>NW_017728951.1:26059083-26063936 GCF_001723895.1 Crocodylus porosus | reverse complement strand
TCCCGGTTTGCTTTTGGATTTTTTTTTTTTTTTTTAAATAATATTATTAAACTGGTAAGTTAAAAAGCAAAAAAGCAAAAAAAAAAGCCCCCCCATCCCTCCCACCCTCTCCCCACTTTTTGTACCGTCTCCTCGGCCTCTCGGGCGTCTCCTTTTCTATACCCGGTTCAGAGAGCTTCAGACCAAGGAGAGACTTTGCAGACTTCCCCCCGGACCCCCCGTCCCCCCGTGGGGCTGGGGTGGCCCCCTCCTCCCCGGGCCCCCGCGGATGTGTGTGCTGTTGTCCCCGTCCCCGTGCCGCCCCTCGGGTTTGTGTACCTCGTGCTTGTACATTTGCGCGCTGTAGCCAGTGTGTGCGACTGTTCTTTCCTGTGTTCTCACTAGAGCAGCTGCCTCCGTCGGTGTTAGGGAAACACGAATACCAATGGCCACCATTTCCTCTCCTTTTTTTCAAGGCGATTTGTTCCTTCCCCGGAGGCCGGGGCAGGGCTGGGCTGGGCTGGGGGTGCTGTGGCACCGGGCACGGTCTGTAACTGGGGGGGGCTCATCCACCCGCTGGGGCGGGGACGACCTGATGGGGGCTGACCTGAGGCTGGATCCTGGAGGGGCTCCTCCGGGTCAGGCAGCAGCCCCGGGGCCCCGTGTGCCACAGCTACTGGGAGGCACCGCCGCATTGCACATGCACCGGCAGCCGTGTCCTGGCCGCCCCCGGGCATGGGCTTGGGGGGGTTACGTGTCCAGGGGCAGCAGCAGCACCCCTCCCATCTCCGGCCCTGGCCACCCCCACATTGCTGCCGGTGGCCGTGGCTGGAGGGCAGGGGCCCAGCTACGTGGCAAGGGTTGTAGTGCTGGAGGGGTCCTGCCTGGATCCCTGTTTCGTTGCTGGTCGCTCGGGGGCATCCCCCGTGCAGCAGGGACCTGCTGTTCGACACCTCTTCTCCTGGCCCGGGCAGCCCCCTGCTCCCACCCCCCAGCCTGGCACTCGCAGGGCCCGGGATCAGGGCCCTGGGCTGGGGCAAGCTCTGTGCCTGCCCTGGCAGCAGGGCGGGGACTGGGTGCAGGAGCCGGGCCGGGGGGTCCCTGTAGCATGGATGAGGCCAGGACACATGGCTCCTGCCCCCGCCCCCCACCCACTATATGCACAGTAGCCCCACCCCCTGCGCACTATACAGATGATAACCCCACCCCCTGGGCACTATACAGCCAGTAGCCCCGCCCCCGGGCACTATACTGATGATAGCCCTGCCCCCTGGGCACTATACAGGCAATAGCTCCACCCCCTGGGTGCTATACAGATGGTGACACACCCCAGCCCCGCCCCCCGGGCACGATCCAGGCGGTGACGCGTCCCCCGGCCCCCTGGGCACTATACTGCCTTTTCCTCCCTCCCCGCATAGTTTGTGCCATTTATGAGTCATGTACGGTACCAATAAAAGCGACTTTTTGGTTCGACGCTGCTCCGGGCTCTGATTTCCATGCGGCACCCGCGGGGAGCCCCCCACCCCCCGCGTGGGCGCGGGGCCCTGGCTCGTGCTGCAGCTCGTTTGCACCCGGGCACTGGCCCAACGGTCCCTGGGCCTGGCGCTGGGGCCGGAGCGGAGCAGCCGTGCCAGGGCCTGGCCCCAGGCCAGCGGCGCCCCGGGCCGAGCGGGGTTGGTAACCCGGGCGCATTCCTCCTGCGCTTCCTTAGCGACGAGGCCCAGAGGCTGGGCCCGGGCCAGCAAACAGCAGGGCCAGGCCTGTCCGTGTCCGAGCCCCGGGGCCGGGAGCGTAGGGGGTTGGGGAGCCCCGCGCACTTGGACGCCCGCTCGACTGCGGAGAAAAACAGTCCTGGGTAAAGCTGCTGAGGAGTGGCTGAGACCGCGGTGACCCCTGGGCAGGCCCAGCCCCGCTTGCTCGGGCGTGCCCGTCGCGCTGCCCAGCCTGCAGGGCAAACAGCCCAGCCCGTCGCTCCCGCCCGGGCACTGGGGCCGTGCCCAGGGACCTTGCCCCGACGCGGCCCCCGGGCGTGCCCGGCTGCAAAGTTCGTTGCCCAGCTTCTCCTCTGGGTGGGTGGGGAGATGCCCCAGCCAGGTCTCTTGCCCCCTCCAGCCGGGGGGTCCTCGGTGCCCCGCAAACAGGTCTGACGGAGGGAGTCGTGGGGCATTGGGCCTGATCCTGCCCTGGCAGCAGGTGGGAAGGCAGGGCGCGGGGGGGGGCCCGGGTGGCGGTTCTGGGAAGCGGCATCCGGCCCCGCTGCTCCCGGGAGACGCGGCATCCTGTCCAGCCTCGCAGGCGGCGCCGCCCCGAGCTGGGGCTGTGCGGACAGATCCGCAGCCAGGGCCTTGGTGGCCGCGTTAGGAGTGGGGCTGGGGGCAGGATCGGGGCCGAGCAGCACTCATGCTTCAGGGCCCAAGGGGCTGCGGGGGTCAGGAAGGCCCCAGCTTGTGCGCCCCGTGGCAGTAGCCGCAGCCTAGGACAGGTAGGAGCACCTGCTCCAGCGCCCGGGGGTGGGGGACCCCTCTCAGCAGGCAAGGGGGGGTCCACGGCTGGCTGCCGCATGCCCCCGTCCTCCCAGGACAGTGGCACAGGAGGGGCATCCTCCGCGCCTGTCCCCACCCCCGGCTATTAAAACCTCCTTCCTGTCGGAGCCGGGGCCCCCAGCCCCTTTACCCGCCGGGCCCCCTCGGTGTCCTAGAGTTGGGCGCCGAGGCCCCGGGGCCCCGGTCCCTGCTCCCCCCGCCCGGGGGCTCCCAGAGCCAGCGAACTGGGGCGCTGGGGCCCCCGCCCACCTGCTCGGCCCCGCGGCTCGCCCTGCCCTCGGGCGCTGGGCTGGGACCCGGGCGTCCGGCCTTCCTGTGCGCTGTCTCCGGAGCCGCCGGGCCGAGCTCCCCGTGCCAGGCAAGTACCCGGGGGGCAAAGGCGAGCCCAGGGCAGGTGAGTGCCCAGCCCCGCTGGACACTGGCAGGGGATGCTGGGGGCACGGGGCCTGGTGGGAAGGTGTTTGTCCCCTCCGGGGTGTAAGGGACGTCCGTGCATCCCCGCGGTGCAGCCGGGGGGGTCCGTCCGGCTGCTCCCGGCCTGGCTGCAGGGTGCTTGGCTCGGGGTTGCATGGCATCAAGCCTGGGCTGTGCCAGGCTGGGCACGCCCTGATAGGGCCTCCAACCTGCACGAAACTTAAACAAACCCTGGCACCGGCTTTGTTCTCCCCCAGCAGGAAGCAGCAACAAGCGCTGGATTTTCTCCCCGTGCTTCCTGCTAGGGCAGGACAGGGCAGGGCAGGGCAGGCACCCTTACTCACCTCGCCCAGCCAGGCATGGTCCGCGACTGACCCCGCCGCTAGCTCAGCACCGCCAGACCGCCGGCAGCATGGCCCTGCACAACCTGTCGCAGCCGACGTACGAGCCGGCCCCAACGCCCCCAGCCTGCACCGCACCCGGGCTGGACAGCATGGCACATGGCTTCCTGGGGCTGGTACAGCCCAACGCCTTCCCGGCTGGTAAGAGATACCCACCCCCCACTGCAGATGCCCTGGGGATGGGCTTGGGGGTCAGCTCCCCCGTGCCTCAGTTTCCCCAGCGCTCCCTTTGGGCTCCCCCAACCTGCGCCCTGCCGTGTGCCCCCAGGAGCCCAGACTCCTGGGTCCTGCCCTGCTGCACCGTGCCCCCATCTTGGCCTCTGGACCTGCCAGGGCTTCACTGCAGGCCCCAGGCCAGGCTGGCGTCTCCTTCCCGGGCTGCGTCCGGATGGGCGACGCCACGGGGACCCGAGGCTTTGCCCACCGGGGCCGTTGTGCCTACGGGAGGGTCCCCCGGGGATGTCCGTGGCCTCCTCTGCTGCCCCTGGGGACCCTCCCATCGTCAGGGCCGGACTTGCTGCGGCCCCAGAACCGCGGCTCCTTTGTCTCGCCTGGAGCTTCCCTGCGCGGCGCTTCCTGCTGCCGGCTTCGCCTTCTGTTTGCTCTGCTTGGCAAACAAGCAGGTGCCGGCCTGGGCTGCGGGGCAGGGGCAGTGGGGTCCTGGCGCTGGCTGCGCTAAGTGCCCCAGGGCAGACAGCCGGGGTCAAGGTCACAGCCTCGGGGTGGGGGTGCCACTGGGGTGCCCCCTGCCCCACAACTGCCCCTTAGCCAGGCCGGGGTCAGAGGTCACGGCTAGGGGTCATTGATCTGTGCAGGGTAGGGAGGGGCTGGAGGGCCCAGGGCTCTGTGTGCAATCCCCCAGCCGGACCCCCATGGCCTGGGGGGGCTGTGCCTGTGCATCACCAGGCTGGAGGCACATGGGGCTTCTGGCTCTGCCCCCATGGCCACTGATGCCCCTTGTCCATTCCTCCTGCCAGAGCTCCTGTCCCGGCTGATCCAGGAGCCGGCCCGCATCACGGAGCCCGCCACATACAAGCAGGTGCGTGGCCCCCACCTCTGTGCTCTGCCCGCCTCGGGGGCACGGCGCCCGGGCCGCGCTGACTCTCTCCCACCGGCAGGTGCTGTCGTACGAGATGGGCTTCCTGGTGTGCGTGGCCATCGGCCTCCTCTTCATCCTCCTCATGCCCCTGGGCGGTCTCTGCTTCTGCTGCTGCCGGTGCTGCGGGCGCTGCGGGGGCCGCAAGTACCAGAAGCAGGACGAGCGCACGGGCTGCCGGCGCCGCGCGCTTTGCGCCGCGCTGCTGCTGCTCTCAGGCCTGCTCCTGTGAGTGCCACTTGGCGTGTGGGGGTGGCATGGGGGTGCACGGGGGCTAGCGGGGGCTTCTGTGTGTCCCCATCTTCAAAAAAGGGAGGAGGGAGGACCCGGGCAACTATAGGCCCATCAGTCTTACCTCGATCCTGGGGAAACTCTTTGAGAAGATCATCATGGAGCACATCTGTCATGGGCCGGCCTCAG
>NW_017728951.1:26049495-26058983 GCF_001723895.1 Crocodylus porosus | reverse complement strand
TGTCCAGCCTGAAACGGTCTTGCAGGAGTTTGTGACCGTCTTTAAGAAGAGGCTTGATGCCTACCTGGCTGGAGTCATCTGAGCCCAGTTTTTCTCCTGCCCAGGCGGGGGGTCGGACTTGAAGATCTACAAGGTCCTGTCTGACCCGACTTCTATGAATCTATGATATGCCCTATACTGCCCTGGGGCACACTCCCTTTGCTGCCCGGGGCAGAAACCTGTCCCTCGCCCTGGGTCCTCATGTGACCCCATGCATGACCCCTTTGGGGCTCCAGCTCCCCCTTGCACCACTGGACCATGCATCTGCATGCCCAGCTGCAGGCTGGCTACCGTAGTCCCCCTTGAATTTAAGCCCCCCCCATAGCATAACTAGATTTAAAGGGAGCTCCAGACAGGGATCCGGCCCCTGGGGCACCCGGGGGAGCCTGTCCACTATAGTCCCCCACTGCTGCTGGGGGAAACCGAGGCAGAGCTGGGCATGAGCCTTGCCGGGGTGGGGGCTGGGGTCCCTGGCAGTGACGGGTGCAGCCCCTGGCCTGAACTGACCCCACCGTCGCGGCAGGGGCTGGAACGTCTGCGCCTTCATCGCCAACACGCGCATCTCCCAGGCCGTGGGCAGCAGCTTCGGCACCTTCAACAGCTCCGTGGGCAACCTGCGCACCTACCTGGATGACATCCCCCGGGTACAGGCATGGGGGCCGGGGCAAAGGGGGGCACATGATACCAGGGCCGCGGCCAGGGCCTGACACCCTCGCCGCGTCCCTGCAGCAGGTGGATTTCGTGATGAACAGCAGCCGTGTGCCGCTGGACCAGGCCAACGCCAGCCTGCGTGGTGAGTGTCCGGGGGCACGGGCAGCGGGGCGGGGGGGCTTGGCTTACCCTGACCGTGCCCCGACTCTGCAGACATCAGCTCTGTCCTGGGCGGCAGGATCGTGTCCAGCGTCGGCCGTGAGCTGCAGGCAGCCCTGGACAGCGCCGCGCGCCTGCTGGAAGGTACGAGGGGCCGCAGGCGCGGGGGGCTGCACCTGGCCGTACCACCCTGGGCTGAGGCCATGCCGCTGTCCCCGCAGACCTGGACGTCCTGCGCCCGGATCTGCGGGACGTGATCAACTCAAGCCAGCAGCTGCAGGACGGGCTGGATGGCGTCAGCCACAACCTCAGCGCCCTGTGCTCCCGCATTGAGCACACCCTGGAGAGCTGCGGGCAGTCCTGCAAGACCCAGCTCCACTGCCCCCGTGCCCCCGCCAACCTCAGCCTGGTGAGGGGGCTGCACGTCCCGTGCCAGGGGGTCCCTGGGGTGCCTGAGCCCCTCCTGGTCCGGCCCCCGCTGACCACAGGCTTCCGCCCCCCAGATGCCAGATGCAGGGCACCAGCTGGAGCTGCTGGACAACCTGACCCGCTCCGACCCCCGGACTGTCATCCAGCAGGTGAGACCCCCCGGACCTCCCATGGGGCTACCGGTGCCAGGGGCCATGGGCCAGGCTGTGACCCGTGTGCGTCTCCCCTGCCCTGGGTCCAGGCCAACCAGACACTGCACGACACGCCGCAACGGGTGGAGAATGAGACGCGGGACCTGGTCGTAGGTAAGTGGTGCCCCCCACCCCAGCCCAGACCCCCCCACCAGACCTCCTGTTCCTGCACCCCGGCCCCAGCCGGTGTGGGGACCCAGGGGCCTCCCTGGCCCTTCTCAGACCCGCGTGCCGCCCGCTGCAGACGCGCAAGCCCAGCTGGACCAGATCCAGGGGGAGCTGCGGCAGGCGCGGGCCAAGCTCTCGGGCCTGGACGCCCTGAGCAATGTCTCGGCCACCCTGCACAGCGTCGCCCACTCTGCCGGCCGCTACGAGCCGCTTGTCCAGGCTGCTGACCACTACAGGTGGGGCCCGGGGGGCTGCCCTAGGTCCAGGGTTTGCAATGGGGGTGCCTGGGAGACCCAGGGAGGTTGGGGGCCCCACTCCTAAGGGCCTGACTCTTCCCCCGCAGGTGGATCGTGGGCATCTGCCTGTGCTGCCTGGTGCTGCTGGTGGTGCTGAGCTACGCACTGGGCCTGGCGCTGGGGGTGCTGGGCCTGGACCCTGCCACGCTGCCCGTGGACCGTGGCTGCCTGCCCAACGTCGGCGGGAACCTGCTGCTGGTGTAAGGGACCCCCCACCCCGTGCACATGGCAGGGCCGGGCCGGAGCCCACCCCCCGCAAGCGCTGACCCCGCTGTCCCCCCCAGGGGCGTGGGCTTCAGCTTCCTCTTCTCCTGGCTGCTCATGCTGCTGGTGCTGCTCTCCTTCCTGCTGGGGGGCAATGGCTACGTGCTGGTCTGCCGCGCCTGGCACGACCGGCAGCTTATCCAGGTGAGGGACCCCTGCCCCAGTCCACCGGTGCCCCACACTCCCGACCCGCAGCCCCTGCCAGCCCAGCTCCAGCTCCAGCTCCAGCTGCAGTTCTCTGTATGTGGGAGCTGCCTGGGGGTGGTCCTGTTTTTCTCCTGCCCCTGGCTCAGGCAGGTGGCTTGCAGGGGCCGGGGTCGGGTTTGGAGCCTCTGTCTCAGCTGCTCTCACCCCCACTTTTGCCTCCAGTTTCTGGAAACCCCGGGCATGATCCCCGGCTTCAGCCCAGAGACGCTGGGGCTGCACGGCCAGACCCTGAACCTCTCCCAGGTCTACAAGTCAGTGCCACGGGGTGCGGGGGGCTCGCCTGCCCCTACCTGTTGCCCTTGGGGGGGCTGGGTCTGGTCCCATCCCTGCTCTCCTCTGCCTGTCCAGGCCCCAGGGGTCAGGGGCAGGAACTCGCTGGTGGGGGGCAGGGGCTGTGGGTTGGGAGTGAGGGGCACCGGGGAGCTGCCTGCCCCAGTCTCAGCCTTGCTCCCCCCAGTGCGTGCCAGCATGATGCCCCTCTGTGGAGTGCCCTGGACCTGGGACAGGCCGTGCCCCTGGACGAGCTGCTGAACCTCAGCCAGGTCAGCATGTGGGCACGGGGGGGTGCGTGTGCATGTGTGCACTCAGGCCCAGGTGCACAGGTGCATGTGCACAGATGTGCACTCCTGAATGGCTGTGTGCACACGTGTGCATGGCTGTGCGGGTGCACGTGTCTGTCCTGTGCACACATCCCTGTGCCTGGTGGGTGCGGGTCAGGAGTGAGGGGCACCGGCCCGGCCCCCCGTGCTCACATCCCCCCACCCCATAGTACACGAGTGAGATCCACGCAGCTTTCGGAGAGACGAACCTGACGCTGGCGCCGGTCGTGCTGCTGAGCACCGAGCAGACCGACCTGCTCCGCACCCTCGGCAATACCACCCGCCTCACCAACCTGACCGCCGACCGCCAAAAGGTGCCCGGGGCCATGGGGGGCTGCAGGGGACAGTCCATGCTGACCTCCAACCTCCAGGGGAAAGTCCATGCTGACCCCTGATCCCCTGCGCCCCCCAGCTGAGCACCATCCCGAGCCGGGAGCAGCTGCTGGGGCTGGCGGACGAGCTGGACAGGCTGGCAAATGTCACAGGCACCGAGGTGAGATGCTGGGGACTGACCTCTGACCCCAACCCAGAGGCCCTAGCCCCTCCTCCATGCTCCTTCTTCTCCAGTCCCTGTCCCCCCCGACCCCCCGGCATCAGGGTCCTTCCCTCCCAGCTCCCTTGGGGCCAAACCCCCAGGACAGCCCCTTGCGGCCGTCACCGGGATCCCGTCCCTGCTCCGGGCAGGGGTCTCTGGGCAGGAGCTGGGGGGCTCTGGGCAGGGTCAGGGGTCTCTGCAGCAGCCGCATCTCCACCAGGCCCCGAACAGGAGCAAGGAGCTGCAGGACGAGGCCGCAGAGCTGCGACGGCTGGACGAGGAGATGGAGACGAGGCTGCACAGCAATGTGGTGAGTGACCCCCCACCCCCGCCGACCCGTTCCTCGATGGCCCTGGACCCCCTGACGCTCGCTCTGTCCCCAGCGCATCCTGAACGAGACCCTCCAGCGCCTGCAGGAGAGGATGCACCAGGTCCCGGTACGTGGGGAGGGCTCGGGGCCGCGGCGGGTGGAGGGGTGCTCTGGGTAGCTGCGTTTTGGGGGGTGGGGATGGGGGATCCCCCTCCCCCCGGCAGGCCACACAGCTGAGACCAGGCCCACTCGTGTCACACCAGATGCTAGTGGATTCTGTGCTGGAGCAGATGAAGCAGGCCGAGGTCTTCCTGGACACGCGTGTGGCCCCCACCATCCAGAATGTGAGCTGCCCCCCACCCAGCTTCGGCCCCTTCCCAATGTCCCTTCCTTGCACTCATTGCCCCCCCAGCCCTGCCGGTGCCCTGCACAGCCGACCCCCAGCCCCTGCCTGCCCCAGCTCTGGTGGTGCCCCTCACTCCCAACCTGCGGCCCCTGCCTCTGCCCCCAGGAGAGCCAGCTCTTCCTGCATCAGCTGCTCGGCTTCTTCGAGACCTACGTGGCCTGGGCCAAGGACGCCGTGAGTGATGCGGGCGAGGGCGGGAGGGAGGGGGCTTCCTCCCCTTGGGCCGCGGGCTGCGCACACACCTGTGTCCCATGGGGCAGAGGGCAGAATCATAGGATCACAGCAGTCGGGTCGAAGGGACCTTGTAGATCTTCAAGCCCGACCCCCCGCCTGGGCGGGAGAAAAGACTGGACTCAAATGACTCCAGCCAGGTAGTCATCAAGCCCCCACTTAAAGCCCCCCAGGGTAGGAGCCGGCACCACTTCCCTAGGAAGCTGGTTCCAGCTCCTAGCCGCCCTGACCGTGAAGTCGTTCTTGCGGATGTCTAATCTAAATCTACTCTCTAATAACTTGTGGCCATTGTTCCTTGTCATGCCGGGGGGCGCGGGGGGAAACAGCGTCTCCCCCAAACCCTTCTGGTCCCCCCTGGTGAGTTTATAGACAGTCACCAGGTCCCCCCTCAGCCTGCTCTTGTGGAGGCTGAACAGGTTCAGGTCCCGCAGCCTTTCAATGCAAGGTCTGCAGGCTTGTCCCTGTGGCTGGGAAACTGAGGCAGGGCGTCTGATGGCCCATCCCTGTCCCTGTGCACAGCTGACGGGCGAGCTGGGGCGCTGCGGCCCCGCGGCCCAAGTGCTGGACGGCATCGAGACCATCACCTGCCGCTACGTGCTGGACTCTCTGGTGAGGGGCCGGGGCTGGGGCTGCGGGGTGCGGGTGCGGGGCTGGGGGCACTGACGCCCGCTGTGCCCCCCAGAACGCCTTCTGGTTCAGCCTGGGCGCCTGCACCGCGCTGCTGCTGCCTGGCCTCATCCTGGCCACGCGGCTCGCCAAGTTCTACCGCCGCATGGACTACGCCGACGTCCACGAGTGAGGACCCCCGTTGTCCCTGCCCGCCCGACTCCTGGCTTCCATGCCACCCGGGCCCCGGCGGGGAGGAAGGCGGACATGTGGCAGGCATGACCGCGACCGTGGTTGCTGCACCAGCCTCTACCTGGCCAACACGGGGGTGGGGAGCCCCCGGTCACGACAGGCCCAGGGGGGATTGGGACCAGGGTTGGGCTCCCTGAGATCCCCCTCCCCCAAAGGCACCGGCTGGTTTCACTTCCCTGGTGGCTGCTCGCACCGGGCCACGGCTGCCTGCCCATGGGGAACCGAAACCCTCGCAGCCCTAGGGGGCTGGGGGTGGGGGCAGTGCCCAGCCCCCCTGACCCTGCCCCTCTCTCCCCACAGGCACGAGGCCCTGGAGATGTGAGTCCGGCATCCTAAGGTGGGGTGGGGCAGGCATTGTGGGACATCCCCTTATGTCCCCTCCCGCACACCCCACAGGTCCGCGCCGCCCCCCGCCTTCAAGATCCCACGGGTGGAGACGAGGCCGTGATGCCCTGGCCCTGAGGTCGCGGCCATGGGCACAGCTGCCCAGGCTGGGCGGCAGGTTGCTCTGGGCCGCGGGGTTGCTTTGCCCCAGGGCTGGCGTGCCCGCGCACAATAAAGCAGCTTGTGTGTGTGAACAGAGCCGAGCTGCCTGTCTGCCGTGCGGCGATGCAGGGCTGTGCCCCCCATACCCACCACTGCCAGGGGGTGGCTCTGGGGCTGTACCCAGAGGGGCTGGGTCCCTGCTCCAACCCTGGGGGGGGCAGTCGGGGGTCCCACCGCCCTGCTAGAAGCTGCCCCGTGGCTGCCCAACACCTGGTGTACTGGTGCCCAGTGACCCCCACCCTGTCTGGGAGCCAGGGTAATTCACAGGGGGTCGAGATGGGAAGGGCTGCTCCGTGGGGTCAGGGAGGAATTTGCCCCTTTGCTGCAGGTGTTGGGGTGGGGTTTAAGCTGGAGCAGAGGCCACATCAGAGCCGTGGGCTTTGCCCTGCTGACCTCAGCCCTCGCCTCCAGGCTTGCAGGGGCCGGGCAGGCAGGGGCCGCAGGTGACCCGTTGCCCACCACCCAAAGGCTCGGGCTTGTTCGGTGCAACCCACTTCCCTGGTGGATGGGAGCACCCCCACCCCCTCACGTGGGCCGCAGCGTGAGCTAGCGCTGCACAAAGCCTCATTGATGCACCCTAGCCCATCGCTCCCACCCGGCAGTTCCTCTTCCAGGGGCTGGTTCCACGCTGGCTCGTGGCCATGGGGACTTCCCAGGAGGGGCTGACGTCCTGTGCAGGGAGGAACAAACTGCAGCTGGGGTGCAACACAGAGGGGACACCAGTGAATATGGCTGCAGAGCCACGTCCTCCCCCACAGCTCCCAGGGCTGGTCCCCAGGCAGCAAAATGTGCTCTAAGTACCGGGGCCCTGTCTACACTAGGTCTCCTGCAACAGGGAGGCCAAGTGCCTTCCTCTTGCCTCCACAGCCAAGCCCCCTGGTGCTGGGGGGCAGCTCACAGGCTCCTGCAGCGAGCTGGGGTCTGGAGCAGGTGCTAGAGGGATGTACCCTGAGAGGCTGGGGTGAGGGGCAGGGCTGGGGGTTGCCCCCACAGCACAGCAGGACCCCCCTCCTGGTGCAGCAGCTCGTAGCTACATCAGCCCCCCTGCCCCTGAACACAATGAGTCTCTTGCCCCAGTGCTGCGTCAGCAACTTTTATTGTCTGGTTTCCAGTCCAGGTGCTCGAGGGGGGTGTAACTGTGTCCTCGAGGGGGGCTGAGACAGGGCCCCCCCGTCACTGGGGGCCATGCATTAGTGTCTGGAGTGCGGCAGTCTGCCGGGAGCGGCCTGGTCCGGCTGTCTCGAGTTACCCGCTCCCCAAGAGCTGAGGCAGCAGAAAGGCAGGGAGGGCCTCACAAAGCGCTCTGTGTCTGAGCCGGCTCGGGGGCAAAGATGGAGGGGTCAGGCCTGCACGGCCTGGCATGGAGCTCCCCCGCGTCTCCGCTCGCTCCTCGGCATGGCCCGGCTGCTTGCTAAGGAAGGGCCGCGAGCGCTCCAGCTACCGGCGCTGGTCTCAGAGACCTGGTGCAGAGGACGGAGAGAGGAAGCTGAGCCCCTGCCCCAAAGCACTTGGGGCCCCGCTGGCTAGCACGCAGGGCAAACACGGAGCGAGGTTCAGATCTAGTCTTTCACCCGGAGCCGGGGCCACACTGGAGCTCCTAGCCCGGGTGCCTGTTCCCCGGCGCCATTCACACGTTGCCGCTTTGGTCCGGCCCGAGCATGGCAGTCCTTGGGGCCAGCTCGGCGCCTGCCCGGCGCTCCCGGGGTGGGGTGGGTGGGGGGATGCCGGGGCTCTGCAGGGCATCGGCATAGAGCTCATCCTGGGCCTGCGGGCGCTGCGCCACACGCTGCAGCAGCGGTTTCAGCAGCCCCACGGTCAGCGGGGTGCCTGGGGCAGTAGTGAAGGGAGTGGGGTCGCCTGCCCCGGGGCTGGGCAGGTGCTGCAGCACAACAGCAAGGACGTCTGTGGCCGCCAGGTCTGGGGGGCACAACTCCCACAGGGCGCCCAGGTGCGGGTCCAGCTCACGGTGCTGGGCTACCTCGGCCAGGAGCGTGGTGAAGATCTCCTTGTTGAGCAAGGGGCTGCGCGGGCAGAAGCGGCGGGCAGCCTCTAGCACACGGGGCCAGTGCCGCAGCCGCACGAGGAGCCGCACGGCCTGGAGCACAGCCTTGGGCCGCGCGCTGCACAGCAGCAGATCGATCTCCAGGTCCTCATCGCCGGCGGCCCCGGCCCGCCGGCTCAGCACGGCCAGCGCCCGCTTGTAGAGCGGCACGCGGCCCTCGGGCCCGTCCTGGCTGCCGTAGGGCCACGCGGTGCCGGCGTACTGCTGCGTCAGTGCCACGAAACGCGGAAGCCACGCGGGCTTGTAGCGGTGCAGGGAGCCACAGATGAGCTCGAAGAGCGGGAGCGCCCCGTTGCACCCTCCCTCCGCCTCCCGTGCCGCTGGGCCCCCCAGCACCTTCTTCCAGATGTCTGGCGTGGCCCGGGCAACCAGGAGCCCGTCGGCGCCCTGCCGCAGCTGCAGGCTGGTGCGCACGGCTTTCCAGGTGGCCCGGGGGAAGGAGTGGAAGATGGTGTTCAGGTAGGCCAGGTTGTCCGGGTCCAGGTCCGAGTGCAGGAGGCGGGTGAGCTCCTGCTCCACCAGCTCCTCGCAGTAGCTGTCCACCTCGCCCTCCGGTGCGCCCACCACGCAGGCCTTCAGCGCCTCCAGGCTGCGGTAGCTTTGCAGCTCCAGGCTCAGGGTGCTCAGCAGCTTGGTGTGGGACCCCAGGAGCCCGTGGGGTGGCTCATGCTGCGGGCGCAGGCCATGGTGCAGGATGGCTGCCAGTGCGATGGGCGCCTGGAACATGCCACCCTTGCGCAGCTTCTCCACCGTCAGCGGCGCGCTGCTGAGGCTGCGGCGCTGGTAATACTTGCACGCCTCCTGGAAGACCAGCTCGGAGAGCGGGGGCTCCAGCCGCCCACCCGGCTCCGTGCCGCGGGGGACGTAGCTGTAGATCCCTGTTGGGGTGAGGAGCTGCAGCTCCTCCTCGTCCTCCAGGAAGTGTACCTCCTTGGTGCCCAGCACCATCTTGTCCAGCAGCTGCCCGCTGCCCAGGTCGACAAGGTACAGCAGGCCGGCCAGCGCGCAGGCCAAGGTGCCGCCCCGCGCGTGCAGCTGCGCCGGGTCTCCCGGGGCCAGCGCGCTGCCCCCAAAGTCGAAGATGCGCCGCCGGACGCCATCGGGCTGCAGCAGGTCCACGGCGCCCCGGGGGCTGAGCAGCAGCAGGTCCCCCGAGTCCGACAGGGCGCAGGTGTGGACGTCCAGCGGGTCCAGGGCGGGCAGGAGCCCCGCGCACCCCGCCACCAGCTTCCTGAAGTCCAGCTCTGCCGCGGGCGGCAGGCGGTGGCTGCGCAGAAGCCCGCGGGCGGGCGCAACCAGAGCCACGCGGCCCTCCTGCGGGCACCAGACCAGCAGCAGCTTGGCGGCGCCGGTGTGGGCGCCCGGGGCGGGCAGCAGGAAGACGTGGCGCGGCGCGGCCAGGACGCGGTAGCAGGGGCAGTTGTGCAGCATGACGCGCACGGGGCCCAGGCGCGCGCCCTGCTCCGCCACCTCCAGCGCCCGGGTGCAGACGCAGTAGCGCAGGGCGGCGCGGGCGGGCGCGTCCAGGGGCGGGCGC
>NW_017728951.1:26016991-26048983 GCF_001723895.1 Crocodylus porosus | reverse complement strand
GCCCTGCGGGCGGTCCCCACCTGCCCCCCGGGCACTCCGGGGGGGGCCCTACTCGCATCCTTAGGCAGCCCTGGGGCGCCCTAGCTGCCCCCCATACGCACATGAGGGCTCCCAGTTCCCCTGCACAGCCCTCGGGTCCCTACTGGCCCCCCCAGCGCAGGCCTGGTGGGGGAGCTGGAGCCTCGCCGTGGCGATGCCCCCTCCGTGCCCCTTGTCTTGGCCCCGCGGGGCTGGATTGGGGCCCAGACCCGGGGGGCAGAAGCTGGGTGCTGCGACACCCCGGGGTGCCGCAAGGCGCCCGGACGGGTGCGAACGGGTTTCAAGCATGTGGCGCCGGCTGGCGTGGGAGACCCACCGTGGTCTGTGGAGGTGGGCAGGAGACAAAGGGATGCCGAGAGCCGGTGCTGTCCCAGGGGCACAGGGTCCAGCAGGGCCGAGCCCCCCCTCTGCCAGTGACCCCCTAGGCTAAGGACAAGGAGGAGCCGGTCAGTGCAAGCCTGGGCCCCGGCACGCCAGTCATCGCGGGCATCTTACATTCGCGCGTCTGGCCCTGGAAGCTGTTACTTGCGGCTGCCCCCCCGAGCTAGTTGGTCTCTGAGGTGCTGCCCTGCCTTGCTTTCTGTGTGACTGCGGTTTTAGGGGGGAGAAGGGGCCCACGGGGTGGTTAGCTCTCGGAGGAATCCTTCTTGGTGGGGAATTGCCAGTGTCTGCGTGGGGCTGGACATGGCCGGCTTGCCCGTCCACTCAGTGGCGAGATGATGGAAGTGGAGTGCGACGGCCTCCCGGAGGGGTGGCATGCGAAGGGACACGACGTTCTGGGCTGGAGCTGAACCAGCAGAAAGGGGGTGCAGCATGCAGCGCCCGTGGACCCTGGGGGCGCAGCATGCAGCACCCGTGGACCCATGCTGGCTCCAGTCCACATGGGAGGAGAGGAAGGACCGGACTGTAGCATGGTTGCTCTGGGCGAAGTGGGTGGGAGTGCAGGGGAGTAACCCATGCCCGCCGCGGTGGGCCATGCCGGGTGGCAGCCCAGTGGCACGCCCTTCCCTGGTGCATGGCCATGGTGTACATTGTAGGCCAGACCAGAGGTGTGTACGTCTGCCCTCATCCTGGGCAGGGGAGAGCCGTGTTCCCGCATGCAGGTGTAGGCTGGAGGGGAGACACCAGCTCAGACCTCTGTTACCAGTGAGCAAAACTAAAAGGTCGATGTGCTTGTTGCTGGTGGCTTGGGTGCTCTGGAGAAGCTGGACCTGTTTGGTCACTGGAGCAGCATGGAGATACTTTCTTGCCTCTCGCGCGGTCCCTGCACCATCCTGGCTGCAAGGCTGCAGGACATCCAACGTGGGAAGGGCTGACTCAGTGGCCAGAAGCCCGAACAGTTTGAGTTCTCTCGCCCCATTTGCACAGCGTGCTGGGTGCTTTCTAGGTGCATTGGGAGATGAGTTCCCCTTCCCAGCTGTTTCCGTGCTCCCGGACAGATGCTGCAGGGCTTGGATGTGGCCCCGGCTACGTGTAAAACTTGGGGTAGGGCGAGAGGGGTTGTTCGTGCGAAGTGCTTAGAAAAGTGGCTGCCTTGGGGCTGAACCCTTTAGGAGCCTGGTGGTAGGTGTAAGCAGGCTGAGGCTGCCTTTGTGTGGGGTTGCTGAGCACAGCTTTGCTTTTGACTTGGAGGATAAAGCGCAGGAGGTGGCAGATTGTGCATAAACCCCTCACATGACCTGAGCACCCATCCAGCACTCTTTCTCCAGGGGAGGCCGGAGCCCTCCATCACTTTCCTTGCTATAGGGGAGTGTTCTGGGCTGGGCTTTTCTTCTGTGTCAGAGATCCAGTCCTCCCAGGGCCGCGCCCCAGCTGTCTTGGCCTGTGGCCACAACCCACCCCCTTGTTGGGGAAGCACTGACTCACTTCCCTTCCTGCCCAAAGCTGCTTTTGTCTCTACCTGCAGGCTTTCCCAAGCCTGCTGAAGGGCGCTCTGTGCTTGAAGCCTTGTCTAACATCTCTCCCAGCTAGACATTGGCTCCAAGAAAAGATATCTGCAAAAAACCCTTCTCAGATTTGTCCTGAGAGTTCTCCAACACCTTCTGTCTCCGTGTCTTGCAGCTGGGCTAGGAAGAACGTGGCTTACTAGTCCCAGCCACTTCCATCTCTCTCCTTGGTCCAAGTCCAGTCAATTGAGTGAAGTGCTCCCACGGTCTCTAGCTCATTGCGTGAGGGCAGAGGCTTGGTTGGCAAGATGAGTGCGTGTAGACCAGTGATTCTCCGATGTTTGCAGCTACAGCCTGGGGGGCCGCGAGATGTTTTCAGGGGTGCCCTGGGGTGTTGTGCTGTGGTCGCGCTGGGAGGGGTACATGCAAATGTGATCCACAGCATAAACCCCGGGGCTTCCAACAGAGATCCAGAGTGTGAACACCGCTCTGCCTGGCTGTTGAGTTCTTTGCAACCGGGGATTGCTCTAGGATTTTTCTCTAATCAAAGAAAGAGGGTAGACAAACAGTTTGGGATTTTCCAAGTGGGGCCTGGGCTCTAACCAGGTGGAGAACTACTGACATAGGCTGTGGGGTGACGTGCAGCTGTTTTGCCAGTTACTGTTACAAAACTATGTACTAGGCACTGGGGATGGGGGCTGGACTGGGCCAATGATCTTGCTGGCACCAACCTTGCAGGGTCCCGGCTGGAGGGTCTTGCCCCCATGCTCAGGTTCAGCCCCACGCTGCACTGGGGCAGGAAGGGATTTCCCCCCTGCTCAGACTGGTATGAACTGGGGGGGGTTGCCTTCCTCTTGGCGGCAGCAGGGTGTTGGTGGTCGCAGCCCCGCTGTATCCGGGGGCAGGGGTAGAGGTGGGGGCAATGCCTGGGCTGTGTCAGGGTGACTAGTTTTGCTTTGAGGTCAGACACAGGGTTTGTCTGGGCTGCTTTGGACAGGCCTGATCCTGCCCCAGGCTGGATGTGACCCCGCAGCTCCCTGCTAGCCCCATGGCTCTAGGACTCTGTGCTTTACCAACTTGCTGAGCGCATGTGCTATGGGGTCCTGGTGAAGGGATAAACGTAGTGCCCATCCCGCCAGTCTTGGGCATGCCATTGTGCAGAGAACAGAACAACAATCCGTGGTGCGGGGGTGTGGGTGGTCGTCCATCTCAGAGCCATTAGCATGGCGGAGTCCAGTCCCTGGTGGTGCTGGACTCAGAGACGTTACCTTTTAAATCAAGATGATCCCCTAGCACATCCCAGGCTTTCAGGGCACCGGCGCTACTGAACAGTAAAGCCGAAAGACAAACCCTGGACCTCGGACTTGCAGATCGAGTGCAAGCTTGATTCCAGCGTCATGCCTTTCCCAGCCCTGAAAACCCTGCTGTATCAAGAGGCGAACGTTTGAGGATGCCACGTTGGCTTGATGGACCACACAATGGCACTGGCTGGCCTGGACCGGGGAAGCCCTTTCCCAGGGCTGGGCACGACAGTCAGGTACAGCATCTGTCTTGGCTGCATCGCCAGTCGAAGAATAGATGTTACACAGCAAACCTTGGGCTCTGCACTGGGAGGCGTGGGCCAGAGCGCGATCCTCTGCCAATACGAGCACGCCCAGCTGTGCAAGCACTAGTTCGGAGCCTGCTCTCACTGGCCTCTTGCTCACCAGGGTGTTCACCCTGTCTGGGTCTGTGTTGTTAGAGGCCGTCGCCTGCGAGCAGTGTTCTGGAGCTGGCATGGCATGCCATGCCAAAGGAACAGCTCAATCCACGTTGGGTAGCAAAATCTCAGAGTGGTCACTTGTTGCTTGGACAGTGCCCAGCCGATCTGCTGTCTGCCTCGGACCGATGGGGAGATCCCTGCTTGCCTGAATGGACCGACGCTGCTCTGACTTCAGCTGAAGAGAGAGACGCGAGTCTGTGGCTGGTGCTTCACCCTCCCTGGACACCCCATCGCTGACCTTGGGCAGCCCTTCTCAGGCGAAAAAACATTTAAAGACTAGTTTGACTGGGCATCAAGGAGCAAGAGACCCTCCAAGACTGGGCTGCATTAAATCTGGCTTCAGCAGGAACTAGGGAGCCCCACCTCTGCCTGAACTGGCTTTTGTGACCCCCTTTGCTCCCATAGGCTTAATGCTTGCTTTTCTCTCCTTGCACGGCCCCTTCTCTCTCCCCTTTCCCTTGTCCTTTCTATTCTAACCTCTCTCTTCATTCCCTCTGCTTTGTGCACGGACGTCCTGTCGCAGCATCTGATGAACTGAGTGCACAGCAGCTTGTGCTTTCTCTCCATATCATTGTATTTAGTAGGTGCATATCTCCCCTGCCCCTTTCCCCTTGAAATGTCTGTCCTCCTTGTCTCCCTTGCCCAGCTGGCACGCCTGCATCTTCTGTTCCTTCCCTCTCTGCCATCACTGGGATCTTTCTCACTCCCATCTCTGGATCAGCTTCTTTGTTTGCAGGCGGGTTGTTATTTCTTTCCCGTTCTTATCACATCATTTGTCCTGCTCTTCCCCAGCTCCTTTTTGGTGCCTTCGCTTAAATCTTTCAGCTGAGTCCAGGACTGCCCAAGCCCCAGCCCATGGGCTGATTCTGGCCTCCAGAACTGTGGCACGCAGCCTGCAGGGCTCCTCGTGGGTCAGGATGTTTGGTGGGGAGCAGCGCTGGCTGTTAACTCTGCCCTTCACTGCTGACATCCCACTGTGCAGGGCTGGGACTGGACGTGACCCCAGAGCTCCCTGCCCACCTCATGGCTCTGGGTTCTATGATTTCTGTGAACACGAAGCTACTAGAGCTGTGGTGCCTGGGCTGTGTCTAGAAGAAAAGCTTGTTGACTGCAGCCAGTTAGCAGAACGGCTCGTTACATCCCTCTGCTCATGCCTGCAAAGCTTACGCTGTGATGTTGCATATCCTTAGCTCCTGTACTCTGCACAGCTGCAGGACTCCTCCGTGGCTCTGGGCAGGCTTTGTTACATGGACCTATTCCTATTGCCCAATGTACTGTACACCAAGAGCAAGCCATGTCCACCACCTGTCTGGGCTTTGGTGGGGAGTGGAGATTTCTGCTTCCTCCGCCAAGGTATGGCGGACCAGGTGCTGCAAGCAGTCAGCTTTGCCTGCAGTCTCTCTAACATCAGCATAGACCCGACCAAATCCTTGTTCCTATTTCACGTGGGATTTCACCGCCACCTTCCTAGACATGGGGCCAAGGCACTGAAACCCACTGCCTCTCTCCCTTTCGCAAGGCGGACATGTGGTGTATTGACTTCCTTTTCCTTGACTTGATGACCCCAAAGCAGTGCCAGCTGGCTGGTCAGCTTTGCCATTGAGATTCATTAGTGGTAATCCAATTACTGGCGCGCATGTGGATGGGTGTGTTTGGAGGCGGGGGCTACCTCGGACGCAGAAACTTGTGATTATCTTTGGGAAGCCTGTTATGGGCCATCTAGGCTTGGTTCTTGATTGGCTTTTGAATAGGAGCCGCTCTGTTCCCAATTACTTCTCCGATTGGGATGGTGTCTTCATTCCCATGACGCCCTGAGTAAAGAGTGCCAGCTCCGAGAAGGAAGCTGGCAAGAGGATTGAACAGTGCCTGACCTTTTTCTCCTTTGTTTGACTGAAACCTGCCCTTGAAGTTGCATTTAAGGGCATGGTGGGCTGGGGAGGTGCCTGTCTGGTGCGGGTAACCTCTCAGTGTAGTGGCCATCACGCTGTCTGACCCCGTGCCCACAGCTGAGGGACCCCAGATCTCAGCTTCAGAGCTGGGGTCCAGGTATCCTTCAATCCTGCTGGCCAAGGGAAGGCCAAGCTCCCCCCATGCAGTGGGTCAGGCGCCCGGCGCTGGAGATTGCACTCCCCCAGGCCGGGGGGCTGCAGACTCCCAGAGGCTGGGAGAGCCTGGAAGAGTTTGCAGTGTATTTGTCTCCCCTGTATAATGGGTGCATGGCCTGGATGGGCGCTGGGATCTGTGCAGGTCCCTTGGTGATGAGGTGTGAACGGCAGCGTCTAGGCAAAGGCAGCCTGTTGTCTTGATGGTAGGCTTATGTTGTGTTTAGATGATGGGCTTGGGCTGGTTTAGGCAGGGCTAGACTGGATGTGACCCTGCAGTTCCCTGTCAGCCCCATGGCTCCCTGTATGATCTCCTCCCTGGAGCTGGTGCTATCTCCTCTCTCCTGGTGGCACCCTTTGAAGGCTGTTGTGGCCCCCTGGTTGAGAGCCATGGCTGGGGAGCCCCCTCCCTGCCCTTCACCCGGTTTCTAGCACTGCCGCCCATTCCAGGCGCGGGTCTAGGGCAGAAGTGCAAGAGGGCCAGAGCCTGCGAGGGGTTCGGGAACTGCTCTCTGTACTGCCTTTCCCCTCCCCGCACACCAAATCGGGGCGAGATGCCGGGCAGCGCGTGTAGAAGCCATAGGTGGGATTGCTGCTTCCCGGTGCCCCTGGGTGTGGTGGAGGCTGGGAGCTCGGTGGGCTTCGAAATGGGACCTTGCTGGAGAAACAGCCTCCTTGGATGGTGTTGCAGGGATGAGCAGGAGCCCTCTTGCTCCTGGACAGAGCAGCGAGGAAGGGACCTGCCCCTCCGTCAGTCGTTCTGTAGCTGTGCACTGCGGCGCATCTCCACGCTTCGCTTTGCAGCAGGAGACTGGGTCTGAGTCCATGCCTGTGCCCCCTCCACATCTGACCTGCCGGGGACTGTGGCTGCTTGTGTCCATGTAGAGCTGCCTTTTAGGCCCCCTTGGAGAAACCTTTTTCTGAAATCCGGTGTCTCTCATCCGCAGGCTGCCCCCATGGCGCTGGCAGAGAAGAAGGGCGGGTTGCTGCGGAAATCTTCCGCCTCCAAGAAGCCACTGAAGGAGAAGGTTGTGCTCATGTATGACGAGATCTTCACGGTAAGAGGCCGGTGGGTCCTGGTGAAACAGCTCTCTGTCCAGGCAGAGTTGCTGGGAGGGGGTCCCAGCTCGGGCTTGGCACAGCTCTGGGGGGCTGCACTCTGAGCACCCCAGTGCCGGGGAGCCTCGTCGGCTCTACTGACCGGCCGTGGCAGCTCATGGGTTCTCACAGGAATGTCCTTCTTTTTCAGATAGATGACCCCAGCAAGCGCAACCCGCGGTTCTGGGAGGAGCTGTTCCTCATGAAGGTGATGGCAGGGGGACACTTGCCCCCATGCCCTGGGGTTTTCCATGTGCCTGGCAGGTTTGGCTGCCCCAGCTCTTCCCATTCCCCCCAAGTCCACAGCAACTGGGGAAATGCATTTGTCACGAACCTGGTTGTGTTCTGGGGGCTCATAGGGCATCGTAAAGGTTTTTCTGCCTTTATTTCCCCAATAGGGCACATGTGGCCTGGTTGAAAAGCCTATGTTCAGCTGCTCCACGTAGGTTACTGCTATTGCTGCACAGGTTGTGTTATTCTCCCTGCAGACACCTGTGTGGTTTTGGACATCAGAAGATCTTGGGGTGCAGACTTAAGGAAAGAGAGGGCACAACTTCTGTGTCTCTCTTGCTATAGTGGGCAGTGCTGGTGGGGGCTGTTTGTGACGGTCCAGGATCTTTGGACGCCAGGCTTTGGAGGTTCAGGGTCCCCAGCAGTTGGGGCTGACAGGTCCAGCAGGAAGGCTGGACACCGAAAATACTGGCGGGACCCTTAAGGGCTTGGGCATAGGCAGTCGAGAGGGGAGGAAACTGCTTATCTCTTCTGTCTCGAAACCTACGGTCAGTTTTCCTCATCTGCGTCTTTTCTCCTTTTTATCCTTCTGTGCTTTGTCTCCTTACCAATTGCCCATGGTAAGAGCAATCTCTGGGCAAGCGGTATCCCTGGCTAGCCCACTCTGGAAAGTGGGACCTAAAGTTTCTTCCATCCCCCCAAAGGCGAAGTCCTGCTGCAGCTGTGAGGTCTGGTATAGGACAGTGGTGCAGAGGTTTGCAGGGATGAGGAGTTATCCCAGGGCAAACCTTGATCTGCTCCTTGGGACGGGCAGTGTAACAGCGGGGGGCAGGAACGTGGGGCTTTGGCGGTGCTCTGCCGAGGGGTTGTGATGGTGTTTGTTAACCTTCCTTTCTCTGCAGGTGAACCTGGAGTACCTGGAGGGGAAGCTGGAGGCGCTGGATGGCGAGGAGCTCATGAAAATAAAGGACAACATTAACTGCTTATTCCAGCACTGCATCCAGGCCCTGGCAGAGGAGCACCCCATCAGGGTGGTCAACGCGCTGCAGGTATCTGCTGGGAACAAGCTCCTCTCGGCTTCTCTCCCTGCTGAGCTTCAAGGCACTGGGGATCCTGCTGGACATGGGGACCAGGAACTTGTTTTGAAACTGGACTCTGGGCTGATGGAGCATGGTGGAGGATGGGGTGGGCCTTGGGGGGGAGATGGGCTCCCCGGTGCTCAGAGTTGCTGTCCTTGGGGTCTCCCAAGGGGAGCACAGTCTCCCTCTGCCCTTGGGGATCCCTGACAGCCAAGATAAAATGGCAGTGAAATCTGCCAGCAGACTTACCTGGTCTTATGGCTCTACCCCTGGGGGTCCTTAAATAGGCAGAACATGATTCTCTCTGCATCCGAGAGAGGATTTTTTCTGATGGGGGACTCTAACCGGTGCTGAACACAGGGTCCAGCCCCTCCTTGGGGTCCCCGGCCAGCTCTGCCCAGGCTTCCCCGTTCATACATGGTTCTGGCTATGCACCTTTGCAAGGCAACAAAGGTGACTGTGGGGAGGAGATGCAGCAAAGATGCCTCTGTACGGAGTGCTGGTTAGCTCAGGGTGGGATAATGCTGGCCGAGATGCTAAGATTTGGGAGCCCGAGGATGATGGAGCAGCTGGGAGGAGCATGTTTAGGTTTATGGTGGTCTTTGGCATCTGGGCCGTGAGCTGGGCTGGCCAGGGGCAGTGTGGGCACAGCCTGACTCTGATACTCCCTTCCCTCTGCCCCACGCAGACGCTCTGTGCCTTGATTCGTGGTGTGCACCAGAAGAACAAATCCACCTCAGGCTTCGACATAATCAACATGCTCATGGGATTTGACAAGGCAGAGCTGTGCATGAAGGTGAGATGCACGGAGGGGCTGGCAGGAAGACTGCTCCGGGGCTCGGAGCAGAGCAGTTTGTGACTGACCTAGCATGGTGCCGGGGGGTTGGAGTTCCTTTCTCTGAAGTTTAACTGCGTGGCTTAGATGCATTGGCCACGATGAAGAAGGCGTATGTGAGCATGAGCTCATCCCAGGCCATTGCATCACAGCCTTGTCACTTGGGCATGATTTCTGTGCCTGTCGACCTCCTGGCATTCTCAGCGCCCCCAGTTGTGGTGTAGATGGGAGGTCCTGCATGCCTTGCAGACTCTCCCCGGGGTTCCCCAGGGTCCCAAGGGGCAGACATGTAGATCATTAACTGTGGGGCAGCAGGGCGTGGGGATTTATCTCCCGGCAGCTGCTCTGGGGTGGCAGCCGTGTACTGTTTGCCCTGCAGGGCATGGCAGCTGGCCCTGGCAGCTTCACTCTGTGGTGTAGGGCTAAGCCAAGCCATGATGCAGCTGGGAGGCAGTTAATCCCCACTCCCTGGACCCTGCAGGAAGCTGCCTGCAGCCCTGCGTCCTTCCTCTGAGCAGATGAGCACTGCTGCTAGAGATGCGTTTTAACTGTCCATCAGCCAATTGTGCTGCTGCTAAATTAAATGTGTTACACTGATAGTGGTCGGTGGTTTGAGCCCACTGGCCTCATGAGAGCTACCATGGACTGGGTCAGAGCCCAGATCCGTTGTGTCCAGTCTTCGGTGTCACATGGCGGCAGAGAGCAGAGGCTGGAAGGAAGAGTGACCTGTGTCTGAGCAGGTTTTCCTGTTCCTCTCTCCCTTCCAGCCTTTAAGGTCCAGGCAGGTCTGATGCAGAGGCTGTGCCCCGCACTCCCATGCTCCGTAGTGACCAATGCCCCTTTCCTCCAAGCACGTGTCCGACCCTGTGTGGATCTGGCTGAGCTCTCACCTCCCACCACATCTGGGGCCACGAGCTCCCCCAGTTAGTCCCAGACTGGGAGAAACAGAGCATCCTAGTGTTCATCTTAAACTGCCAGCCTGCTCGTGTCTTCCCATGACCCCCTGCTCTTGTATGGTGAGAGACAATCAGTGATAAATTGCTAGTGACTTTCTCTTTACCATTAAGTATTTTGTGCGAATCAGCCAGGAGGTGTCAGGAGTCCTCAGGGGTTGCAGTGGGGCTTGAGCACCATCCACTCCCCCCTAGTGAGAGGGAACAATGCAGTTCTCTCAGACCTTGTGCTGCAATTTTGCAGGATGTTGTTAACACCAAGACTTGGTGGTGAGGCACGGATGAGCCCCAGGCAGCCATCAGGGCACATCAGACGCACACCACCACATTGGTTTCATGTATGAGCTTGGCCATGTTGGGTTTTGTTGGTACTATGGAGCGTGCGTGCCGTGGTCAGACTCACAGCCATGCCATGTCACTGCCTGTAACCCAGTGCTGGCTGCTGGCCTGGGGGAGTCCGTGGGAGCACTGGTCAGGCCACAGCTGGAGTCCTGCGTCCAGTTCTGGGCACCGCACTTCAGGAGGGATGTGGACAACATGGAGAGGGTCCAGAGGAGGCCACTCGCATGATCAGGGGACAACAGGGCAGGCCCTACGAGGAGAGGCGACGGGACCTGAACCTGTTCAGCCTCCACAAGAGAAGGCTGAGGGGGGATCTAGTGGCCTGTTACAAACTAGTCAGAGGGGACTGGCAGGCACTGGGGGAGTCCCTGTTCCCCTGAGCACTGCCAGGAGTGACTAGGAATAACGGTCACAAGCTGGTAGAGGGTAGATTTAGGCTGGACATCAGGAGGCGCGACTTCACGGTCAGGGCGGCTAGGACCTGGAACCAACTTCCAAGAGAAATGGTGCTGGCTCCTACCCTGGGGGTCTTCAAAAGGAGGCTGGATGAACACCTTGCTGGGGTCGTTTGACCCCAGTACTCTCTCCTGCCCATGGCAGGGGGTCAGACTTGATGATCTGCTCAGGTCCCATCCGACCCTACTAACTATGAAACTATGAAACCGTGCTTTCCACTCCAGAATCTCATGGAGAGCTTGGACGCTCTGCTCTGCGCAGAAGGTTCAGAAAGCCTGAAGAGCTTGTGCCTGAAGCTGCTCCTCTGCTTGGTTACGGTAAATCACCCCACAGGGCATTTGCTGGGGGGCTCCAATCATCTGCCCCTGGCAGGCACAGGCAGCTGGTGCCAGAGGGGGCTTGAGGTGCCTGTGAGGGCATGAGATGAATCCTCCAGGGCCATGTCCCACCCCTTGGTAAACTCTCAGCTTCCACTAAATGCTTTGGAGGGGACCAGCAGGATGGAGAGAGAAGGGAGTCCAGGAGTGGGAGAAGGAGGGTACTGGGGGCAGGCATGAGGTAACTGGGGAGAAGAGACTGAGACAGGTGTGGGCATGGGTGGATCTAGGATTTTATAAAGGGTGATGCAGATTCCCTAGAACACAACACCCACATTTTTCTCCAGGTAAAAAGATGGTAGAAGCTGTACTAGCCTGCTAGGGGCTGGAGCTATGTTAACGCAGTTTTTAAGATGGAAGTAAAGATGCACGTGACTTTACTGGAGCGTGCCTGATGAGCTAGATTACACATGAAGTCTGACAAACGCACCAAGCTTGGCCAAAGCAGTTAGCAAATACTGCTTTATCAGTCCTGCTGTCCTTAGAGTTGAATGCATATTTCCTATTCAGGTTCATAAAGCAAAATTGTGCTTTCTGGAGCACATTGACAGCACACGCAGTGTGGTGCTGTCAGTCGTTTCCATGTGGGAGTTGCTGTGACCGCACCAGAGTTAAGATGTTTAGCGAGGACTGGAAGCAGGCTGTGGGGCTGCAGAACAGAAGAGAGGGCTGAGAGACCACAAAATGGCCAGGGAAAGGCCTGACTAATGGAACATCGAGGCCGTTAGAAAGGAGGGAGGGTCATTAGCACCTGAGCTGAGCAGGAATCAGGTACGTGATAATGAGCCACGATGCCGTCAGCCCTGCCAGAGGGGAAATGCTGCAGCCCTTCCAGGAGTTGGTTCTGAAGTTTAGGTAGAGCAGGGGCCAAAAGGTGTGCAATTGCCAACCCCCGGATCCACCTCTGGGTGAGGGCAAGGGTCCCTCTCTGCACCCTTCCCACTGGGCAGAAGGGGAGGCACCACCTGGTGTTGGGGTGGGGAGGGGACTTCCTTGCAAACCTCTGGCTCACAAGGGACCCCAGTCAGACCTCCTTCTGCTGCACAAGTTTCTGCTACTCCTGCTGTTTCCACACGGCTGCACAGAGGAGGTCCCCACGCACCAGCTGTGATGTGGGCAGTAGGTGCAGGGCAAAGGGCAGCCTGTGCTTGCCCCTTCTCCCCCCTTCCAGCTCCAGCCCATGCCTGCCCGGCTTCGTGGCTGCATGGGAATGTCCCCCGAAGGGGGTGACGTGTCTTGTCCTGGTGCAGAAGCTGTAGCAGCGCATTGGAGGTGGGGCCAGCAGCAAGGGTGTGCAAACACTTTCTTTGTATGCAGGTGACAGACAACATCAGCCAGAACACAATCCTGGAGTACGTGATGATCAACAGCATCTTTGAAGCTATCTTACAGGTATGCCGAAGCAGAAAGCACTTTCCCCAGAGCTCTCCACCCTCTACTCGCTGCCTTTCCACCAGCGCTCCCTGACGTGGTGTTTTGACTCTTAAATTTGAAGCTGAGCTGCAGATTTTGATCCCTGCTGTCTTCTCACTCCAGTCCCTTGGTTTCAGTCTCAGTTGGGCTTTATGGTGTTCACGCTTCAGGCTTTGCTGCTCAGGAAGGAACAGAAGAGCTTTGCGGGCCTGATTTCATGACAGATGCTAGAGAAGCGCCAGCTTGGAAAGTCAGCCAGTGTAGTCAGCCGTTTGCCATTCTTGGATAAGTTAGGCTTTGAAGGTGAGAAACTCGACTGGGAAAATTTAGCGCATGTACTGGCTGTGTGTCCACAGCACAATGTAAGACGCGCACTGGGAGGCGGGTATGTAACTGGTTAGATCATTGTGCTCAGCCAGTAGTCGTCAGTGGCTCCATGTCTAATTAGGAATTGGTATCACATGGAGTCCCCAGGGGTCTGTCCTGGGTCCAGCGTTGTATAGCTTCTTCATGGATGACTTGGGTGATGTGTTCGAGCACACGTTTAGCAACTTGGCAGATGACACCGAGCTGGGTCAAGTTGCAGATGCTCTGGAAGGCGGGGCTGGGATCCAGAAGGACCTGGACAGACTGGAGAGATCCAGAAATCAGATGAGGTTCAGCAAAGACGAGTGCAATGTACTTCCCTTGGTGCAGAATAGTTGCACGCATCAATCCAGCCTGGGGAAGAGCAGGCTAGGCCGCTGTGATGCAGAGAAGGACCTGAGGAACGTGGAGCACGAGCTGAACATGAGCCAACAGCACACTTGTTGCCAAAGCCGCCAGCAGCCTCCTGGGCTGTATGAACAGGAGCGTTGATACAGATCCGGGGCTGGGATCTCCCACTCTTCAGCACCAGGGAGGCCTCCCCTGGAGCCCTGTGCCCAGCTCTTGGCCCCGCACGTTGAGGAGGATGTGGACAGGTTAGAGAGAGTCCAGTGCAGAGTGACAGCAATGACCAATGGAGCCACGATGGACGAGGCCAGGCTGAAAGAGCTGGGTGACCGAGTCTGGAGGAGAGAAGACTTGGGAGGGGGTTGATCACAGGCTTTAAGTCTCTGCAGGATGATGACAGAGATCGGCTTTTCTCTGTGGCCACAGGGGACAGGTCTAGGAGCAACAGCTTCAAGCTGCAGTAGGGGAAACTGAGGCTGGAGATGAGGGGGAATGTTCTGGCTCTGCAAGTGGTCCAGCACTGGAGCAGGCTCCTGGAGAAGCTGTGGAGTCTCCCTCCCTGGATGTTTTCCAGAGCAAATTGGATGGACATGTGGCTGGGCTGGTTTAGTTGGGGCTGATGCTGTCGTGAGTGGAAGCTGGACTAGATGTACCCTCATGAGATCCTTTCCAGCCTGACTCTCCCTGGTCCCATGACATATCCTCTTGTCTGATGCTTAGAGGCAAGGGATGGGCTTTCCCCTCTGCAAAGGTGTGAGCAAGAAGCTTGTTGCTGGCTGGACGCTCGGTGGTGACCAGTGATCAAAGAATCACTTTAACAGATTCTTTGCTTCCATTTTTCTGAACAGGGACAGGGACATCCCCCCCCACAGGGTTCCCGGACGGACCCAGGGAGGCGCACCCAGGCCCAGGGTCAGGGAGGATCTAGTCAGGGATCTTCTGGTGGGACTGGACGTGTTCAAATCAGCTGGTCCAGACGATCTCCACCCTCGAGTGCTGAGGGAATTAGCAGAGGTCATTGCAGGACCCCTGGCACGGCTTTATGAGCACTTGTGATGCTCTGGTGAGGTGCCAGAGGACTGGAAAAGGTTCCCATTTTCAAAAAAGGGAGGAAGGAGGACCCAGGAAACTAGGCCAGTTAGTTTTACCTCGTTCCTGGGGAAGCTTTTTGAGAGAATTATCCTGACGCATGTCCACGAGGGGCCAGCGGGGGAGATTATGCTTAGGGGCAACCAACATGGGTTCATTAGGGGCAGGTCCTGTCAGACCAACCTGGTGCCTTCTATGACCAGGTCACCAAATCCTTAGACGCAGGGGGAGCAGTGGACATCGTCTTCCTGGACTTTCGGGAGGCCTTCGACACTGTCTCTCACCCCGTTCTCATCGAGAAACTGGGGGCTGTGGTGTCGACACCCACACAGTCAGATGTGTCGCCAACTGAGAGCGGTGGTGGACGGGTCATGTTCGACCTGGAGGGACGTGGGCAGGGGGGTCCCCCAGGGCTCGGTCCTCGGGCCCGCACTGTTCAACATCTTCATCAGTGACTTGGATGAGGGGGTGGAAAGCACCTTGTTCAAGTTTGCAGATGACACTAAGATGTGGGGGGAAGCGGGCACGCTGGAGGAGAGGGACAGGCCACAATTAGACCTAGACAGGTTACAGGGGTGGGCGGACAAGAATAGGATGGGATTCAACACTGACAAATGCAAGGTGCTGCACCTGGGGAGGAACAATCGGCACCATACCTACAGGCTGGGGAACTCCCTTCTCATCAGGGCAGAGGCAGAAAAGGATCCTGGAGTCATCCTTAATGCCAAGATAAACATGGGCCGGCAGTGTGGGGGCGCAGTCAGGAAGGCCAACCGCACCTTGCCATGCATCCACAGATGCATCTCGAGCAGGTCCAGGGAGGTGATCCTACCCCTCTATGAGGCACTGATCAGGCCGCAGCTGGAGTACTGCGTCCAGTTCTGGGCGCTGCACTTCAGGAGGGATGTGGACAGCATGGAGAGGGTCCAGAGGAGGCCCCCACATGGTCAGGGGGCAGCAGGGCAGGCCCTACGAGGAGAGGCGATGGGACCTGAACCTGTTCAACCTCCACAAGATGAGGCTGAGGGGGTGGTCTGGTGGCCGCCTATAAACTTGCCACGGGGGACCAGCAGGCAAGGGGAGAGTCCCTGTTCCCCCGAGCACTACTGGGGGTAACAAGGAACAGCAGCCATAAGTTGACAGAGAGTAGGTTCAGGCTAGATATCAGGAGGCGCTACTTTATGGTCAGGGCGGCTAGGATCTGGAACCAACTTCCAAGCGAAGTGGTCCTGGCCCCTACCCTGGGGGTCTTCAAAAGGAGGCTGGATGAACACCTAGCCAAGGTCATTTGACCCCAGCATCCTTTCCTGCCCATGGCAGGGGGTCAGACTGGATAATCTGCTCAGGTCCCTTCCGACCTGACCAACTATGAAACTGAAACTATCTCTGGTGAGTGCTGACGTTCACAGTCACTGGCTGCGCTTTGTGCCGATGTCCTGGGCACGCTGTGCTCTGCTTCCACCTGCTTCAGCAGGAAGCCAGATTGCGTGGGGCTTTATCACGGCAGGTGCATGGGACAGACCAAGGGTCTGTCTCACCCAGAGACCCATCTCTAGCAGGGACAAAGAATGGATGCTTCAGACCAGTGGGGCCCAGGCCTGCCACGGATGGGCCCTGCACCCTCCCTGAGCACCATTCCCATCCCTTTCCTCCTTTCTGCTCCCTGCCCCATCTGTTGCTCTGCCCTGTGCTCCCTGCCCTGTGCTCCCTTCCCCATCTGCTGCTCTGCTTTCTGCTCCCTGCCCTGTCTGCTGGTGTGCTGCCTGTCCCCTCCCTGATCTGCTGCATCCACACCTAGAGGATGCCCATACCACTTGCTGCAGACTTGCCATAGGTCGGCCATCCCTGCTTTAGAGAGAGAATATAAAGAACTGGGCGTGTGCCGAGTGACCCTGCCCATTGCCCTTTAGCCGACATCCATGCCTGTTGCGTTGAACGGCCCCTGATGGACTGACCCTCCATCCATGTGTCTGGTCCCTTGTGGAACCCGGTTGTGCCGTGTCCTCCTCTGTGTCCTGTGGTCAAGACTTCCCCATGCTAATCTGGCAATTTACGTTTCAGATCCTGTCCACCCCCCTGAGCCGCAGGGAGCATGGTTACGATGCTGTAGTCCTGCTTGCCTTGTTGGTAAACTACAGGAAGTACGAGGTAGGTGTTCTCTGCATACTCACATCATTACGTGGGCATCTTCAGCCAGCTCGCGTGAAGGTGCAATGGCTGTCTTTGCTGTGGGCGCTGTTCAGGCAGCTTGAAGCTGCTTTGAAATCCTCCTTTTATCTGCAGTTTGGAGAAAAATCCTTTGGAACAGCATAACTGAACCCTATGCTGTCGTTAATGGGAGTTCTCTTGGGTTTTGAATCTGTGCTGCTCTGTCTTTGCAGAGAGCTACACTGGCAGCCCTGGTGGCATGTTTAGAAACGGGGACTGAAAGGTTGGGGAGAGGAAAAACACGGTGGTGGACGTTTGCAAAGCGTGGACTACATGTTGGATCCATAAGTGCTAACCCCATACAAAATGAACAACGTCTAGTCCAGCCTGTGTGTATGTAAATGCTCCTGCTAGGACCAACCCCATAGGGTCCTGGCTGGAGGGTCTTGCCCCTGCACTCAGGCTCAGCCCCACACTGCACTGGGCAGGAAAGGATTTCCCCTTTCTTCAGAGTGGGCCGCACGGGGGCGGGGGGGTTTGCCTTCCTCTGCAGCAGGGGCACGGCCTGGCCCGGGCTCTCTGTGGCGCCCATGACCGCCCCAACAGGAGCAGGACATTGACAGCCACATCGCCCTGTACCCCAGGGGTGCAGGTGATGCCTGAGGCTGTCGGGGGACAGTGTCATGCGGCTTCGAGGTCGGACACAAGGTTTGTCTGGGCTGGTTTGGGCGGGGCTGATCCTGCCTTGGGCAGGGCTGGGCTGGATGTGTCCCCTCAGCTCCCTGCCTGCCCCACAGCTCTTGGATGGTATGAAAAAATGCTAATAACCTATGCATGCTTGTACCCAAGTACAAAAACACTTTCTCAGTAGGAACGGTTTTGCTTGCAGTGCACTCTGTTGAAAGCAGGGTGAGTGGGTGGGTTAAGTGTGTGTGTGTGTGTGTGTGTGTGTGTAAGGTATATTCTGTCTAGGGAACTGGGTAAGGTATATTCTGTCTAGGGAACTGGGTTCATAGAGCTGTCATATCTCAGGCCCTGAGCGTAGGATTGGAAGCCAAAACAATGAGCCAAGGTAGTAAAGAGCCCTCTGAAGAAATGCTGACCCTGTGCCTAGGAGGAGCTAGGGAAACGTCCCATCTTGCAACCCCCTCAAAGAGCTAGACCGGCAGCTTTGCATTTCTCCAGTCATCCTTATCAAACAACTCGCTTCGTCTTTCCCACGGAGGAGGACCATGCTGCTCTCTGATCTGCTGCTGTGTCTGCAGATTGTTGCTTTCTTGATGTTGTGCAGAAGAGAGAAAATGAAAGCGGTGGGAAACCCTCCTGTCAGTTCCTCTATGCATGAAGCACTGTATTTTAACGGCCTGCCTTGGGTTTTTGGTTTCAGCCAATAGGAGTGGAAAGCACGTGGGCTGGAAATGAGGAGTTTCCTCTTTGCCAGAGCAGTTGGGGGCCATGGGGCAGGGTTAGTTTGTGAAGAGGGTATGTGGCACAGTGCCTGGGAGCTGGCAGTGATGACCCAGGAAGAGGTCTCGTCTGGTCCTTCCATCTCGTTAACTCACTCGCGTGGGAAGTTCTGCGCCAGCCGCGCACCCGATTGTGTTCCCGCCGGGGGTTGTGTAGATTGGGTATCTGTAGATTGGTGCTGGGGGTGGTGTGTGTATTACTCATATTGTTGTAGCATCCACACGCTGCTCACTGGAGGGTTCAAGGAGAGGCTGGACAGACCCTCATGAGGGATGCTCTAGGTGCAGCGATGTCTGTGCTCTACTGTGGGGTGTCCCAGGCTTCTGGGCTGTGCTGGTTGCCCCCCTGGCTCCCCTGTCTGCTCCACGTGTCAGGGGATTTAATCCTCCTACAGAGGCACTGTAGGTAGAAAGGAGTCTGCACCCATCCACCGTGTGTAGCTGTAGGATGCCACCTCCTTGTTTCTGAGGAAACGTTTCTCTCTCCCTTGCTGCTGAGCGAAAGGACCACATCGCGCTAGAAAATAATTGACAGCACCAGGGAAATAGTGACGCTACCGAGACGCACTAATGAGACTCAAAGGAGCATCGCATGCACAGAGCAGACTTAGCCAAGGGGAGAGAGGCCTTTTTCTCTTCTTGTCTCTTAGGCACTGCAGTGGGGCTGGTAGAGAGGGGTCACAAAAATATACCTGTCGTCCTCACCTGGCTTCGTTTTGGCAGAGGGCTATCCCTATCCCCCCCGGCCAGTTGCATGGGGGCTGAGGACTGGGGAAGTGGCAGTGGGGAGGGGCAGGTGGTATCCCCTTCCCTGCACTTGCTCCCAGTGGTGGGGCAGGGAGTGGGGAATTACTTTCCACCCTCTCGTTGCTGTCCCTGTGCCCCCGGCCAGCCATGCTGTCTCTCCTGCAGGGTCCATTTGGACTGCTGGGATGGCACATGTGAAGGTTGCAGGTCCCATGCACCTTGCAAGCAGCTTTGGAGCAGGGGAGTCTTGAAAACAAATGCTTTGGGGTGTACAGGGCCCATGGGTGGCTCTGTCTGGGGCTCTCTTGTCTCCCCCCAGCCGCCTCCTGCTCAGCTACATGGGGGCACAGCTTGGTGCCTTCTGCCACTGCAAGGATTCGGTTGTGCTGTCTCTGGGTCAGGGCATGGCCGAGCTGGAAGATGCTGCAGCTGTGATTGCAGGGGGATGCTCCCAGGAAGGATAGCTCTGGGATTCGCCCCCGCCCCGCAGCATGGCATTGTGGGGGCTGCCAGGGACCTCGTGCACCATCCAGGCCTGCTCCCTGCACAGACTCAGCCTGTGCTACTCTGAATCCAGCCTAGCCCTGCACCCATCCAGCCACGGCGTCCCTGGGCAGCTGGTTCCACCACCCCACTGCTCTTACAGCCGGAAAGATCATTGCAGAGATTTAATCTGCTCCAGTTCAATCCCATTGCCCTTAGCAGCGAGGCAGAGTGGTGTTCCCGTGCTGCTCTTCATGGCAGCTTTTCCAGGGGCTGGAAGCCTGCCCTGTCTGGAACCAGCAGCAGTGAGACTCTCTCCAGCCCCCAGTGGTTTGCAGACTGCCTGGGCCTGTGTCCCTGACTTTGCTCCTGGAGTCTGGGTGCTTTGGCCTCACCAAAAGCGCTGAGCTGTGAATAAGGGGAGGAGCTGGTGCTTTGTCCTACTTTCCAGCTGGCCAAAACATGGCACAGAGCATGCCAAGCTTCCCACGGCGCCAGCTTGCTCTCAGGAGCTAGGGACTTTGCTAGCAGGTGGGCCAGCTCCTTGCTCCCTATCCCCGAGCGGAGCAGCTGCGTGGCTGTGACAGTCCAGCTCTGTGCCCTGCCCAGCTGCTGCCTCTGCTCCCTCCTCAGCCCTTGGCCCTGAGTTCCCTGCTCCAAGGGCCTGGCTCCTCCGGATGGGAGAGGATGAGTCTCAAAGCTGCACGGTCCCCTGCAGGCATGTGTGGATGGGGGTGCCTAGGAGGCCCTGGGTGCCATCTACTGATGGATCACCTGGGGATGGTTCCTGCTGAGTTTGTTTCCCCCTTGTTTCCTTGGGCTAGAAGTATATGTTGCCAATGAAGCAGGTCAGCTGGCAGGGACATGGGTGACATGTCATGCTGTTCCTCAAGGTCAATGGATAGGACAATGGGCAACATGTTCCCTGCTTCCTGAGGTGTGCCCCTGGAGACTGCCAGGGCTGCATCTCTGCATGTGGGGACCCAGCTTTCCCCACTTCCAGAGACATGCCCAGGGAGCACTTCCCTGGGGTAGGAAGAGAGTACGGGCAGTGCTGGGCTGCCTGCACTCTCCCGCCCTAAAACAAACTGACATCCGCTGCAATAAAGTGGCACAAGTTATTGCTGACTTCCTTTGGAGCCTCGTGGAAGGGCTGGGCATGGCACAAAGGCGGCATCTCTTTCCACCCATAGCAATGAGCATCTGAGTCCTGCAGGTCTGTTCTGGTACATGAGGTCTGCGGACATGGCTCCCTCCCTCCGCTGTCTCCTAGAGGCATTCACAGCGCTGGTGCTGTAGTATAGGATCATAGTTCTCAACCGCCTGAGACTGCAGGCCTCCTCAGGAAGTGCCAGCTCTTGGCGCTCACTTGCCTCTTGACTGTGGAAAATCCTTGAGCGATTCTTCTGTTGCCAAGAGCTCAGCAAGACCATGGCAGGGAAGGAGGCTTCGCATGCTGTGGGTTCCTGCTCGAGGTCTCTGGGTTGACTTTGTGACTTGCATGGGGTTTGCATGCCTCACTGTGCCAGTAAGTGCATCACCCTTAAAAGGACCTCGCAGCCCCAGTTGAGAAGCACTGTTGTTGCATCTCTCGCCAGGGGAGGTGGGTGAGGGGCAGGTGTGTTTGCTGGGCTGCCCCAAGAGTGTTGGTCTCTGCTTCTGCCTGAGTGCTGGGGATTTGTTTGGGGGAGCTCATAAGAGGTGCTCCACGGTCCAGGCAAGTGCCTCTGTAGTTCCACCGCAGGCCCGTGCTGCCACCTGGGTCCTCTGCAGATCTGGCCCCTCCGGGGAGCTAGGTCACCTTTGTCTGCCTCCCTTCAGCAGGTGGGTGGAGGCAGAAGCTTGGGCTCAGCCCTGCTGTCACCTTACCAGAGACTCTTGGGATCATTAGAAACACTCATTGGCTAGTACTCAAGGCTGGGACCATTGGAGAGAAACAGATGCAATTAATTTAGGCTTTTGGGCCACTCGTGGCTGAGGTCCCTGGGAGAGGACTGAGACAAGGCAAGCTGGAGAGAGAGCCCTGGAGGACCTGGGGGAAATCAGGCACCCAGGTTGCTCTCTGGTAGCTGCCGCTTGTTGGAGATGCATATGTGTTGAATGCTCATGGGAAGGAGCAGTCCGAGGTGCTTGAACCCACCCACGGATGCAGAACAAGTGGGTTGGGGGCAGAGCCACACTGGACTGTGGGCAGCTCGGGGGGGCAGTCTCCTTGCTGCTGCTGCAGCCCCAGAGCAGAACTGAGGGCACCAAGAATGGCAACCCACGTATGAGAGCTGCCATGGACTGGGTCAGACCCCAGGTCCATCTTGCCCCCTCTCCTGGGTCACGCAGTGGCAGAGAGTGGAGGCTGGATGGCATGGTGGCCTGGAGCTGATCAGGGTTTCTCCCCATTCCTCTCACCCTCAGCCTCCAGCAGTGAAGGTCTGGGAAGTCTAGACCGAAGCTGGGTGCATGTGCGTGGATTGCGATGGACCCTTCTGCAAGAGCAGAAGCCCAGGGAAGGGTGGTGGGAAGGACTGGATGTAAGGAGGGGTGGCAGCAGAGGAGCAGTGAGACCATGGAGTCCCTGGCGTGTGGGAGGGAGATGGCAGAGGGTGCAGACCCCCCCGGTTTCCACTCCAAGTGGATGAGCAGGAGCTGGCTTTGCAGTAGGCAGCATAGGACAGAGAGGAGCAGCGGGCTTGAGCGGCACGGAGCCACGACTGCAGGTCTTTCCCCACTGCAGCGCTGGTGCTCAGGTAGCCTCGCTCTTGATGGATGCACTGCGTTGTCCGCAGGCAGCCAAAGGCCTCCATCCTCCAGCCCCAGGCCATGAGCTGGGGAACAGATGTGCCCCCGCTCCTCTTGCGCAGCCTAGGGGCAGGGGGCAGCCTGCGAGTTGACCTGGGCCTAGCTGCTCCCCTGGGCTCAAGTTGAGCTGAAGGAGCGCTGTGATCCTTGCCCAGCACGCGGGGGCCATGGGCTGGCGGTCGCTCCCTCACTGCCTGGCCTGGCTCAACATTGCTGTGAAACGGGGCAACTCGGTGATTGTGAAGCCAAGGGGGCAATGGCCTGGTCTTCAGGTGTTCACCTCCCTCAGCTGCACCCTCTGACCCTGCGCTCTTGTTTGCCCCCAGCCTCTGCTCCTCTCCACGCCAACATGCAGCCTTGGTAGAAGCTGTGTCTTAACGAGGGAAAACGCCTGCTAAAGTCTTGGCAGCCTCTGTCGAGGCATCCGTCCCCCAGGAGGGCAGGTGACTTGACCGTGTCTCCCCAGAGCTGTTGGCTTTCAGTGGCTAACCTGGTGGTGCTCAACCTTTTGGCCCCACAGGCTGCATGAAGGGTGTGGGGCTGGTCCACAGGCTGGATTCAACCCCAGGACCCGGCCCCAGGGCATCATGCCACCTTTATCCAGGCTTGGGGGCACAGATTGGGCTCCAGGAGCCCCTTGCTCCATCCGCCTGGTCCTCTACGCTGGGAATGGGCCCCATGCCGCCCGGCTTGCCCCATCCAGCATGCAGTGCCACAGCCGTGGGGGGCTCCCCATGGACTGGATGACAAGGTGCTGGGCACCAGACCTGGCCTGCAGGCAGGGGGTTGAGCATCCCTGGCCTGACCTATAAGGAGTGGAGGTGCAGCCTGGACTGTTAGATGGATGGGACCTCGGTACTGCCATGCCTTCCTGGTCCTTTACCCAAGTACTTTTTGGCAGTGGTTGCAAGATGGCCAAAGCCTTGGACCGCTGGCCATCGTCCTGTTCAGCCCCCACATTGCTTCTGGGGCCTGCTGCGTGGTGGCACGCATGTCTGATGATCAGTCTGATGACATGCTATTTACCAGGCACTCACGATTGGGAAACCGATATCACGCCAAGCATGCAGCTGAGCCAGACGCCAAGCCTAACGCTGTCTCCTTCCCTCTCTCCACAGTCAGTGAACCCGTACATAGTGAAGCTCTCCATCGTGGATGATGAGGCCACGCTCAACGTGAGTATCCCTCGTGACGCGCTGGGGTTTCTCCACCTTGACCCTGGCTGCCTTTTTACATCAGTGACCAGCTCACGTTGCAGCAAGGGAGGTTTAGGTTAGACATTAGGAAAAAACTTTCTCACCAGGAGGGTAGTAAAGCACTGGAACAGGTTACCCAGAAAGGTGGTGGCATCTTCATCCCTGGAGGTGTTTAAGCCCCGGCTAGACAGCCCTGCCTGGGATAATGTAGCTGGGGCTGGTCCTGCTTGGAGCAGGTGGTTGGACTAGATCCGATGTCCTGAAGTCCCTTCACACCCTCATTTTCTATGACTCGAGAGCATCAGAGAGCTGGCGAGTGGGCCCTGCTCGGGTTTAATGCCCTGAACATAAAAGCATTCGCCTGAGGCTCGTTAGTCTCTGGCTCTGATGCAGGCCAGGGGTCGGGGCTCCCAGCCCTGCTTGGAGGCGAGTGGGGGAGTGGGCGGGCGGGTGGCCCGGGGGAGCAGATCCCCCCTCCCACCATCGCGGTGCAGCTTCCCACGGAGTGAAGCCGGTTTCTGTTCTTGCAGGGGATGGGACTCGTGATTGCCCAGGCGCTGTCAGAGTACAACCAGTGAGTGCAATTGCTGGCCCCCACATCTCTCCCTCCTTCCTCTGCGTGGTAGCCACAGCTGCCTCCTGCCCTGGCTGCTACCATGTGACCCCTGCTGTTACCACCACCCCTGGTCCCACGGCCTGAGTCTGGGGCACTGTCCCCCTGATCCCACATGAGACAAATGCCCGTTTTGCTGCATGCAGCTCTGATGGGAAACCCGTGCCACTGAAAGGAGCAAACCCCTTGGAAAAGGCACTGAAGAGAGGACATGAGAGCACTGGAGGGTTTTGCCTTCCTCTGCACTGGGGGAACGGCCTGGCCTGGGCTCTCTGCAGCGTCTGTGACCCCCCAGCAGCAGCAGGATGTTGATGCCTGCGGCCCCCCTGTATCCCGGGGGTGGGGGTGATGCCTGGGGCTGTGTCGGGGTGACTGTGTTGTGTGGCTTCGAGCTCAGACCTGGGTTTTGGATGGGGCTGATCCTGCCTTGGACAGGGCTTGGACCGGATGTGACCCCACAGCTCTCTGCCAGCCCCATGGCTCTGGGAGTCTCCAGGCTGGGTCAGACCAGGGCCCAGTCAGCCCTGCAGCACCCCAGGCTGCGGTGGGCATCTACTGCCTCAGCATGAAGGGCAGTCAGCCCGGCAGGAGGGTTAACCCTGCCCCGGGGTGCTCTCCTCCCCACCTCCGTTAGCTGGGCACTTCCATGGGGGTTTAACTGCCTGTTGGCCTGGACGGCCCTCAGCGGCATCAGCATCACCTCCTTCCCTCCCAGTCTGCGTTGGGTCTGCCCTGGACCTAGGTCAGTGCTGGCCCTGTTCTGTCTCCTCTCGGAGGGAGCTGCCCCCAGACTCAGCCCAGAGGGGAACGAGGAGCTTTTTCTGTGCTTGGTCAAATCTTGGGATTGTTTTCATGCCATCATCCCTGGGGGTTGCAGACACCTCAGAGAAAGCCTAGAGCTTTCCTGCCAAACTGCAGCCTCCTTTACAGGACTCCCAGAGCTGCGGGGTCGCATCCAGTCACAGCCCGGCCTGAGGCAGGATCAGCTCTGTCCAAACCAGCCCAGACAAACCCATGTCCGGCTTCAGAGCCACATGACAGTCGTCCCTGACACGGCCCCAGGCATCGCCCCTGCCCCCGGGAAAGCAGGAGGGTCGCAGCTGCCAATGCCCTGCTACTGCCAGGGGGGTCACGGGCGCTGCAGAGATCCCGGACCAGGCCATGCCCCTGCTGCAGAGGAAAGGGAAACCTCCCAGTGCAACCAGTCTGAGCAGGGGGGAAATCCCTTCCTGCCCAGTGCAGCGTGGGGGTGAGCCTGAGCGGAGATTTTTGCACAACCCTCTTTCCACTGGTGGGTTGCCCTGGGCTGCGGTGTCATTCGGTCGTAAGCTGTCACAGCTGTCAGGCATGGTGACGTTCTCTGTTCTGTGAGGCATTTCACACATCCCGGGGCGACGTGAGACAGGAGATCAGCTTTGAAACCCAAGCAAGTGCCTGAGTCTTTTTTTTTTTTCTTTCCTGTAACCTGTTAAGATTTTTAGCAGGGTTTTGAGTCATAGACTTAACATCTGTCTGAGACTTAAGGTAGCATTTCCGTAAGATTTCCGTACGCCCAGGCTGGAGGAGTCGTGTCCAGCACAGCAAACTTCACTGCAGATAACTTGCTACTTGGACTCTCGTCTCCCAGGGGCCTGAAACTGGCCCGTAGCCCCTCTGCTCTGTGCTGCAGGCAGGGGTTTAGGATCCTCATATCTGCACAAGCTCATGAAAATGAAGCAGGAAGGCGGCTGTGCTCTCCCAACCTGGTCCCGGCGGCCCCAGCCCTGGCAGGGTGTGGGGTATGATGGTCCCTGTCCTGTGTGTCATGCCAAACCCTCATGCCCTCTCTGCTGTTTATGCAGGCAGTACAGGGACAAGGAGGAAGAGCACCAGACCGGCTTCTTCTCAGCCTTGACCAACATGGTAAGTGCAGCGGGAGTGTTGTTTTTAGGACGTCGTTCGGGACGGGCTGGGCGAGGCTTGGCTTGGGCTCGGGGCTGGCTCTGGAGGAGATGGGAGACCCTGGTGTTAGCTCTATGCGGCCTCTCTGGGTTGCCCTCACGAAAGCCGGAGGATCTCTTGTTTCATGCTGCTGTCTCCAGCTTGCTCCATTTCCAGAGCAGCAGGCGCCTGTTCCTTTTCCAAGCAGCCCAGGCCACTGTGGAGACCAGCTCCAAGCTAGTGTGATCAGCAACGCGTGGCTGGAAACGCTCAGGGTTAGGACCATGGCCTGGGCTTTGCTGCTGCTATGAGATGGCTTCTGGGGAAAGACGGTGGTTGCGTCTTCCCAAGGCAGCTCCTAGGGACTCGTGGGGGAAGCTGTGAGCTGCCTCTGTCCTTCGCATTGGCAGTGACTCGGGCACCTCCTGATGGAAGTGGTTGCATTTGGAGGTCAATCATTAATGATGGCACAGAGGAAAAAGTGCCATCGGTGGGAAGCATTGTCCAGGCAGGCTGGTTCTTCACCTGCGTCTCCCCTCCACCCAGGCTGTCAGCCGCAGTCCTTGCCAGCCCGACTGTCCTGAGCTGAGCCCTGTGTGGTGCTGGCATCCTCCTAAAGCCGTGCAATGCTCTTTCCTTCCATAGGTCGGCAGCATGTTCATAGCAGACGCCGATGAGAAAATCTCTGTCCAGTAAGTGCACGGCATGAGGCAAGCAGCAGCATTTCTGTTGGGGCAGGCCTCACCTGCTTGATTTGCAGGGCTGCTTCGCGGCAAGATGGCATATCCCAGAGGTGGCGGCACTGTACCTGGCCACAGGATCGACCACGTGGCTGCGAAGCCAGGGTTAGATTGGTGCTGAGGGAGCAGCAGGGACAGTCAGTCATTTGCTCTGCAGCCATCCTGCCACACCATGCGGGTGCCAAGGGCATTAGAGGATTGTTGGTGGCTGGGGGGGAATCCCCATCCATCAAGCTTCCTCCATGGGCCCATGGCTCAGGATGGTGGTTTCGTGGCAGGGGCTTGGATCTGGCATTTCCAGGTCTCACTCATGCCCCTGGACACCTGGACCCAGTGTAGCGGTGATGTGGGCAAGACTTGGAGCCCACTGCATGTAGACATGGAGCATCTCAACCTGGGGAGATGACGGCGGAGGGAGCAGCAGGTGCTTTGGCCTCGCACTAAGCGCTCCGGGGATCATGGGGGCAGGAGAGCAGGTGTCCCCAGCCCAATACAGATGGGCACACAGCAGCAGGAGGCTGCTCTGTGCTTCCAGGCTCCTGGGCTGTGCTGGAGACTGAGGAAGACAGGGTCCCTCGTGGGACGGGTCTGGCGGTGGGACATCTACACTCATGAGTACTGCTGTTTTGTGGTGCCCCAGGCCCTGGCCTGGTCCTCTCCAACCCTGGAGCCCAGTGTCTGCTGGGTGATCGGGTTGGGAGGCTGTTGTCACTGTGTCCCTTCCCCGCAGGACGAATGAGGCGATCCTGCTGGCCCTCTACGAAGCCGTGCACCTGAACCGGAACTTCATCACCGTGCTGGCACAGGTGGGCTCCTGTGCTGGTTTGCCGCGGCTGTCTGATTGTTGCGGCCCTCTCCTCGCTCCTGCACCCTTGGTGCCTAGTTAGTGGCGCCGGCTCAGAGGCAGGCGGGGCCCGGACCCGTGGGGATGTGGGAGGTGAAATCTCCCCTGCCGGAGCGAGAAGCAGTGGTTTGGGGGGTGTTGTCTAGGCAAGAGCCTTGTCAGACTGACCCGGAGGGGCTGGGTGCGAGCAGCTCTGCCTTGAGGCTGCTGGAGAGTGCCCTGCAAAGCCCTCTCCTCCCTGCACATGGCTAGTGTCTGACCCCTGCGAGGGGGGCCCAGTCTCCAGGTAGCAGCAGAGTCAGTGCCCTGTTGTGCACGGCTTCTTGGAGCAAGTTGGTGAGGGCCTCCATCCTGGTGACGGGGATTTGGTTGACCTGGGGCCGGAAGCCTCCTGAGCTGGGGCTCTGCACCCGTTGGAGCATGCCAGCCGCAAAGACCCCCTCGGGGCTCCTCTCCTAGCAAAGACGGGTTGGCACCTGCCCTGCAGCAGCCGCGCGGGTGGAATGACGTTCTCTCCTGGCCCTGGCATTGCCTGGATCTCGAGGCCCTGGGGGTGGAGATGGGGAGATGTGGAAGGTGCTTGTTGATAGCCCTGGGGGCACCCGATGAAGGGCTCGTGGCCTGCGTCTGTTCCCTCCGTGCTGCTAGGTGGCACTCTTATCTCGGCTGACAGCTGCAATACAGTTTGGGGGGAAAAAAGGCACTTCAGTGAATGCCACGCTGTTCTGTCCAGCAGCTGCAAACACGTTTCTGCATAAGATTTAGGGGGAGAATGCATTTTAAAGCTCTTTCATGCACTCATTTAAACACTGACTTATAGCTGAGCCCCATAAAACACACGGATTATGGGATATTACAGCAGGTGTGAAGCCACCTGCCTGCAGCCCCACAGACTTGTATTCTCACCAGCCCATCTCCATTGCTTCCCCGGTCTCCAGACTGTCACTGTGTGCGTGTTTATAGGGGGACAACAAAGTGTTGTGAGCATCAGCTGGGCGAAAGATGTTGGAGGGAACTGATTCATTCCATCAGAGCCAGGCTGCAAATAAGATCGCTGGCTGCTCGAAACCCTCACCTCTTCTGATGGATGCGGGAAATAAATGGGAGCCGGGGAGAATAAGGTTACAGCAGTCGTTAGGCACGGAGCTGTTAGCAGAGATGAGCTGGGGAGGAGAGCCAAGGGAAGAAAGCCGGGAGGATCAATACTAATAACGTTATTTATGTGGAGCCGTTCTCTCCCAGAGCACTCGGGACATCATAAATCGCTGGCGTGTCTAAAGAGGAGGATGCTAGAAAGTGAGGAGCTCCTTTTAAAGCTGAGCCAGGGTTGGAAATGTGCAGCCAAGGGGTCATGCTGTGAGAGAGCCTTTGGGGAGAACAGGGGCTGTGCATGTCTGTGGAGAAGAAGGAATGGCAGGGTTTGGGGGCGATTCCCCACTGTGTAGCCCCTCCTGTGTTTGGCTGGGGGGGCAGGATGGGCCTGTGCTGCTGGCAGGGAACTGGTGCTCCATGCAGAGGCCCCGCATAGCTGTGAGCTGTGCTGACCCCCATGTGTCTCCCTGCAGAGCCATCCTGAGATAGGCCTGATGACGACGCCGGCCAGCCCGGTTCCAACGACTCCCGTCACCCCGCTCGGCACCACGCCACCCTCATCAGACGGTGAGAGACTCCCTCCTTCTTGGTGCAGACCTTGCCACGGTGCTGCGAGGGAAATGGCAAGGCTGCCTCTCGAGGCGGCAGCTTACTCGCTCCGTCTGGAGAAGCTAGAGCCTGTCGTCTCCTCCTGGAGACCTGGCCTGGGGAGCAGGGGCTCGGGGCTCACTTCTGGGGGGCTTTCTCCTCCCACTGACCTCTAGGAGCCCTCTGCTCTGGGTGCTGTAGCCAGGGGATCCCTCTCCCAGTGCCCCAGGCAAACGGGCCTGTCCTGCTAAAACCTTTTGCCAGCCTGTTCCCATGCTGCCTGGACTCACCCCCTGCTCAGCGTGCCCCAGGGTCCAAATCCCAGCTGGGAAGCAGGAGCTATTGCCACCGGCCTTGCTCAGACAGGCTTCACAAATGGCTGCTTAACCCGAGTCCTGGGGGCTCTAGAGAAGGAACCTTTGTGCTGGCATAAATGCACCAGAGCTGTGTAAACTACAGCTCTGCTGGGCTCGGGGAGTGTCGGCTTAACCCAGTTTAAGAGGCAGAATTGAGCGGTGTTTTTCACCGACTTCTTCGGCAATGCTCTGGGCATCTGAAGGCAGCACCGCGCAGCTTGAGCAGAGCCCCGTCCGGGCGGGTTCTGGGGCGTCAGGTGCACGCTCTGCAATTCGGGTCACCGATAGCCTCGTTCGCCAAAGACTTCTCCTCGCGGCTGCATTCTGCCTGGTTGCCATGGATATCAAAAGCTTTCTGTTCAAGAGAGGGGGAAAAGAAAAAGATCTGGAGCCTCCCCGCGTGCGTGTGCCGGGAGATGCAGAGGGACAGGAGTTGCAGAGACTTCCTTTCAAATGGCTCGCTGAAAATGCCTCTGCCCACGCGCTTTATTATCCAGCTGACAGGGCTGTGCTTACCTACCACGCGCTCGCTTTAATTGATCAGGAAGGAATCAGAGCGCGTGACGGCGAGGCAGCTGGGCCCTGTCCTGCTGGGAAAGCTATTAGGCTTAACAGAAGGGGGATTGAGCTTCACTAGCAGCACTCCCGTCGCCTTGTCCCTGCCCCAGCCCCTCGGTGTGGCTGAGAGCTGGGGCTTGGTTTAGCAGAGGGCTGTTAGGTTTAAGGCTTTATCCATTGCTTTGTAGGACCTAGCAGCTCAGCTCTAAAAGGTGTATGGGGCTTGGAGTTAGCCCAGGCCAGCTCAGCCTCTGGGGGAGAGTCTCTGATTGACTGATTCTCCTCCATGCACTTAAATGCAGCCAAGCTGTTTCCAAATGACAGCAGCAGGCGGCAGAAATCTCTGGCCTGGCTCCCTGGTGCTCCCCTGGGCTGTGATCTGGTACGGGAACACCCGCACAGGAGAAAACGGAGGGGTTTGCGAGCTGGAGCTGTGATGTGAACCTGGTTTCACGGATCTGCTTCATCCGGCGTCGGCTGCAAGCGGTGGACCCCTGCTATGCAAATCCAGGGCACCTGTCACCGTAGCATCTACATGTTGATTCACTAAGTGCCGTTACACGTTCATTTGCTGCGTTCCTCCCGTCAGCCCCAGAAGGGCCTGGCGGGGCTGCAAGGACTGTCGCGGCCTTCAGCCGTAGCTGTGGGTGTCTCATGCTTGTATGATGAGTGCTGGTGTGGCCGGTGTCTGGTGACGTCCGTGAGGTGCCTGGTGCCCTGGAGCCCTTGCCGCGAGGGAAGGAGGGCTGCAGACACCAGCAGACATGTGGCCTCACATCACGCCCTGCTCCAGCTTGTGCCCGGTAGCCTGGGGCCTCGGCCCTATCGCACCGAAGGCTCGTGGAGTCCTCGGAAGTTCAAGCCGAAGGGACTTCATGAGGTCACATCCAGTCCAGCTTCTGCCCCAGACAGGATCGTCCCTGACCAAGCCAAGCATCTGTCCAGCCTGCTCTGGAAAACTTCCAGGGGGGAGGGAATCCCACCACTTGCCCAGGCAGCCTGCTTCAGCGCTGGACCTCCTGCAGCGCCAGGGAGTTCCTCCTCTTCTCCTGCCTCAGTTTCCCCTGCTGCAGCTCGAGGCTGTTGCTCCTGCAGCCACAGAAAAAAGCCCGTCTCCATCTTCTCTGTCATCATCAGTCTCCCTGCAGGAACTTGAAGCCTGTGATCAAACCCCACTCAATCTTCTCTCCTCCAGACTTGGTCACCCCAGCTCTTCTACCCTAGGCCCCTGGTCATTGTGGTCACTCTGTACTGGACTTTCCAACCTGTCCAAGGCCTCCTAGAAGTGCAGGGCACAGAGCTGAGCGCACGACTCCAGGGGAGGCCTCCCCAGTGCTGAAGAGTGGAGATCCCTGCCCCACATCTGCACCGACGCTCCTGTCCATACAGCCCAGGAGGCTGCTGGTGGCTTTTGAAATCAGAGCAGAAGGGGTGGTGTTAGAGGAGTGTGTGGAGCTCCCCAGCTCCTCCCCTCAGGCCCCTTTGCTTGGCATTGCCAGGTTTGTTCCCCTTCTTTCCCAGTGCTAGCAAACGTGCACGCTCCATGAAGCGCGGTCACAGGGGAGAGGGCTGTTGGAAGAATGTTTCATCGGGCAGCCGGTGCGGATCATGGAGCTGGATGCTGAGAGCTGGGGACAAAGGGCAGGAAGGGGCCACATGGGTCAGGGCGTCCCACAGACAGCCACACTGCAGAAACCAGGGCTTCCCAAGGCCCGGAGAGCCACTGAACACCTGGGACGTCAGGCCGGGGGCCGAGGGATCATGGCGTTGCCGCAGCAAGCAGGATCGTGGGGCTGCTGCTGAGGTCTGCCGGCCCGTTCCTCCTCCAGTGGCCAAGGGCAGCTGGTGCTGGGTGAGGGTGGCTGCATCCAGACCCTTTGCAGTGCTGGCAGCCTGCGGACTGCGTGTCGGGAGCCCCTGAGATGATCCCTGCCGTCACTCGTATGATCAGGGGTCAGCAGGGCAGGCCTTATGAGGAGAGGCTACGGGACCTGAACCTGTTTAGCCTCCACAAGAGAAGGTTAAGGGGGGACCTTGTGGCCTGCTACAAACTGGTCAGGGGTGATCAGCAG
>NW_017728951.1:26000609-26016891 GCF_001723895.1 Crocodylus porosus | reverse complement strand
AGATGAGCACCTTGCCGGGGTCATCTGACCCCGGTGCTCTTTCCTGCCAAGGCAGGGGGTCGGACTAGATGATCTACCTAGGTCCCTTCCAACTCTAGCTACTATGAAACTATGAAACTCAGGCTTCATTTTTAAACAGGCTGGGGGTCCTTTGCCTCAGCTGCTTCCATGCAGAGAGAGTTGCAGACCCCAGCGGTGAGAAGCCTCCTCGTTTCCTGCTGGCGTTTAATCAGAGCTGGTTGATCCCTGATTGTTTGTGCGCCAGTTTCATCTGATAGGGTCAGCAGCTCTTCCCCCTCCCCGGTGCTCGTTGGAATGACGGACTTCAGTCCTGTCCCCGCTCAACCCATCTCTCCCCTGGGTCAGCAAGCCAAGCTCTCTAAGTCTCTTCCCTCCCGGTCCCTGCTTTTCCCCTGATCCTTGGTGCCTTCCCCATTTCGGACCTGTCCTGCCTGGCTGTGGGTGCCCCTAATTGCAAGCTGCCATTCTGCAGCACTAGCGGAAAGTGCCCAAAAATCTTGGATCCCACTGACCTTTTCATGGCCATGGGGCATCAGGCAGCATCGGAGCTCCCTGCATGCCTGAGTCCAGGCCTCCAGTCCCGTGCCCTTCCTGGGCTCTGGGAAGGGGAAGAAGGGAAGCATCGGGATAATGACTGGTTAATAACTGACAGGCAAACACTTTGGGGCCATGGTGCCAGGGTCAGGTTGAGCGTCCTATGGAAATGCCCAGCCCTCGCTGTCCCCCGCTCAGTGCTCCTGCTGACTCTTGTCACCGGCAAGGTCTCATTAGATCCTATGGCAGCATGGTTTGAATAAACACGCCACACAGCTGCTTAGGGAGTATAAACCAAGTGTACCCTTTATTCATGCTGCTTGTTGGGGGATCAGATGGCTGGCAGCAGGGACGGTGCATGGTGAAACGCAGAGTCTCAGCACCATGGGGTTGGCAGGGAGCTGCGGGGTCGCATCCAGCCCAGCCCTGCCTGAGGCAGGAACAGCCCCGTCCAAACCAGCCCAGATAAACCCTGTGTCTGACCTCGGAGCCACGTGACAGTCACCCCTGACACAGCCCCAGGCATCGCCCCTGCTCCAGAAAACCAGGGGGGCCGCAGCTGCCAATGTCCTGCTGCTGCTGGGGGGTCACGGACGGTCCAGAGACCCCAGGCCCAGGCTGTGCCTCCACTGCAGAGGAATGCAAAATCCCCCAGTCCACACCAGTCTGACTGGGGGAGATCCCTTCCCGCTCCAGTGCAGCACGGGGCTGAGCCTGAGCACAGGGGCAAGACCCACCTGCCAGGACCCTGCGGAGTTGGTGTCAGCAGGAGCATTTGCACAGGCCAGCCTCATTCCCAGCCTGGTCTGCAGCACCCAGCGCCTCTGGAGGAGGATTAAACCCCTGACGTGGAGCAGAAAGAGGTGGGGGGGTCACCTAGCACAGCCCAGAAACTGGGGACACCTCATAGCAAAGCACGGGCATCGCTGCGCCTGGATCCTCCCCGAGCGTGTCTCTGTCCTACTCTTTAGAAGCACTGAGGGCAAATCCACTGCATTGCTCACATGTGGTCAGTCATGGTTGGTGCCAGGTGCTTTAGTATATGCTGATTGATGAACTTAGCTAATTACAGCCGCCTTGCATCTCCTCCCAGGTATGTGCCAGGCTCGGTTATTGTCCTACTCGTTTTTCTCACTGACCGTGGCAGGCTGGAGTGATTCCACCATCCTGGGATGTCCTTGATCCGATCCCAGATGCTCTCCTGCTTCCCACAGCACTTCTGCCTTGCAGACGTTAACCCGTGCTGCTCTTGGCCTGTCTTATGGCATGCAGCTGTGTGCCCATGCCATGTCCAGGAGAGGTTGGGCAGCTACTGGGCAGGGATGCTCTAGGTGCAGCAATGCCAGTGCTCTGCTGTGGGGTGTCCCAGCCCGTGGGCTGTGCTGGTTGCCCCCCCGCCCTTTCTGCTCCATGTGTTGGGGGGTTTAATCCTCCCCCAGAAGCGCTGGTGCTGCTGCAGCCTGGGCTGAGCCAACGCTCCTGCTGGCACCAACCCCGCAGGGTCCTGGCTGGAGGGTCTTACCCCTGCGCCGCACTGGGGCAGGAAGGGATTTCCCCCCTGCTCAGACTGGTGCGGAAGGTGGGGTTTTGCCTTCCTCTGCAGCGGGGGCACGGCCTGGGCCTGGGCGCTCTGCAGCATCCGTGACCCCCTTGGCAGCAGCAGGACATTGGTGGCCATGGCCCCCCTGTATCCTGGAAGCGGGGGTGATGCCTGGAGCTGCGTCAGGGCCAACTATGTTGTGCATCTCTGAGGTTAGACACGAGGTTTGTCTGGGCTGGTTTGGACGGGGCTGATCCTGTCTCAGGTACAGCTGGGACTGGACGTGACCCTGCAGGTCCCTGCCAGCCCCACTTCTCTGATCTGCCTCTGCTCCGCGGCAGCACATGTCCAGAGTGGCTGCTTTTGAGGCTCTATTTTTGGAGCCGCAGCTGGGGGCTCAGCAGAGGCTTTGCTGCTTGACCTGCCACGATCTTTGGTCACTGCTGCAGCTCTTGCTCGCTCCCTCCCTGCCTCATGCTGTTGCTGCTCTGCTCTGATTTCTCCCTCCACAGCTGCTGGGGATCTGGGTGCCCTGGAGCATGTGGGAGGGAGATGCAAATGCTTCTCCCAGGCTGCTTTGAGGGCTCATGGCTCAGCCTCGGCCGGGGCTCTGCTCTCCAAGGGAGGGCAATGCAAACATCTGCATTGCCCGTGTGTCGGTGGACGTTTGTTGGGCTGGCAGGTGCCGAGTAGAGTAGCAGGCTCATGGGCATGGGGGAACTGGGAGCGGAGCCATGGTGGGTGCTTGCTGGACCCCTTCCTGGAGCCTCACTCAAGCTCCCTGCAGAGCTGATACCCCTGCTGCAATGCACAGAGGGTGAATGCATCTCGTCTGCTCTGTTGCAGTGATGGGCTCCACGGAGCTGCCCCTGGATGCTGACGTGCAGACCAGCAACTTGCTGATAACCTTCCTCAAGTACAGCTCCATCGTCATGCAGGACACCAAAGGTAATGCCCCAGCTGGTGGCACGGAGCCCCGCTGAGGGGCAGTGCTAATGTGCCCAGTGCCTGTGCAGACAGAGCTGTATGCGCCCGGGTGTCTTATTGCTGGTTGGCAGCTCTGGAGGGCCGGGAGGCCTGGGGGTGGCAGCAGGTAGGCAATATGGAAGCGGGGAGGCTGTTGTGCAGAAAGGCTGGGGGGTCTCTGCATGTTTCCTTCTGGGAGGCATCACTAGACCCAGGTCCCAGCTCTGTGCTGGGGAGGGGGGGAGGCGGGGACTCCATGTGCTGGTGCAGGAGTTGGCATGCAGCGGTGCCAGGGAAGTTCCCACCGTGCTGGGTGGTGAGAGGCACATAGCTGGGGCAGGGCAGGCTGCAGCAGTTCCTACCGTGCCCAGCACCTTTTGGGTGCATGGTAATGCCATACCCCAGGCTTTGCCTTTCCCGGCATCTGCTCTTTTGGAGCCAGAAGCTCTCTAACGAGCTGCCGTCCTCATCTGCATGGAGCTGCATTTTCCCTGTGGTTGCACACGCCTAATCGGCGGTCGCACGAGGGACTATGTTCTCTTCCCGTGGTGCGAGAGCCCCAGACGGGCATTGTTGCGTGCCAGGGTTTCTGCCCAGGCCATAGCGGGCAGACCATCATAGTTGATGCTGCCATGGTGCCTTGTTGCAAAGCCCCAGGCGTGGCATAAAGCAGCATGAACCATGCTCCATCTCCAGAGGCCAGTGTTTTGGGCAAGCAGGAAATGAGGCTGCTACAGGCCAAGCCTCTGCTGAGACTCGTGTTGCTTTTGATGGCTTTTCAGTGGACCTGGATGGGCACTGGGGGTGTGGGAGCAGCCACGCTGGCTCTGCCCAGGCTCCAGCATCTGCCTCTACCAGGACCCAGCCTGGGTGGTTCTGAAGGAGTGGAGCCCCCATCATGGAGCAGATGCCCCTTGGCTGGTCCACAAAGCCTGGTCTCACTCCTTTTATCCTCCATGGTATAAAAGAAGACATTTAGTGCTGGCCTAGCAGTGCAAGTAGCTCCAGGGATAGCAGCAGCCTGGCTACGGAGAGCATCATTAAACCTTGTCCAGGCCTCCCCTGCTCACCTGGCACGGCCGAGGGCTGCTCCGGGACCCTTCCTGGGGTAGAGCTCGCCAGCTCTTTTTCCCCGTGGCAGAAATAGGCTTCGACCTCCATGCCTGCCGAGGGGGCTTGGGGTATTCCCTGCCTGTAATCAACGTTTGAGAAAGGACCTGCAGCCTCTGTAGCAGGAGGTGCTGCCCATGGGCAGAGTCCAATGGTGAGGACCAGCCTCAGGGGCCAGACCTGACGGTGGAAGATTTCCCATTGCTGGGCCCGCGTGTGGGCAGAAGCAGCAGTGCTGAGCGCAGCGCGCTCCCCGGGGAAGGGAGCAGCCCTGGGAGCTCCGGCAAGAGGAAGATAACGAGTCTCCGGTGGTTTGGTGCTCTCAGGGCTGGTGCTCCTGCTGGGCTGTCTTTCCTGCCTTGCAGCTTTCCAGCAGCCAGGCACTGTGACCCCCGGCTACCTTCCCCCTGCAACACACCTTCCCTGCAAACCACTCAATGCAGCGGGGCAGGATCTAGCCCTTCTGGTGCTTGGTTTCTCTTTAATGACTGCGTGCAGGCCCCAGTAACGAGCGCGCTGTCACCCTGCAGTCAGCATTGCCTGCGAGCTCGATGCGGTCTATTTTTATACCGTGCTGGGATCACAGAGCACGTCAGTCACTCGGGAGCGAGGGGGTTTCAAGAGGAGCAGGGAGGGGGGGAGGCAGCAGGCTTGTGCCTGGCAGCTGCCGCATGGACGGGGCGCGTTTCCCACATGTTGGCCTTTGTGAGGGGTGAGCTCCGCAGAGGCCTTGCAGGCATCGCTCTCAAGCAGGCACACACCTCTGTGGCAGGGCTGGTCGACATCCCCTGCCCTGGGCTGTCGGGCTGCTAAGCCAGTGATCCCCAAACTAGGGAGGAGAGCAGAGTATTTCAGGTGCCCTGAAAGGTGCTCACTGTCCCCTCCTCGCAGCTGTGTTTACCCTTCGCCAGGCTTTCCATTGGGTCTTCCAGGGCCGGCTGTGCCTGACGGGCATGGGGGAGCAACAAGCAGAGCAGCCGGAGAAACCCCTTTGGAGGCTGCCTTTGCAATCAGATGCAGCCAGGACGTTTCCCTTCCCAGCCTCTTGCTGGTGAGCAGGCTCTGGCTGTGCTGGGATCTGAACCTGGGACCAGGCTTCACTGCTTCTGTCACAGCTCTGCGGGCCACAGCAAGGGTTTTGGCCCTTGGGATGCAACAGAAAGACGGCTGTGTATGTGGGTGGGACCTGGCTGAGCTGGCAGGGTCAGGTCTTCGTTCTTCTTCCGGCTGGACTGGGGGGAGACAGAGAGGCCCCAGCTGCGAGAATGGGTCTGAGGGTGGCAGAAGCTTCCCGCCAACTTGGCAGGGTTTGGTGTTTGGGCTGCGCACTGGCTCTGGGGGGCAAGGCCAGGCCTAGCCCCTCGTCCCTGCAGGGGGTTGGGTCCGGGCCTTCGGTTCCCTGCGTCATTGCTTGGCCGCCAAGTCATGCGTTCCCTCTCCTTTGCAGACGAGCACCGGCTGTACAGCGGCAAGCTCTGCCTCATCATCCTGACCTGCATCGCCGAGGTAGGTGCGTGGCAGCCTGGCCCTGCCCGGGTACTGTGGCCCGGCTCCCCTCCCCTCTCACCACAGGGCAGGGGAGACCTGGAGGCATTAGTTCACCCTTCGTCAGCATGCCCGGGGCCCTTCCTGTAATCAGCAGCGAGAAGCCCGACACTTTCTCTCAGGGCTTTGGCCACTGCTGGGGTGGGGTTATGGGGGGGATCTCCAGCTTGTTCACCCTGTTCAGTGTGAGGTTTGGAGAGGGTCAAACTGGTCCGGACTGGGGGGTTTTGCCTTCCTCTGCAGTGGGGGTGCAGCCTGGGCCTGGGGTATCTGCAGTGCTCATGAACCCCCAGCAGTAGCAGGACATTGGTGGCTGCAGCCCTCCTGTATCCCAGAGGCAGGGGCAACATAGGGGCCTGTGTTGTGTTGGACTTGGGGTCCGTCTGGGCTGGTTTGGACAGGGCTGATCCTGCCTTGGGCTGGATGTGACCCCATAGCTCCCTGCCTGCCCTGCAGCTCTGGGATTTCCATGATTTCTATGATGCTTCAGGCACTTGCATGAGCAGGACAGGGCTGGCACCCAGCTCAGCACTGCTCTTGAAAAGCCAGGATGTCAAAGAAGGGTCTGCAGGCTGGACTGGGCTCATGAAGCCCTGTTATCTGACCCCTGGGTCTCGACCTGACTGCACACCACATGCCCCAGCTCCAGCCCCAGCCCTGCATGTCGGCTCCAGGACCAGACCAGACCACACCAGGCTCATAGACCACCCCACACCCTGGAGCCGGTGCATGGGGCTGGGCCCACATGGGCAGCTCACCTAGCACCTTGCACCAGCCCCAGGGTGTCTGAATTAGATGTGCTCTCCTGCAGCTCAGGCCAGAGCAGAGAAACCCACCCGGAGCTGACCGTGGGCTCTGCAGCTAGGCCATCCCCATCTGGCCCCGCCCCGGCCCCTTAGATAGGCTCGATGGGCCGGCCAGTTGGCTGAGAAGCCCAGGTTTGCAGTTTGTTTGCCTGGAAGCAAAGGCCTCTTATTGCAGGCAACACGGGCAGTCCTGTGCCTCCTGCATGGGCCATAAACCATCATCCCCAAGCACCGCGTTAGAGCAGAGTCTCTTGTGGCTCTGTTAGAAATGCTGCCCATTAGCTGTCTTCAGCCCGGGGCTCTCGAAGGGCAGGGAGGCACTGGCAGAGAAGAAATACTGCTGGCTGGTGGCAGTGGGCGTTCGACCCTGGGTGCTATGGGGAGAGTGGATTTATGGCAGCTCTTGGCCACAGAGCACGGTGAGATTTAGTGCCAATGCTGGAATGGGATTTGCTCGAGCCACCCGCTTGCTGCCTGTGGTGCAGTATCTTCACAGAGTCATCTTAGAGTCCCGGCACCGCGGGGCAGGCAGGGAGCTGCAGGGCCGCATCCAGTCCAGCCCTGCCTGAGACGGGATCAGCCCCATTCAAACCCCCCCAGACAAACCCTGTGTGTGACCTCGAAACCACACGACACAGCTGCCCCTGACACAGCCCCAGGCATTGCCCCTGCCCCTGGGATACAGGGGGCCACGGCCGTCAATGTCCTGCTGTTGCTGGCGGGTCACAGACGCTGCAGAGAGCCCAGGCCAGGCCATGTCCCTGCTGCAGAGGGACCAGTCCAGACCAGTCTGAGCAGGAGGGAAACCCCTTCCTGCCCCATTGCAGTGTTGGGCTGAGCTGAGCGCGGGGGCGAGACCCTCCAACCCAGACCCTGTGGGGTGGGTGCCAGCAGGAGCATTGGCTCAGCCCAGCCCCATCCCCAGCCTGGGCTGCAGCAGCACCAGCGCGTCTGAGGGAAGATTAAATCCCCTGACACCTGGAGCAGAGATGTGAGGGGCATTGAAACCCTTTCATAAACCTCATGCTGTCTAGGGGCTGAAGCCTGGGCCCAGCAGGATGTCCCTGTGCCTCCTCCAGCGGGTGTCCAAACTCCCACTGCTTCTAGTAGCCGAGCCCAGAGAGCGATGGGACCCAGATTACTGACCAAACCCTGGGGACACAGGCCTCTGCTCAGGAAGGGCTGCGTGGGGCTGGGGGTCCTGAGGCTGGCGGCTGAATGAGGCAGTGGGGAACGAACCCACATTTTCCATGGGGCAGGGCAGCTGTTGAACCCATCGCTGGATGACCAGGCCCATCTCGCCCGGTCTCCTACATCATGTGGAGGCTGGAAGGGAGAGTGAGTGGGTCTGAGCAGGGTTTTTCCCTCAGGGAAATCTCCCTCCTTGGAGGTTTTCAGAGCCACCCCCTGGCTAAGCTGGGTTAGGTGGGCAGGGGGCTGATCCGGGATCCATGCGCTGAGCATTTGCCAGGCACACCTGTCCCTTGGGGTCGGGTAAGAGCGGCTGGTGGCAGTCGGCGCTGCATGTTTCTCACCTCTCCCCTTGCCCTCTCTGCAGGATCAGTACGCCAATGCCTTCCTGCATGATGACAACATGAATTTCCGAGTGAACCTCCACCGGATGGTGAGTCTCTCTTGGACAGGCCCCTGAGGGGCCTCTGTGCTTGAGGTGGGGAGCACCAAGGTTTGAGGTCCTCACCCACCTGGGTGTTGTGTCCTGCACGCCAGCTGGGGGGTGCCCACGAGAAGCTTTGCAAGGAGTGCTGCTGGTGCCTTGTTCCCTTGAGAGGGAGACGCGTACCCACATGCCCTTGTTGGCTTGCTCCAGGAGCTGAGCTGGCAGTGGCCTGGAGCCTGGCTCCAGGAGAGAACATGCCATACAGCCTGGCTGGTTGGGGAGCCTCCTGCTTCAGCAGCTCCTTGGGGAGTGCTGAGTCTGGTGTTGTCTTGGCCTGCGCTGGTCACTGTGTCCTGGGCTCAATCCCCAGCTTGGTCAGGAGCCCATTAACAGAAGGGGGAGGCATCCCATTGGGTCTGCCACCCCACCACTGGACCCTGCTCCTGACAGACAGGGGGAATCTTCCTCCTTGGAGGTTTTCAGAGGCAATGCTAGGCTGAGCTGGGCTGGGATAGCTAGGGAGGGCCGCACCCGGGGCAGGGGCTGGGCTGGCAGAGATGCCCCTAGGGCCATGCCAGCTGCAGAGAGTGGTCCAGGGGGCAGTGGAGGCAACAGCAAGACCCCAGGCAGTCACGTCCTCATGGAAAGCAGATGGGGATGCTTGCTGACCCCTCTCCCTGCCCCACGTGTGTTCACAGCCAATGCGGCACAGGAAGAAAGCAGCCGACAAGAACCTCCCGTGTCGTCCCCTGGTGTGCGCGGTGCTGGGTGAGTAGTGCCGGGGCTGAGGCTCCCTGGGTTGGTCTCAGGCCTGCTGCGAGCGGGGCAGAGCAGTGCGCTTCTGGGACAGCTCAGGGTTGCAAAGACGTGGCTTCTTCCCGGAGAGTGCATGGTGGTGGGGAAGGGACCTGTTTGGTGCCCTGTCTGCTGGGGTCCGGCTAATGCAGCATGCGTGACCCCAGGCTGGACAGCAGCCCATGGGGGAGGACCTGGGAGTCTTGGTATATCGCAGACCCAAGGCGAATGCATCAATACAAGCATCAGGTGCAAGATGTGGGAGGTGATCGTGCCTCTGCTCATCATGGGTCGGGCTTCATCTAAAGCAGGGAAGGTGGGCTCTCCATCGCTGGAGAGGTTCAAGAAGAGGCTGGATGGGGGTGCGATCTAGGTGCAGTGATGCCCGTGCTCTGCTATGGGGATCTCCCAGGCTTCTAGGCTCTGCTGGTCGCCACATGGGGCTGGGGAGGAGCCCCCTGCCACCACCTCGTCTCCCGCACGTGTCTGCGACACACGTCACTGAGCTGGGCCTGTTGCTCGCTCTTCTGTGAATACCCTGAGCGGGACTCCAGCTGCCAGCTGAGCCCCCAGAGCCTGAGCCTCAGGCAAGCGACTTAGTCACTGCAGAAACAAGGCTGCTGCTGCCTTGCTCCTGCTGCCTTGCTCCCGCGTTGTTGCTATAAATATGCGGAGGGCCCTGCACGGTACATCTCCAGAAACAAAGCTCTCCGGCACACATTGCCCCTGGTGAAAGCCTCTCTCAGGGCATCGTTCTTCCTGGAATTTTCCATCAGCAGCACCATGAAACCCGAGGGCCTTTCTGTGCCTCACAGTCAGCCACATGGGTTTTTTTTTACTGAGGGATCCTGAGGGTTGGGAGAGGCCTGGGGAGGGCACATGCCACAGAGCCAGCACTGCACAGATGCCACCCATGGGGCTCCCAAGAGCTGCTCCTTCTCCCAAGGAGCCGCGGGCAGTCTAAGCTCAAGAGCTGGGTCATTTGTCTTGTGGGGAGGGGTTGCATGGGCTGCACTGGGGATTGCTGGCTGCAGCCACAGCTGGTTTGATGGTCACTGTGTTCTCTTCTTCCCTCCCCTCTCAGATCTGATGGTGGAGTTCATCGTGACGCACATGATGAAGGAGTTTCCCATGGATCTCTACGTGTAAGTGCTGGGGCAGCTCCAGCCTCCGTGTGTAGAGACGGGGCCGTTCTAGTTCCACCACTCCCCTCCCTTGCCCAGGATACTGCTTTTGGGGTGGGGAGCGAGGGGAATTACCAGGCTTCCCACAACCCCTGCGCTTGCCGTGTTCAGTGACCAGAAAGAAAATGATTTCTGCCCTCCCAGGGAGCTCTCCTCGTCTGCCTGATTGAGCACTGAGAACATGGCAGCAGGGAGGCATTTCACCCACCATCATTGTCACAGGCCCCTGAGCGAAACCCCAAGCTGGGAGCAGTTAGCCGGCTGCCAGTCCCTCTCTCCACTTGAACTCCAGTCCCTGGGGAGTTGTGCCAGCAGAGAGCTGCAGTATTGTCCAGGGGCTGCGGCTCCAGGCGTGATCTTGACCCAGCTCCTGTCCATGTCCCAAGACCAGTGGGCTAGTGTGGCCCCATGCTGGCTTGGTGCGCATTGGGCGTTTTTTGTGGCTGGGACAGGCATCGCAGAGCAGCAGCAAAGCCCTGGAAGATGATGCCTGTGCGGGCTGCACTGGACTCCCCACCGCCGGAGCAAGCAAAGCTCATTGCTTGCAGCTCCGTGCACATCGGCAGTCGTTCTCATCACCATTATGGCATTGGGAGCAGCCTGGGAAGGGACAGCAGTGCAGGAGAGATGCGGTAGCCAGGGTGAAGGGGAAAGCACTTTACATAGTGCAGCAAGGGAACATACTGGGGCTGCTGTTGGCACATGCTGGTTGCCATCAGTTCGGGCACATTTACGCAGCCCCCACGTTCAGCTCCTGCCAGAGCCGGACCTGCTGCAGACAGTCGCTGCAGACGGCGGCGAGGCCGTACACACATAAGCCCCTGTGTTGCTGCCAGTGACACTGGGGACAGCTGGAGGGGGTGCCTGTTAACCAGGGCTGGTCAGGCTGCTTTGACCCAGGGCTGGCTGCCAGCGGGGCCTGCTGACCGAGCCAGCCCAGCTAGTCAGGGTTCCTGAAGCAGCGTCCCCTGGGGACATGGCCCCTGCAGCTTCGGCTTTCAGAGTAAGGAGGCAAATTGGGTTTGGTTCAGCTCTAGAAGTCCCTTGCTCTTGCCCTGGGGCCCCGTGCTGCATGGCGGTTGTGCTCAGAGGTGCATGTGCTTTCCCACGGTTCCCGCTGGCTGCATGAGGAGCTCTGCCTTGACCCAGCCTGGTCTCGTGGCCGAGCAAGCACAGGGCTGTGCACAGGTACTGGACACAGGCCTCGTCTGTCACCCCGGGCCACCGCCCTCAGCTCCGGGGTGCTCCCAACTTGTCCTGTGGACTGTGGCCAGAGTAGGCTCAGGTCCTTTCCCCCCTCCTCTGCTGGTGAGTCCAACAGTGGCCCAGCAGCCAGGTGCCACATTCAGCTGCTTTAAACTGATCCTGCCCCAGCCGGGACTTGCAGCCGCAAGGGTCTCCAAGGGCAGCCAGTCTGGCCTGTGGATGTGTGGTGGGCCTGCCCAGAGCTGAGACTGTTGACAAGCCGGTTGCAGGTGGGTCTCTTGTTCGTGAGCATTTCCCAGAGAGCTGTGTGTGCGTATGCACATGCGGACAAGCACTGGAGCCCTCCCTGAGAGGCATGCCTTGTGCCATGATACCCCCAGCACACGTGAGAGTGCTGCTACTGTGTGAGGCCTCCTTTTGCCTCGCCAGGGCTTTGACCTCACCATCCAGATGCGATGCGTATTGACCTGGCCTCTCTCTCCCCCTCCAGGCGCTGCATCCAGATCGTGCACAAGCTGCTGTGCTACCAGAAGAAATGCCGAGTCCGGCTGCACTACACGTGGCGGGAGCTGTGGTCAGGTACCTCCCCTTCTCCCACCCCTGCCCCACGCACCTGGGGGCTGCTGCTCCCATGCCAGGGTCCCAGGTCAGGTGCAAACGCTTGCAGCTGCACACAGCCAGTTCTCAGGAAGGGCTTTGCTTGGATTTCATGGCTGCTGCAGGTGAATTTTGGCCTCCTCTGCAGCGCTCTGGGCTTGTCTCGGATCCCTTAGCATCGTGGTGCCTGGTCCTAATCACCATGGTAGCGAGTGTCATCAGCCCTGATTGGGGCCCTGGAGGAATGGGCTTTCTGCCTTCAGGCGCTGAGAAAAGGGGAGGGCTTTTTGGCGCTTCAAGGAGGGCTGGCAGTGCTAGACGGGGACCCAGCGGGTCCCGGGAGCCCAAGCCATAGGGCAATGTCTCGGCCAGGAGGCAGCATGGAGGCATCTGCACAGGCTGCAGGCAGAGCTCCCTCCCCCTGAGCAAGCCCGGAGGCTCCCCGCACCCCCCCAGCCCCCAGGCCTGGTTTTGCAGCTATCAGTACAAGCGGCTCCATGGTTGAATGGTCTCGCTGGCAGGAACGGCGCCAAGCTTAAGCTGTCCCTTTCTTTGTGTCCTTCCCCCCTGCCGGGGGAGCCGGGGGGGGGGGGAGGTCCTGGGAGGCTGCTGCTGCTCTTGCTAATTAGCTAGTGTTTGTACAGGGTTTAGTAATGTAAAGCACTTTAGAAGAGCAGGAAATGCTGCTCAGGCTGGGGGGGAGCACTGGGGGAGGGGTGTGCAGGCACGTGTGTGCCATGCGTGGTGCCGTCGGGAGCACACTCGGGTTGGGCGTCCATCCTCTGGGCAGAGCTGGAGGGCATCTGGTGCTTCCCCTGTAGCATCGCTGTGCTTCTAGGAAGTGTGTGCTGCCAAGAGGACCTGCCCCGGCCACCCCGGGCTGACAGGCGTGTCCTGGCTGGGCCCGTGTCTGTCTCACGACTGGTTCTGACTCTGGGACCTGCTGCACTGTTAGGTTTCTAGCCCCTTTTTGAGCCACTGTTTGCTCTCCCCTGGCTCTGGGACAAATGCAGGGGTGTCCTCCCAGCTACTGTGCCCCTGACAGACAGCACCCAGGCAGGGTGCAGGGACTTCTGAGACCAGCTCCGCAGGGTCCTGTCTGGAGGGTCTTGCCGCAGCACTCAGGCTCAGCCCCACACCGCACTGGGGTGGGAAGGGATTTCCCCCCTGCTCAGACTGGTTGCACTGGGGGGTTTTGCTTTCCTCTGCAGTGGAGGCACAGCCTGGGCCTGGGCTGTCTGCAGCACCCATGACCCCCCTGGCAGCAGCAGGACGTTGGTGGCCACAGCCCCCCTGTATCCTAGGGCTGGGGTCGGGGCAATGCCTGGGGCTGTGTCAGGGGTGACTGTGTCGTGCTGCTCCAAGGTCGGACGCAGGGTTTGATGGGGCTGATCCTGCTTCAGGCAGGGCCAGACTGGATGTGACCCCACAGCTCCCTGCCAGCCCCACGGCTCCGGGACTCTGTGGTTGCTTTGTGAGCACTGTGAGCAGAACGGTTGTTGCTGGAGCCCAGCTGTCACCAGAGCCCGGCCATCGATGTGCCCTTGTCCAAAGCAGAGAGGCCGAGCGGCTGTGGAAGAGGGGCTGCTCTCTCTCGGAGAGGAGGTCTCACCCTCCTCCTGCATGACATTACCGTGGGGCTGTCGGCATATGGCCATTTCCCCCATTTCTCCCGTGACCGGTATTCGGTGTGCCCTGTGCCTTGGGGAGGAGCAACTGCCCCCACCCAGCTCTGGTACATGCAGCGTGTGCACTCAGGATCACAGGGTCAGAGTTGCAGTGTCTGCCAGCAAATGGTGGCTTGTGTACTGGGAGCCCACTAACACGGGGGTCCACTTGTACCCCCCTTGTGTCAGCATCCCAGAGCCGCGGGGCACGCAGGGAGCTGTGGAGTCGCATCCAATCCCAACCTGGCCTGATGCAGGATCAGCCCCGTCCAAACCAGCCGAGACAAACCCCATGCCCAACGTCGGAGCCACACAACACAGTCGCCCCGACAGCCCCAGGCATCACCCCTGCCCCTGGGACGCTGCAGAAAGCCCAGGCCAGGCCATGCCCCCACTGCAGAGGAAGGCAAAACCCCCCCAGTCCAAACCAGTCTAAGCAGGGGGGAAATCCCTTCCTGCCGCAGTGGGGTTGAGCTTGAGCACAGGGGCAAGACCCTCCAGCTAGGACCCTGCAGGAGCATTGGCACAGCCCAGCCCCAGCCCCATCCCCAGCCCGGGCTGCAGCAGCAACAGCACCTTTAGGGAAGGATTAAACACCCCTGACACATGCAGCAGAAAGGGAGGTGTGGGGGGCAACCAGCACAGCCTAGAAGCCTGGGACACCCCACAGCAGAGCGCAGGCATTGCTGCACATAGAGCATCCCCCACTGGTGTCTGTCCAGCCTCTCCTTGAACCCTGCAGTGATGGAGGGTCCCCCTTCCCTGGTGTCTCTCCCATGGCCTCCCGGCTCTGATAGGGAAGATCTCCAATCTAAACCTGCTTTGCTGCAACTTCCAGCTATGGCTCAATGTCCTGCTCTGCAGCAAGAAAGTACTGCTTCTCCCATGGCTCCACCACTCGCTCCTCTCCTGCGTCCGGGGACGCCTGGCCTCCCTGCAAAGGGAGAGGACCGTGCGGCGAGCCCAAAAGGATGGAGACCGGCAGCTGGCAGTTCAGTCCGTTCATCACTGATCCTGCTTCAGGCAGGGCTTGGACTGGAAGTGACCTCTGGGGGGTCCCTGCCAGTCCTACAGCTCCAGGATGCTATGACACGGCAGGCCTTCAAGGATTCCCAGACTATGGCCTGGCCCCTCTCGAGTGCCTTTCCCACAAACTGAGCGTGGCCAGCTCCTTCCCTTGCGGTGAAAGGCAGATGAGTCTGGAGGAGGCAGAGCAGGGGGCCTGTTGACGAGAGATCAGGGCTGCATTATCCTCATGCAGTGAAGCCCGGTGGTTGCAGTTGGCATCTGTACATTTGCGGGGTGCGAGGAACCCTGTCGGCCCCTGAAATGCAGGGAAAAACCCAGTCTTGACCGCCTTTGGGCTGGAGGCATTGGGAGGTTTCCAGTCAGAGGGGCCTGGAGCAGCCTCCAACACAGGACTGATCTGATGATGGAGCCTGGTGCTTTTCTGCTGAGCACAATCCAGGGAGCCCCGACTCGGGGTCCCAGGTCCTGTGCCCCCACGTGCAAAACCACCGCATGTCCTCGCACAGGGGACTCCTGTCCAAGCACGAGGCCCGCGGAGAGGGCAGTGAGGGGAAGTCCAGGCAGTGCCTTCAGGTCCCTGCTTCCCTGGGACCCCCCTAAACTGGGAGGGTCAGGGGTTGCCTGTGCTGGTGGGGAAGGCCTATTAATTAGTTGGAGCAGGTTGTAAGTAGTGGGCAGGGGGCAGAGCTGCAGGGCTCTGCAGGGTGGTGCTGTGCAGGCACGTACAGCGATGCCAGAAGGGCCTTCTTGTGACTCACCGAAGCCTCGTCTAGAAAATACCTTGTTTCTCCAGCACCTCCCACCCGGGCGCTAGTGACAGCCTCTTGCTGGGGGCTGCCGAGAGCAGAGCCCTTCCTCCCAGTTGCTATGGCTCGCGGGAAGGGGCAGCCGCGTGCCCGGCCGACGAGGGGCTGCGCATCCCCATGTAATTACAAGCTTAAATCATTCCTCAAAATCTTTCATAGCGATGCCGCAGCAATTCATTAGGGTAGCTGACGGCAGAGCAGAGCTTAACGAATCAGCTCTGCTGTCAGGCAGCAGCCGGCGGCGGGTCCCAGGTTACTGTCAGATAAGCGTCCGGTTTCTCTTCTTTTAGCGCACTTCGTTTGACAGCTGCCGAACTCCACGCTGCAGCCAGTGCCCTTAAAATATGCATCCCCGGTCGCTGTTCCAGCACCCAGCACCTTGGGTTTTCTCATTTCGGTACCTCTAGGGATAGACCGAGCTTTGGCCAAGATTGCCCAATCTGTCTTGTCCTTGGTTTCTCTATGAGCCCAGTGTGCCCTTGTTGCCAAGAAGGAGAACGGCATCCAGGGTTGCCTTGGTAGGAGCATTACCAGCAGATGGAGGGCAGTGATTCTTCCCCTCTATTCAGCACTGGGGAGGCCACATCTGGAGTCCTGTGTCCAGCTGTGAGCCCCCACGACAAACGATGTGGACAAGTTGGACAGAGTCCAGCGAGGGCAACAAAAATGGTTTGGGGCCGGGGGACATGACTGGTGAGGAGAGGCTGAGGGAACTGATTTGAGTCTGCAGAAGAGAAGACCAAGGGGGATTTGGTAACAGCACGGTTTCATTAGGGGCAGTCATGTCAGACCAACCTGATTGCCTTTTATGATCAGGTCACAAAGGCAATGGATGCAGGTGTTGCCGTGGACGTAGTC
>NW_017728951.1:25969684-26000012 GCF_001723895.1 Crocodylus porosus | reverse complement strand
GTCCAGAGGAGGCCACTCACATGGTCAGGGGCAGCAGGGGCAGGCCCTACGGGGAGAGGCGACGGGACCTGAACCTGTTCAGCCTCCACAAGAGAAGGCTGGGTGGGGACCTGGGATAGTCTATAAACTCACTAGGGGGGACCAGAAGGGTTTGGGGGAGACCTGGTTTCCCCGAGCACTCCCCCGCATAACAAGGAATAACAGCCACAAATTGTTGGAGAGGAGGTGTAGATTAGACATCTGTAAGAACGACTTCACGGTCAGGGTGGCTAGGGTCTGGAACCAACTTCCAAGGGAAGTGGTGCTGGCTCCTACCCTGGGGGGCTTTAAGAGGAGGCTAGATGCTTACCTGGCTGGGATCATTTGAGCTCAGGTTTTTTTTTTCTCCTGCCCTGGCAGGGGGTCGGATTTGAAGATCTGTAAGGTCCCTTTGACCCCACTTCTATGGTTCTGTGATTCTATGAACAGCCTCCACCTCCCTGCCGGGGGCTGCGCAGAGGATGGAGCTGGGCTGCTCTCAGTGGGGGCAGACGACAGGACAAGGCGGAATGGGCTCATGCTGCAGCAAGAGAAGTTGAGGTTGGCTATTAGGAAAAACTGTCTCACCGGGAGGGTGGTGAAGCCCTGGGACAGGCTCCCCAGAGAGGTTTTGGAGCCTCCATCCTTGGAGGTGTTTAAGTCCCGGGTAGACAAAGCCCTGGTTGGGATGAAGTAGTTGGGACTGACCCTGCTTGGAGCAGGGGGTTGGACTAGATGTGACCTCCAGAGGTCTCTTCAGCCCTCATTTTTTATGATTCTGTGATTCTGTGTCTGCAGCCTGGGGACGCTGCTTGCTGGAGCAAACAGCAGCTCTGGTAATGCAGGGACAGGGAAATGGGCATCTTTCAGCAGTGATTTCTGGACGTGTGGGTCTGCCTCTGGATGGCAAGCAGCCTTGTTGCTCCCTGGAGCTCTGCTCTGGTGATTGGAGGCCCGGGGTATTGACCGCCATTAGCTTTTTGCTCCGGGTATCGATCGGGGAGGTGTTGGTGCATCGCTGTGCACAGCTGAGCAGTGTTTGAAACTGGCTCGTTGCATCGGTCCCGCCATCCCCAGCTGGCTGGCACGGGCTACAGCAGCTGTCTGAGGGGGCTGCCCCTCTCCATCCCCCAGGGAGGCTGGATCAATGCCTGTGCATCAGCCAGGCAGGGAGGGCAGTGCTGCTGCTGGCAGGAGAGCGATGGAAGAACCCGTTGATCCCACGGCCAGTGGCTGGAGAGAGGTCTCGCAGCCGACAGCTCTGGCCTCGGCTTCACTGCCCCCCTTCAGCTCACACGGCTGTCGTGATGCACATGGGCAGCTGGGAGGATAACCAGGGTCAGAAGGAGACAGGGTAGGTCCTGCTGGCCCATTGCGAAGGCTGCAGCCTCCACGTGAGGACATCCATGGCCTGAGGACGCTTGGAGCTGCAAGGGGAGAGAGGCAGGCTCTGCTGAAATCCCCTCCCCTTCGCCCTGCTCTGTGCCACTGAGGGAGCTGGAAGGAAATGTCTGCACGTCGCCTCTGTGCTGGGGGCTGCCTGGCCCCACGGTGGAGGCTGGGGGCTCCAGGCCTTGTTGCGCCCCACAGCCCCCTTCACCTTCTGCCCATGGCAGGTCGTGTGAGCCCCGGGGGGTGGCCAGCCAGCCCCTTGCTGCAGCTTTCACCATGCAGCCACACCTGCCAGCTCGTCCTCCTCCACCAAGCTGCAGCAGCACCCTAGGGTACCTTGAGACCCTTTCAGGGGTGCCGCAGTAGGTTGGCACCTAGCAAGTAGGCTAGCACGACTTGCAGGAGAAACCTGGAGATTTCCAATAGGAGCCGTAGGGTTAAAACCATCAGGCCTGGCTTTGTCTGTGCTCTTTGCATCGGAAGAAGGATTATAAGATTTCTGTATAGGCAAAAAAGGAGTGAGAGCTCAGAGATGGCATTTTCCGAGGAGGGCTGGAGTCTCGCAGGGTTGAGGACAGTTGCTGTAGAGCCCAGGACCCAGAGCAGGTCCATAGCCAGCTTGTGTTGGTGGCTGGGGGGAGGCATGGGGCAGGAGCATCTATGTTTTCTAGGGGCTGGTCCCCTTCCTTCCCCCTTTCTGCTGCTGTCCCTGGGCTGGCTCTGAGTTTACATGGCCATGACAGCCCTGCCACGCAGCCAAAGACAGAAACCATTGAAGCGGTGCCCGGAGAGGGAAGGACCTGGCCTGACATTGCACTGCAAGGCACTGGTTCCAAGCAGCAAACAGCAAAGGGCTCTTTAAATCCTGCCTTTACACCCCTCACCTTGTGCTCTGGCTACCTCACTGGGCAGTTTGAAGTCCCAGACCCCCAGGAGCAGACCTGGGGAAGCTAAGGGCAAGTCCAGAGCTTGCCTCTGGTCCTAGGCAGTTTTCTGTATGAGGCCATTGCTGGGAAAGCTGCTGCTAGCCTCAGCATTAGCCCAGACATGTCTGGGGTCTGTTTCCATCGCTGCAGGCATTCAGCAGCGCAATCATGCTTCACGACGGTGACTTGAGAGCCCCTGAAATTAGCCCTGATTGCTTTCAGCTTTTGCTGCACTGGGCACCTCCAGGGTCTTGTCCTGCTGTGTCTCCATATCTGAGCCCGGTTTGCCCTCGGTGACCAGCATGGGGAGGTAGCACATCCATGGTGGGGCAGCTGCACCACAACTGGGGTAGAAAGTGGCCAAAGTCCACGTGTGCATTGCTGTCCCTGGGTCTAGGCAGCAGCGATGGTCAAGCTCTGGGTCTCCGGGCTCTGGCAGGGAATGCAGGGGGCAGGATGGAGGTAGCTGGAGGTCCCAGCAGGTACAAATGCTCGTTGTCAAGTGTCTCAATGGGAGATGGAGCAGACTTGACCTGCAAAGCAGCGAAGGCGAATAAACCCAGGACTCTGCGATATCTGTTTCCATAGGAACTGCCATGTGCTGGGTCAGACCCAGATCCGTCTTGCCCAGTCTCTGCTGTCATGCGGCAGCAGAGAGTGGAGGCTGAAAGGGTCCCAGCAGGTTTCCCCTGCTCCTCTCTCTCTTGCAGCCTTCAGGGTCCAGGCAGGTCCGATGCAGAGGCCGTGCCCCGCGCTTCCTGCTCAGTGGCAATCGATGCCCCTTTCCTCCAAGCACGTGTCCAACCCCATGTGAATCTGGCTGAGTTCTCGGCTCCCACCACAGCTGGGGGCCGCAAACTCCCCCTTTAATCTCAAACTGGGGGAAACAACGTCCTGGTCTTCGTTTTAAACTGCTGGCCTGCTCATGTCATGCTGTGACCCCCTGTCTTTGTCTGGTGAGGGACAGTAATAAATCCCTAGGGGCTTTCTCTTCACCATTGAGTCTTTTGAAAGCCCTCATGTAAAACTCTCCAGCTTATATGGCCGGTTAGAAATCAGCCAGCTGCCTGGAAGGTCTCCGGGCCAGCGGGGGCTTCGCAGGTTGCAATGCCTGGCTGGGAAGAGCGGTGACTATTGCTGTTCTCTCTCGTAGCTCTGATCAACCTGCTGAAGTTCCTCATGTCCAACGAGACAGTGTTGTTGGCGAAGCACAACATTTTCACCTTGGCGCTCATGGTGAGCATGGGGCGGGGGTCTAGGGCTGGGGCTGTTTAATCGGGAGAAGAGGAGACTTGATAAGCTTTTGACTACAGCAGAGGTGGCTCTGTGATGGGACAGAGATTGCTTGTCCACTGGGGACAGAAGCAGACATCAGGGGCTTGAGTTGCCATGGAGGAGATTTAGCTTGGCTATTAGGAAGGACTTTATGGGAACACATTGCCCAGACCACTTGCAGGGTCTCCATCCCTGATTGGCCTTAATTGCAGATTGGGCTGATTTAGACAGGGATGGTCTGACCATGAGGGTGAGGTTGGACTAGATGACCCAGGAGCCCTGCCAGCTCTGTGTCAATAGCTCCTGCAGGCAGGGTAGCTGGGAGATCTGATGTTTCCTCCAGAACTTGCCTCTCTTCCGTGGAGTAAACCAGGAGCGTTCAGGTTGGGGAAGACCAGACCAACCCCATGGGAGAAGGGGCATGTGGTGTTATGCATGCATCTAGGATGCCACCTTCTCCAGTGGTGGCTGAACCCTGGGATTGGGGTCCAAGCCCTTGCACGCAGGCCCAGTGCTCCTGGGGACACCCCCACACTGAGCCCAGGCTGGCAGGGGCCAGGCTGCCTGCAGGAGAGGGCTTTGTACAGCCATGTTGCAAAGAGCACGCCTGGAAAACGCAACCTTGGGGCTGGGGTGGGTCCAGTCACACTTCCTAGTCATGGCAGCTTCCCTGCCCAGCAGAGCCGCAAGCCAGGCTGTGCTGCCAGCCAGTGCAGTGTCGTTAAGTCTCCGACCCGTAATGAGATGACAGAGCCAGAAAAAGCCAGTGTCGGGTGACAGAGGACTGGGCAGGTGTCCACAGTTTGAGCGTGTGTTATGGCCTTTCTCTTGCAGGTTGTGAACTTGTTCAACATGTTCATCACATACGGAGACACCTTCCTGCCTACGCCCAGCAGCTATGACGAGCTGTACTACGAGATCATCCGCATGCATCAGAGCTTCGATAACCTCTACTCCATGGGTGAGTGTCCGACCGAGCCGGGCCACCACGGGTCAGACCAGCCTGCATATCTTACCTTAGAGGCCCCTGCTTGCCCTGTGGGTGTGTGCACAGGTGGGCATGCATGTGCTGGCACGTGTGCCAGGGTAGGAATTGAGGGAGGCTCAGCTTGTAGAAGACTCCGTGTTCTCTGATGCAAAAAGCACAATGCTTCTTTCTGTTGCGGGTCAGCCAGGGAGCAGGTGGCGTGGGTGGCCTCTTGCAGGCAGCAAGAGTGAAGGTCAGTGCGGCCCTGTCGCTGTGACTGAACGCTGGCAAGAGCTGCCATGGTGCATCAGTCTCCCAGCTGGGGAAGCACAGCCTCAGCTCCAGGGACAGTGCAGCCCAATGCAGGACCTGGCGGCACAGGGCAGCAAGCACTGTTAATGCAAACAAGGAGCCTGGACAAGTGGTATAGGAGGCTCCCACCATTGCCAGAGCCAAGCAAGAAGGCAGTGTGTCCTGTCCTGTCCCATTCCCCACAGCCTGTTTGCAGAGACAGCACCTTGCTGCACACTGGCAAAGAGAGGAAACGGAGTCGTCGTCAGTGCCTGGGCTCTGGGAACAAGGTACAGATATCACGCAGAAGCAGGATCAAGCCCCGTGTGAATGAAGCCATGTCCATGAACAGCCGCAGCCGCCTGCTCTCCTGCCCATGTGCCCTCTGCCGATCCCTGTCCCAAAGGGCATGTTCCTCCTTGCCAGCCCCACAGAACTGCCTGGGATGGCACAGGAGAGAAGACCCTCCAGGGCCAGGGAAGAGAGGGGCATTCGCTGCCGCAGCTGCACTCATGCGGCCTCCTCTGAACTGGGGATGCCTGCTACTGCCGCAGAGCCTTTGTCCCATGGCCAAAGGGCCAGGGAGGCCTTTAGGGCCCCGAGCAAGCCAGGAGGAGCCCCAGCCTCCCAGGAACCAAGCGCCTGCTCTGGGCAGTGGTGCCTGGGTGTCCTCTGGGCAAAGCTGCAGAGAAGTGGAGCGATGCAGACTCCTTCTCCCCCAGGACAGTTGTGGGTGTCTGAGCCAGGAGGTCTTGCTAGTACCAGCTCTGGGTTGCTTGTTTCCTCCTGGGCTGACTGAACAGAGGCTGAGGTTCAGAGGAGGAGAAGCTGGAGCCTGGAGGGCCATTGCCTCTTGAGCGTCTCAGCTGCAGGGAATTGGGCCCAGGGCATCTGCCTGGTCTCTGTGCAAGTCTTGGCTCCACCAGGCTGACAGTTGGATCTGCTTCTTGAAGCCAGGTGGATGGTCCCAGATGGACCTGGCTGGGTGCTGCCCAGAGGATGGTGGCGGCAAGGAGGCCTTATCACATAGGAAGACAAGATGCACCTTGGGGGGAGACTCTAGCCCCAGAAACAGCATTGTTGGGCAGGTAGATCTGGAAACCTCCACACTCCCATGCGATCGCTGCCAGTACAGATGAAATGCCAGGACTTGGTCCCCTTCCCTGCTTTGTCCTGTGCTCAGATGCCAAGGCTGTTGGAGCCCTGGAACCGCGTGACTTTGAACCCAAGCCATGGGCCATCTGACTGCAGTGCCCCGGGGTGCCCTGCCTCTTGTGGAGCCTTGTCCATCCTACTCACCGGCCTGTTCGAGCCCATCTGTGACAGGACCAGCACAGAAACGCTAATCCCAGTCTGCAGCACTGGTGGCTGGAGAAGCGAAGAATTGCTCTCTGCTGAGATAGGCTTAAATCCCTGGACATTGTCCAGTGTGGACAGAGCCCAGAGCCGACGGGAACCAGAGCAGAAGGAGACGAACACGGAGAAGCTGCTGGGGCTTAGTGCATGCACACGCAACAGGCTGACTGTGGGGACCAGGCCATTTGGTGCCATGATAAGTAGTAGAGCAGACATACCACATGCAGCCTTACCCCAGTGTAAGTCCCTGTAATCCAGGATAACATTACCCCTGCGACTGTGTAGGTTGTATTGGTGAATGAGCTGTGTGTCTGCAGCCTTGGGCAGTTCACCCCAGCTGGCTCTCTACCCCTCCAGCTGTCAGGGGCTGTCATAGGCCTGCTCCAGGCAGCCAGCTTACGAGGGCTCCTTACTGTGGGGTAAAATCCAGGCACATTGCATTGCGTGCTCACTCTGTGACCCGTACAGAGGTGATACCTGGAGGTATCGCATGCAAGATACAGGTGAGATGTTGGAATGAAGCTGGGGGTCAATCACACAATCAACACACGCACGCTCATGCATGTACACATACTCACACTTGCATACCCGTCCATATGCCCAGGCAGCACACGCCTGCACTCCTGTTTTTTGTCCCTGTTGTTTCCTGTACGCAGCCTCCAAGGCAATGGCCTGGGCCAAGGCAGAAGTAGGAAGCCTCGTGCTGGGCTGGGTTACGTCCCTTAGCTCCGTTCTCTCGCGGGTGCTGGGTGCTTTGGCCTTACTGCATCCTTGGCCGGGCAGGATCAGGCCACTGCAGGTGGGCAGGCATCATGCTGGGGCTGGTACATGCTGGCAGACCCACCACTCTCTCTCTTCTCTCTCTGTCTTCCAGTTCTGAGGCTTTCGACCAATGTGGGCCAGTGGAAGGAGCCTGCAAGCAAGGTGACCCATGCACTGGTCAACATCAGGTGAGGGGTGGCGCTAACCCCTTCTAGGGGGCTCTGGGCTGCTGGGGGACTTGGAAGGGAGAGAGCCAAGGGCTGTTTTCTAGTGATGGATGCTTTGCTCTCTCAGGGGCTCCGAGTACCTTGAGCCTGGCGTGGGCGCGTGTGAGCTACTCCTCCCAGAGGCAGGCAGGCAGCAGGGGAGAGCGCGGTGCTGGGGGTCTCCCATGCTGCATCCCATTGCAGCTCAGTCCTGCTGCAGGACGGGGTGTCTGGTGTCCCTTGCTTTAAGCTGCTGTTTGTGGCCCCTGCTCCATTGGCACCCGTGAAACCCTCCAGCTAAAGGTCTGGTGCGGGTGGGAGTGGCTGCCCTCGTGGACGGGTTGTTCCAGGGTGGTGATGGGGTCTGGCCCTGCCTCTGAAGCCAAGCTGAGGGCGCAGCGTGGGGCTGAGGGGAGGGGAGAGAAGAATCTACTGGTAACGTGTAAATTGAGCAGAGGAACAGGAAGTAGAGGAGTGGGGGGGTGTCCGTGTGTGCATGTGTATGTGTGTGGGTGTGTTTGTAACCAAGGTACCCATCACTGTCCTAGTTGCTCCCTGAGTGCTGTGCCTCCCTGCCCCATTCATTGTGTCAGGGGGTTTAATCCTTCCCCAGAGGCGCTGGGTGCTGCAGCCCAGGCTGGGGGGGGGGGGGCTGGGCTGTGCCAATGCTCCTGTGGCACCAACTCCGCAGGGTCCTGGCTGGAGGGTCTCGCCCCTGCGCTCAGGCTCAGACTGGTGCTGGACTGGGGCAGGACGGGATTTTCCCCCTGCTCAGACCAGTCGCATAGCGGGGTTTTGCCTTCCTCTGCAGCAGGGATACAGCCTCAGCCTGGGCTGTCTGGAGTGTCTACTAGCTCCTGTTGCAGCAGCAGGACATTGGTGGCTGCGGCCCTCCTGCTTTCCCAGAGGCAGGGGCGGGGGCAATGCCTGGGGCTGTGTTAGGGTGACTGTTGTGTGGCTCTGAGGTTGGACACAGGGTTTGTCTGGGCTGATTTGGATGGGGCTGATCCTGCCTTAGGCAGGGCTTGGACTGGGTGTGACCCCCACAGGTCCCTGCCAGCCCCACGGCTCTGGGACTCTGTGATTTCCTTCCCGTGCAGCCCATGGGCACAGCCAGCAGCAGGCCAGATGTTGTTCGGGGCTGCTGGTCCCAACACACTCACGTCCCAGCCTCAGGATTGCAGGGCAGTTCTGCTCCTTGCACCCACCTCTTCCCTGGCCCAAGTCTCGGCCTACCAGCAGGAGGGAGCCGAGGGCCAGCTTCCTTCCAGCGCCCTGGGAGGTCCAGAGGCGCTACGGAGATGCCGTGCTCCATCCGCATCGCCTGCTCTGCAGTGCTGGGACTCTGTGATCCTCATTAATGCGGCGCGTGGCCGTGGCGGGGGAGCGCAACCTTCCCTTGGTGAGAGGGGAAGTGTCTGTGCTGACTCAGCAGCCACCAGCTCCCTGCAGCGACTCGGCTGCAAGTCGGGGCTGGGGAGAAGCCACGGGGGCTCGGTCGCAGAGGCCAGCTCTGGCAGCACAGGGCCGGTGGGGCAGCGAGGCCGGGATGTCACCACATCACACCCAGATCTCTCCCTGCTTGGTTGTTCCCGCTGGCCAAGAAGCAGCCGCTGGGTGCAAGGCGAGGGAGGCTGCATCTCATTCCCTGAGGCCTGGCCTCAGATCCAGGCAGGTTTCAGCTGCTCCAGATTCTGGCTCCTGCTTTCCTTGATGAGGACCCGGAGACGTCCCCAGGGCTCCTGAAAACTCTGCTGCTCTCGTTCTGGACCGATTCGTTGGTGCCCTGTCCAGCGCCGCCTTGTCGTGCTGAGGGAGTCTCACGGGAGTCCTGGCTGTCCTCGGCCTGAAGGCATAGTGCTGTTTGAGACTGTGATGGATGAAGATGCCACAGCCAGACGCAGTTACCAGGCTTAGGACTGGAGCCCCTGGGTGAGACTTAATGTCCCGCGACCATCTGATGTTCCTGCCCTCGAAGGTTGTGGCTGTGCGGGCGAAGTGGCAGGGGGAGAGCTCGTGCCCCCAGGCTCTTGCAGCCACCTATCTAGAGCTCCCATGGGTCCCGGAGATCGTGGCAGGGCCGGCCATGCCCCGTGCGGGGAGAAGGTGGATGGTAGAGCAGAGTCTTACCCATAGCTTGCTGCTGCCTGAGGTGCCACCACGTCGGGCCTGGAGAACGATTGCTCCCGTCCTCCCGTAACAGCCCGGTGCCTCTTGGAAACTGCCGATGAAACCTTCCCTCAGGACGCTCAGCGCCCTGGGACCCGGTGTGTATGGCTCTGTCTGCGGGGCTCCCAAGAGCAGCGAGAGGCCGGTGGCTTTCCCTGTCTCGCTGCCTTGTGGGCTAGTTGGGACCAGCCCTGGTATTCATCGGTTGGAAAAGCGACCTTGGCACCTAGGAGAAAATAAGCAACTTTGGAGCCAAGTCGTTCTTCGAGGCTAATGAGCCCCTTTCAGACAACGCCTCCCCCGTTGGCATTTAATGAGGCCCTTATTAATGCCAGGTTCAAGGGGGCATCTTCTGAGGGCTGGCGGCACTGGCGAGGTGGCGCCTGCATCACTCCGCTCCTTTAATAAACTCTCCCCTGAGCCATGATTTCCTCAAGGTGAATAAATAGATTAACCCAGTGATGAATGAACTGAACCGCCTGCTGCTGGTCTCCATCCTCATGGGCTCGCCACGCAGTCCTTTCCCTTTTGCAGGAAGGCCTGGCGTCCCTGGACGCTGGAGAGGAGCTGGTGGTGGAGCCACAGGAGGAGGTTTCAAATCCGTGAAGGGCTGGCCTGACGATGAGGGAAAGCAGGAGCAGGACATGGAGCCGTGGCTGGAAGTTGCAGTGAGGCAGGTTTAGATTGGAGATCTGGCAAAGCTTCTTCACCGTTAGGGCTGGGAGGGATAGACACCAGGGAAGGAGGGGGGGAAATTCAGGGATTTCCCCCCTGCTCAGACTGGTGCAGACTGGGGGGTTTTGCCTTCCTCTGCAGCGGGGGCACGGCCTTGGCCTGGGCTCTCTGCAGCGTCCTCGACCCCCCGGCAACAGTAGGACATTGGCGGCCATGACCCCCCTGTATCCTGGGGGAGGGGGCGATGCCAGAGCTGTGTCAGGGGCAACTGTGTTGTGCTGCTCCAAGGTTGGACACAGGGTGTGGGCTGGTTTGGACGGGGCTGATCCTGCCTCCAGTGGGGCTGGGCCTGGATGCGACCCCGCAGCTCCCTGCCAGCCCCGCGGCTCTGGGATTCTGTGGTTTGCAAAGCTGCGTGTGTAGCGGTGACACCGGCTGTCTATCTGGATGGTCGGACCATCTGGGACCAGCTTAGAGCCAAGCGGGTTTTCCAGAAGGCCTCGCACTCTGCTCCCCTTCCCGTGGGATCATCCCTGCTTCTCGGCTCTGGCGCTGGAGCCTGCAGACAGCTCCTTGTTGCTCTGCTCTGTGAGACCTGAGGCCAGCCTGGGGGAAGGTCTGGGTGCGTGGGGAGCTGTGAGGAAGTGGAGACCCGCCATGGCCTGGCTGGAGCATGGATGGCTCTTTCTGCCTGGAGAGATGGGGCACTCGGGTCTGCAGGCTGCTGGCATCGGAGGCGGTTGGAGGGTTTCCCCAGGGCGGACTGAAGCTGGTCCAGCCGCATGCCAGCCCAGGAGGGGCTCTGTAGAGGACCACTGGGGATATGCAATGCTGAGCCGCTTGTGGGGCACCCTTAGCGGAGACCCCTGGTGCTGGACCCTCAACGGGCTGACAGTAAGGCAGCTCCCCTTGCATGACCAGGGGCCTCACCCTGCTGTCCTCTGTGCTCCCATCACTATTGATTGCCAAGCCAGACAGGAAACCTGCTTTGGTGACAGCATAATGACTCAATTAAGCTGTTCGCTCAGGTGAAGCGTTAACGACCTTTGACACACTGCCACCACTAATCAGGCCTGCCCCATCTCCCCACCCTTGTTCACACCAAGGCAGAGAGCATCTTTGGGGGTCATCAGGTCCTTGCTGAAAGGGGCCAAGCTGGAGCTGCTGATCTGCAGCTGCCAGGGAGGTGCCAGCAAGGGGGAGGCAGGCGCGGAGCCAGGGGTGCTCACCCAGGGAGCCACAAGGTACTTTCAAGGGTGTTGTGGGGTGTCACACCCCGTTAGCACAATTAGGCATGCAAACGGGATCACAAACCTAGAGATTGACATAGGAATCCATCGCCAGGGTCAGCCCAAGGCCTTTGCAACACAACCACTGTCTAGTATTATTCTGTAGGCAGAAAAAGAGTGCAGACTAAGAGACTAAGAGTGGCTCATGCTCGGTACAGGGAGAGAGGGAAGGATGCTCTTGTACCTTCACTTTTATTAAAATCCCTTTGTGTCAGCATTAATCTGACCCCCCTGAGTCTCCTGAGGAGGCCAATAAGGATAATTAACCTTGCTTTGCATGTGGAAAGTTGCAGTGTAGACTCGACAGCTCATGCAGTAAGGGCATAGGAGGAAGAGGAAGCCCCGGATGGAGGGACTGGCTGGGAGATCCCTCTGTGTGTCCCATCCTCAGTGTGTTTGCCCTGTCATGTTGCTGCTGAGGGGTCTTGGCATGGCAGAGGTGCCCTAGAGCTCTCCTGCCATTGCTTCCTCCCCTGCCGTGCCCTTCCTCATTGGCAGTGCTTCCCTTGGTGCCAGCTGAGCCTGGTCCAGGCTGGTGCTTTCCCCTCCTCTGGGCGACCAGGGGCAGCCTGAGAATCCCATCCCATCGTGGGGCAGGCGTGCCAGGATCCAGCCGTGTCCTGCCTGGGCTCTCCATCCCCCATGGCCGGTCACACACCTGGATCCCAGGCCAGTGCCATCTTGCTTTATCCCCCTCTATCTCATGCCCCAGCTCCTTTGGGCGACAGCCCCATTCTAGGGGCAGGGCTGGTTACTGAAGCACTGGGACATGGGCCGGTTCTGCTGGCATAGGTAGGAGGTCACCCCAATGCCCTGAGGGATGCTTTTTCCCCCTCAGTGACTCTGTGAGGAGCCTGCCCCAGGCCATCCTGACTGGCTCCAGGCAGCCTCCGTCATCCCAGACAAGAGCCCCAAACTGTTTGCATCATGGGCAGCTTCGTGTCATGCTGTAACAGGGTGCTCTGTCCGTTTAAGAAGGGGCAGCCAGCCCCATTAAGGACATTCAGCTGTGACCCAGCTGCTAGCAAGGGAGCATCCCCATGTGAGCATGAAGCCCCAAAGAAGAGAGCCGAGAGGAGCCAAACTGCAAGGCAGCGGGTGCTGGGAGTGCAGAAGCAGGTTGTGAGCTGAGCAGCTTGCAACAAGGGGCCAGGCCGCAGAGCTGGGGCCAGAGCCGGGGCCTCCCTTGCAGTGCCCGGGGCCAGGCAACGGGGCTTGGATCAGCAGATTTGACCTCCAGCTTCTCCCTACGGTTCTCCAGGTTCACACAGCAGCAGGGTGAGGCGTGCAGCGTGGCCAAGGTCATGGCCAGCTGGCGAGGGAGCGGGCATGGAGATGCCCACAGCCATGCAGCACCACTGGCTCACCGAGGCATTGCTGCCTTTCTCCTCTCACTCCTCTGCCCGCAGCCGGGCTGTGACCTGGGGGCACGGGGGCTCTGCTCTGAGGCTTCCTTGCAGACCTTCCTGGCCTGGCGCCGATATTTGGATTTGCTGTGGGAAGTGAGCCCAGGCGGTCAGTCCCTGCCCGTGGAGCCAGCTGGGCCTCTTTACCTGCCATTGCTCTCCTGCCTGACTCCTGCGGTCGGCTGCCAGCTCAGCACAGTTCTCCAGGGGCCGGTGTGTCCAGTTACTGCTTGCATGCGGCTCCATGGCGTGACAGAGCACGGGGAGGGCATTTCTTGGGGCAACTGGCGGTCTCTGGCCCCGCTTCCACCATGTGCTCCACAGAGCGGCATAGCCAGGCGGGATCCTCCGTTGCATCGCCAACTGTGCAAAGCTGCACTGCACCGAGGGCTGCACCACCAGATGTTTCCTTCCAGCTGTTTCACGGAGCAGCCCAGACCTGCTTGACTAGATGGAGCTCCCCTGTGCGCCCACGATGGGCTCAGCGCCTCTGGCCCGGGGTCCACTGCTTGGCTCCCTGCTTCGCCGCTGCCGATGGGATGGGAACATGAAGAAGACTTAAGACTTACACCGGGCTCCTCTGGCTTGATGATGTGAAGTGGGGGGCATCTGAATGGGCCACGCCAGTGGCTCCTTGACGGTACCTGCCTTTGCCCGATTTTAGGTGGCTTGTGCACGGTCTGTGACAGCCTGACCATGGGGAGAGCGCCCTGGCCACGGTGCATACCGCACAGGCCCTTCAGACCCTCCGACATTCATCTATCGGCAGGTTCCTGCCTCTTGAGGCTTCCCTCCAGCAGCTGAGACAGCAGCAAGGTGCAGGTTTCCTTTTGGAAGGGCAGCGCTACGATGAGCAATGGCAGCTTTGGCATTTTATGTGGCACTGAGGATGTCCTCCAGCTGCGTCCTGGCCAGCTGGTTTCAGCCTCACAGTTGGCACCTTTTCCATGTCATCTTGGCCTAGCTGGGAGCTGAGCAGGCCATGGGTCCCACGCGGCCGTTTCCATCCCGAGGGACGCTCCAGCCAGACCAGGCTCGAGGCACCATGCGAAGCACCGACCAACTGCCCGTGCTGTGCCTTTTGTGAGTGAGAAGTTGCGGGGACTCGTCTCCCTGGGCATCGCATCCAGCACGAAACGAACGCCTCCCTTCGACAGAGGGAGAGCATTCAGCCGCTTTCTTCCTGAACGCAAACAGTCTAAATACCATAGTGGGCTTGTGATGTCTTAAATAACACCGTAATCACCAGACAAATGGGATCCAGGCAGTCTGCTTCTCTCTTCCCCCTCCTGTTTGGAGGAAATCTGTTGCTCCCAGCAGCCACCAGGATTATTATTCCCACCGTAGGGCCGGGCTGTGGGATTTGTGCTTATTGAAAAAAAAAAAAAAAAAAGCATTTAATATTCAGCAATGTTGGTTTTCTTTTTTTTTCCCCTTAATATTTCATACTGGTGGGAGGCCTACAATTTAATTTAGCTTTAGAAACATAAATGCGCTGTTCCCTTAATATTTCCTTTAGGACTGCCTTGACAAAGTACCAGCTCGTTAAGTACATCTGCTCATTAAGGTAATGAAGTGCCTGCCTCCGTCCTGAACTCGGCGCAGTGCTGATGGATCGTTAGCATGGCTGCAAGAGCTGTGATCCACTCCTGGGCTGTCGCAAAGCTGGGAATCAGCCCCCCTTGCCCAGGAGGGGTGGAAAGGGCTGCAAGAAGACTTGTGTTGTATTTAAACACGTGTGTACGCATGTGTGCCCGCACATGCTAGCTTTCCACCATAGCACTTTTTCCCAGGCGTTTTCCCCCATGTACAGGCAGATGCTTTTGTTCCAGGAGCAGAAGAGGTATGAGGCTCACGCAGTCCTCGGGTACCAGGCAGCTCAGCAATAGCCAAACCTCTCTGGGGTGGAAGAGGGAGGGGAGCTGGAACGAACTGTGTTTTTCTTCCAAAATGTGAAACCATCTCCTGGTCTCAGACATCTCTGCATCTAATTTAGACCCTGTCAGACTCAGCAGGAGCTGAATTGAGCTGAATTATAGTAGCTCAGAGCACCAGGGCTTTTCGGGGGAGGCGGCTGCTTTGTGCTCCAGACTGTGAGGCCTTTGTTTGAAACACGGTGCTGTAGCCCTTGTAGCGGGAAGGGTAATCTCCAGGGCGTGCCCAGGATGGGGACCACCGACTGCAGTAGCCCTCGTGGGATGGTCCCGTTCAGCCGAAGGAGGGGTTAACTCTGGAGGTGGCAGCATTTGCAGTGACCCCGTTGTTGGCATTGGGGGCTGCTGTCCCCAAGGGGGGACGGCTGGGTAGCACTGATGGATGGAGCCCCACAGGTTGCGGGGTGACCTCCTGGTACCCAACAGACGGAGGATTTTGGGGGCTTGTGAATGGGCACCGGGGGGGATCCGCAAGGCACCCGCGACTCCCGTCAGCCGACCTTGCTGCAGAGAGCGCACGGTTCAGGCGCTTTGTCTTGTAGCTGCTGTATGATTAATTAGGCTGTCTCCGTGCCTGTTAATTACAGCAACATCTTTCCCCTTGCAAGCTGGATTGTGAAAAGTTTGGGAGCCTGCTTGGCAGGATGGCGGGGGCCATGAGGCCTCCACGGCCTGGGGGAGGGGGACCAGCACTTTCTGGCTCGGTGAGTTGGGCTTCAGTCGGAGCAAAGGCAGGAGGCAGCGCTGGCGTTCGTGGCTGGGGTCGGGACCCTCTGACGGGGACAAAGAACCGGTGTCCCGACCTTGGAGGTGAAACTCCTCCTTCCTGCGGGTTGTGCGTTTTGCAGCACAAGGCAAAGCTTCCTCTGCCAGCCCTGGGGTGGCAATAGGATACACTTCCTTTTGCTGCATCGGGATCGCAGGGCTGCTGCATGCTGGGTCAGACCCCAGGCCCGTCCTGCCCAGTCTCTGCCATGCAGAGACTGCCACGGAGAATAGCCGGGGTCTGACCTGGGTTTTCCCCCTGCTCCTCTCTCCCTTGCAGCCTTTAGGGTCTAGGCAGGTCTGATGCAGAGGCCGTGCTCAGTAGTGACCGGTGCCCCCCTCCTCCAAGCACATGTCCGACCCCTTGTGAACGTGGCTGAGCTCTTGTTGCTCCTGCGAGCCACGAGCTCCACCGTTTCATGCCACGCTGGGTGAAACAGAAGGTCCTGGTGTTTGTTTTAAGCTGCCAGCCTGCTCATGCCATGCGGTGACCCCTGTTCTTGTCTGCTGAGAGTCAGTAATAAATGCCAAGTGTCTTTCCCTTAGCCATTCTGGGGGTGCCTCAAAAGACTCACGACGGGCCGTCGGTATCTGTTGAAGAGCCTCCGTACCTTTTGACTCTCCTCTCTGGTGAATTATTTAACGTTTTCCTGATAAACTCGTGGTGCCGTGCACTTGCTCGGGGTTTCGAACCCAGCATTAACTTTTCATGGCCCTGCGAGATGAGCCAGTCTGACGCAGATGCTCCCTTTCCCGTTCCCAGGTGAGAGCTTTGCCATATGTCGCCCTGGTTGGCTCGCCTATTAGCATCTGAAAGCCCTCGCGGCCTGGAGGCCGGCCCGCGGGACACCGGAGCCCCGCTGGCAGCGCCAGGTCTGGCGCGGGGCCCGTGCTGCGTGACACCTGTTTGCTGTCCCTGTCTGGTGCCTTCAGTGCTCTTGGCTCCCTCGGGGCCGGGGGGCGCACCGGAAGATCTCGGCAGGCAGCTGCTTCGGCCTCTTGTCTCTGGCCTCGCAATGGGGTTGCTTGTGTTGTGGACTTGGGCTCGCCTTGGGCTGAGGTTAGGTTTCCCAGAGTGGCCCCGGCGCGAGGATGCCTCAGGCTGCCCCATCGCCTGGGCCTGACTTCCTGGGGTGCTGAGTAGGTGGGAGCTGGGGGCACTCGGCGTTTTGGAAGCAAAGGCCCTTCCTGCCTTGGAAGTGAAAGATAAAATAAGTTACTGTGTGGGGCTGGGTGGTAATTCCACCCTCCACATCCCGTGCCGTGTGTCGGGGCTTTAAGCCTCCCCCAGAGGCGCAGGGTGCAGCCCAGGCTGGGAATGGCACCAACCCCACAGGGCCCCAGCTGGAGGGTCTTGGCCCCACGCTGAGGCTCAGCCCCGCGCTGCACCGGGGCAGGAAGGGATTTCCCCCCTGCTCAGGCTGGCCGCACTGGGGGGTTTGCCTTCCTCTGCAGCGGAGGCACGGTGTTGGCCTGGGCTCTCTTCAGCACCCGTGATCCCCCAGCAGCAGCAGGACATTGGCAGCCGTGGCCCCCCATTTCCCAGGGGCAGGGGTGATGCTTGGGGCTGTGTCAGGGGCGACTGTTGCGCGGCTCCGAGGTCGGACACGGGGTTTGTCTGGGCTGGTTTGGATGGGGCTGATCCTGCCTCAGGGCAGGCTGGGCTGGATGTGACCCCGCAGCTCCCTGCCCGCCCCGCGGCGCTGCGATTCCACCGTCGAGGCAAGGGCTGAACACGCACGATCCCAGGGACCTGAAGTTTCACCATCCCTTAGTATCACATCTTGTCTCTGAACCTGCCAGCAAGCAGCGCCCCATTGATGGGCTCCCTCCGCGCCGCGATGGTGCTGGCGAGAGGAAGCCGCCCCGCGGCCCGATGACTGTGGTGGCCGGGGATGAGCGCGCAGAGCTCCTGGCTGAGTAATGCCTGAGCCGCTCCGTTCCCCGGGCGCCCGTCTCAAAGGCAAGAGCCTGTGGCTGTGAGGAAACGGAGGGCACTTAATGAGAAGCACAAGCACGGGTAGATTAATTGTGAAATGAGTTGTGCTTGCATTTGCTGTCACTTCAATGCGGTATCAGCCTTGTTATAAATTGAGTGTGGGATAGAGGGAAAGAGGCAGCGCCGCGCCGCTCTGTCCATACCTGTGGAAGCTGGAAGCTAGCCAGACGCAGGCTCGGTCTCCTCCAGCTGGCCCTCACTGCTGTTGCCTTTCCTCCTTCTTTCTTTTCTTTTTTGAGGATAGATTTTGATTAATCGAGGCTTCCTCCAGTCTCTCCTGAGCCCACGTTTTAGCAAAGTGAGATCTTTTGCCGTGGCTTTCATGCCTGTTGCGCTGTACTGAGTGTCTGTATGGACCTGGTCTGGACCACCGTGCGCTGCTTGTTCTTGCACCGCTCTACCGCAGAGGATGGTTGTGTTGCTTTGCTGTGCCGGGAGGCAGCTTTCGCATCCGTGGCCCCGGTCCGGGTTGAGCGTAGGAGACGTGGGATGGAAGACACCTGGACCGGCCCCTCCACTTGCTGTCCACATGACAGAAATCTGCTACATGGCTTCCTTGCAAGTGGCAGAGAGGAAGAGCTGGCAAAAGCCATGTGTCTCCAGCAAGCACCTTCCAGAGCTGGCCTTTCACCTCCAGTGATTTGGGCAGACTTTGCTCAGCTCCCCCATAAAATAAAGCCAGGCCTCATGATGGAGCAGAGCAGTCGTGGCTAGCGCCGCATCCGCAGAGCAGCTGAGGCCATCCGTGGCCTTGCTGCTGTCTGGTTGCATTTGGAAGGGGGTGGCAGGGCTGGACCCAAGGGCACTTCGGTGTCATTGTCCTGTTCGTCTCCATGAGCTGTGGACAGGCCCCATGCAGAGAAGCGGGGGGAGCTCTCAGCAGAGACCTGCCCTGCCGGGGAAGGGGTGGACTTGGATGGGAGCGGGTGCAGCGAGGCAGGGGAGCAGGGTCCAGGCCAGCTGGGCTTGCTCAGCCCACAGAGCAAAGGCTGCAGGGGTGCAGCTGCTGTCCAAGGATGCACCGGGCAGCTTCCGAGAGCCCCAGACGGCCGCGCGTTCCCCGCAGGGCCGGCTCCGGCCATGCCGTGCCGTGCCGTGCCGTGCGTCAGCCAGGGAAGGCGACAGGGTTAATTGTCTCGGGGGTCTATAGCTCGGCACCACTCCCTCCTGCCCGTCAGAAATCACTTCCCGGGGCGACGGGGCCATAAAATGTCTGCTGTACGATTCAGAGGCCGCGTAACAAATGGCAGCTGGGAATACATCACCGGTGATGGATGGGCGCTGCTTAAAGGGAAATCTCGCCGTTTGACTTAGTGCTTCCACGATTAATTGCGTGCCAGATTAAATTGCTCCATAAAAGCGCACGCTGCTTCATTCGATCTCTCCGCAGTGAGACGAGCTAGGCCAAGCCGTTTCTTTGTGCCTTAATTACACTGGCGTTCTTGGCATCCTCCGTTTAATTAGTAGAGATGTTTTAGCACTGCGCGCTCCCCCCACCCCCACCCCAGCCGGGGAAGGGATCTGGCTGCCGTTCATGTGGCCGCAGCTTGAGAGCTGTTCTCTGCAAAGGTCCTGGGTTGCTTCATAAAGGTGGCGGAGGGCTGGGGAGAGCACGTGCCCGGGCACTGCAAGGTGGCAGCTGGGTGAGCCATGCACAGCCCAGCAGCTGGGCCGGGGCGTGATGGATGCCTTTTCCAACTGAAGTGACAGGTGCACGTTGCAGGAGTTTGCACCAAAAAGGGCTTTGTCACGGCTCCCTTCCTCCACCCCCACGGCCTGTGCAGGAGGAGCTGGGGAGCCAGCCTGGAGAAGAGGGTCCCGGCGGTCTCCTCGGCCTGGCTTCTCAGGGCAGGGCAGACTGCAGCGGTGAACACTGGGCCCCTGTGTGCAGCCTGACCCTGCTGGGGGTCCAGCTTAAATGGTTCATAAACCCCCTGGAAGCCACCCTCAATGCCTGAAGCTCCAGCTCCTCCCTTCATTAGAGGAGAGCAGAGCACGGGCATCTCCCTGGACAGCCCGGACCTGATTGCTTGCAGAAAAGATCTCGTGAAGCTTGGGGGTTTCCATCCCAGCTTGCACTCCCCCTGCTCAGCAGCGAGAGGGTTGATTACCACTTAGGCTGCGTGTGTTATTTAATATGGCCTCATTCCCCTGGCAGAGGAATTTTCTCCTGCCGCACGGCACCGGGCTTCAGGGGAGGAGGAAGGAGTTGTGTGTTTCCTGCCCTGGGACCTTCTCCCGGATAGTCTCGTGTTAAAGGGCCTGTGTTACCAGCACGCGTTCAGAGCCCGGGCACTTGAGGTTTCCCACTGCACGCAGCTTCTTATGAGCAGGCGGCTGGGGGACACTCCCATGCTCCTTCTGCTGAATGCCGACCCCGTGTGTGGATCCGGCCGGGGGCACCAAGACCTTGGCATCCATGGGCTGGGTCCTTCTGGGCAGCTCTTCCCCAGCCAAGTCACAGGCTGGGACTCAGGGTTTTCCTGGTGCTGGTGCCTGCCATAAAGGGGATCCCTGTGGGGGGTCACTGCCCTGGCTAGGCTTCGGGCTCCTTCCATAAGCACAAAAGGAGCGCTTAGCTGACAAGATGGGAGCAAAGCAGCGGGGGCTGGACCCCCAAGCCTTGCTGCCTTGCACAGGCCAGCTCTCTGCAATGCTCTTTTCTGGACAGAGACCGGCAGAGGCAGTAGCCAGAGATTGCTGATAGGTTGGGGGGTTTCTGTGGGCCCAGCAATGTTGCATGTAGTCACCTCCTCCCCACAGCAAGCCCTGTGTTAGCAGAGGGGGAGGAGGGCTGGCTTGCTGCAGGCTGTCTCGGGATGGCTCCATCTGCTTTTTCCGCCCATGCCGGAGCCTCTCCATCTGCCCTGAGAGCTGGAAGGGTCTCCCCCATCCGGGTGCCGGGATGACCCGGCTACAACTGCCAGGAGCAGCTACATCTCCCCTTCTTGGTGTCCTGCCCGCTCGGCCGAGCAGAGCCATCTGCGTGCCAGCCTCTCTGCCTTTGCTTGGCTGTGGGGACGGGAGGGCACACGCGGCCCTTGTATTATTCACAGGGGGCTGCTCCCTGGGTCGAGGGCTCCCACGTGCTCTGGCCCCCGGAGCCGGGGAAGTGCTGACTTGCAAACAGCTCCAGTTCTGGCCTTTCTGGCAGCCACGTATTGCAGCCAAAAGGCCGTGCTCAGCACAGAGCGTGGCTGCGGTGGACCCCTGCGAAGACCCCATCTGCTAAGAGCTCGTATTGATTTGTCTCTCGGTGTCTAAAATCCCTGGCTTCCCCTTGCGTGCGTGCCATAAATAATGCAGACAGACGGGGCGGCGTGTGCGACGGGAGCTGCTTGGCTCCAGGTCAGCTCAGCTCATCTCATCAGCCGTAGGGCTTTCAAATGATGGGGAAGAAGCCCAGGGTCTTCATACCCCCGGCCAGCTGCCTCAGCTATTCCAGGAGTAGGAGCGCTGCAATCAACTTTCCAGAGGAAATGCTTTTACTTCAAAAACAAAAAAGCCCTGTGCCCAAACTTCCCTGGCAGCTGGCTTTAAATCAGCTATGTGCAGTGGGAGCCAGCTACATGCTGGGTGAGACCCCGCGTCTGTCTTGCCCAGTCTCTTGTGTCACATGAAGGCTGGAGGGGAGAGGTACCTGGGTCTTTTCCCCTTGCTCCTCTCCCCCTTGCAGCCTCCAGGACTAGGAGCAAGGGCAAGCTCTGATCCCACATCCACCCTCCATCTCTGTGACCCCCATCCTTGCACCCTCTTTTTATCCAGCAGGTTCGTGGTGCTCTATAGGCACTGGGCATACGTACCAAATGCATCATCTCGCCCACTCACAGCAAACAGCCGCTTCACCCTAGCAGCACTGCAGAGCCCGTTTCAGCAGGGGCCGTGCTGAATAATTTATCCCCGTGACACGCCAGGGGCGCGAGCTAGCCAGAAAGCAATCATTTGAGTGGCCGCTGGCTACGGGCACCAGCTCAAACATCCCGGGGCTTTTGTGCTAAAGCAGCAGGGGGTCATTAGAGGGGACCAGCAGGTGGAGTCACGTCCGAGCACGTCTGGGGGATGCAGAAGTGGAGTTTTCCCCTTTGTGCTTATTCTGTTGGACGTACCCGGCACATCGGGGTCTTAGGGGCGTGGGAGCGGGGAGGCTGCTGCCTGCGGGTGTTGGGAGATGTGGTTCTGAGCTGTGTTTTCACAGGTGATATCTGGCTGCTGTCGCTGTTGATGGATAGGCTGCCAGAGTGCCTGCTCCGGGAGGCCGATGCTATCAGCCATCTTCCAGATTCCCAACGCGATGCAAAACAGACACAAGTCCACGTTCAGTGGTGAAAGCTCAGGTGTATTTACACTGGTCTGATTACCAGCCAGTGCAACTCAGTGCAGCTTGTCTTTGGCGGGTAGAGACACCGTACGTTGTTCACGCACCCCTCAGTCTCTATAAAGGGCAGGTCTCCCGACCCCTGTCTTTATGCTGGCGTGCCCATTTTGTACCAGCTCCTCTGTCGAGATATTCATCTCTGCTTGTGTCGGTCACCAAGTTTACGCACTTGCGATCTCTGTTGCGGTAGTTAAGTTCTGGCTTTTTACCATGGCCCTTGAGCAGAGCCAAAGCTCCTGCAGTAGATGCTCGAACTGACCACCTTTGGGGCCTGTGTTTCCATCCATGATACTCCCCCAGCAGCTCTTGGGGCCGTGAGCTACTCCACTTCTACATCAGGTGGTAGGTTTCAATGCCATTAGCTCAGAATCACAGACAGTGAGGATTGGGAGGGACCTCCAGAGGTCACATCCAGTCCAACCCCCTGCTCCAAGCAGGACCAGCCCCAACTACATCATCCCAGACAAGGCTTGGTCTACCCGGGTCTTCAAAACCTCCGAGGATGGAGACTCCAGCACCTTTCTGGGTAACTTGTTCCAGTTCTTTACCACCCTCCTAGTGAGAACTTTTCCTAATATCTAACCTCCGCTTTCCTTGCTGCAACTTGAGCCCATTTCTCCTTGTTCTGTCAATAGTTAATTGCTCCTTGTTCTTTCAGTAGTTAAGTTCTGGCTTTTTACTTGGGTCTTCAAGTTCTTTAGCTGCTGTTTTTAGGCTGTGCAGTGTAAGCAGGCTGATGTCTGACACGTTGGGTGATCTCTGAGCGCTATCAGGACCCATCAGTGCAGCAGTTAACCCAAAGAAAGTGGCTTTAGGTGAACTGCCCAGAAAGAGCCCAGGCCACATAAGCATCTGCTGCCTTGGCTAACAGCTCTTTTGTCTGTTTGTCGGTCTCTGTGTCCTGCCTTAGGAAGTGCTGTCCTGGGCTCCGGGCTGCTGAGCCCAGCATGATGTCTGGTGCCTCGATGTCTGAGGGGCAGAGCCTCTGTGGGCAGGTGCTGGCCTTTGCAGCAGTAGGGGAGGGAAGGGGTTGATGCCTCAGCTGGGCATAGGTCCTGGTGTTTGCAGTGAGGCAACAAGTAGCGATCCATAACTCAAGGTCTAGGTGGGAGGTGGTGTCATGTGGGGTTCCCCAGCGGTCTGTCCTGGGTCTGGTGTGGTTTAACACCCTGACTCACAATTTGGGTGGGGGGATGGAGTGTACGCTTATCACAGGTGTGGACAGTACAGAGCTGGGTGGAGTTGCAGACCCTCCAGAGGGCAGGGCTGGGATCCAGAAGGACCTGGAGAGACTGGAGAAGTCCAGAAATCAATCAGACAAGATTGAGCAAGGACAACTGCAGTGTCCTTCGCTTGGGATGGTATAACTGCATGCACTAATTCAGCCTGGGGAAGAGCGAGCTGGGCTGCAGCACTGCAGCAGGACCTGGGGAATGTGGAGCATGTGCCAAACACGGACCAGCAGCACGCTCTTGTTGCCGAAGCCACCAGCAGCCTCCTGGGCTGTGCGAACAGGAGCGTCGGTGCAGATCCGCGGCAGGGATCTCCACTCTTCAGCACCGGGGAGGCCTCCCCTGGAGTCCTGCGCCCAGCTCTGGGCCCCGCACTTCCAGGAGGACGTGGACAGGATGGAGAGAGTCCAGCACAGAGCATCCACAGCGACCAGAGGTCTAGGGGCATGACAGGCAAGGCTGGGCTGGAAGAGCTGGGGTGACCAAGACTGGGGGTGGGGTGGGGGGTGTTGATCACAGGCTTCAAGTCCCTGCAGGGCAATGGCAGAGAGGACAGAGACGGGCTTCTCTCTATGGCTGCAGGGGACAGGACTCAGAGCAACGGTCTCAAGCTGCAGCAGGGGAAACTGAGGCTGGAGATGAGGAGGAACTCCTTGACTGTGGGTGGTCCAGCACTGGAGCAGGCTGCCTGGGGAAGTGGTGGGATCTCCCTCCCTGGATGTTTTCCAGAGCAGGTTGGATGGACTCTTGGCTGGGATGGTTTGGTCAGGGCCAAGCCTGTTGTGAGCAGGGGCTGGACTAAATGTGACCCATGAGGTCGCTTCAGCCTGATCTTCCTACGATCCTAAATGATTTCACCGTGTCTCTGCACAAGACGGGGCTACCAGAAACACCAACTGCACATCAGGAAGCATGGAAGAGCAATCCTAGCAGTGTCCACAGGGAAGACAAGCAAGGCTGGGCCCTTTTTGGGGCTCAGCCCATGGGCAGAAGTGTTTGAATTGCAGCTGCTGCCTGCCACACTTCCATTTCTGGGCCTGAGGTGCCTAAGAGCTCTGCCTCACAGTCAAATTCAAGCTGGGTAGAAACCAGCTATTAAGTTGTTGCACGTTTTCAAGCCCTCACTTTGTAGCTGGTCGGCCCTTTTTGTAGCTGGACGGTCATTTTTATGGCTTGACCATTACTTTGCATGTGTGGCCAGTCTAAAATGTATGGTGTGATTCCCCAGTTAATTGTATGATAATCATTTGGCACATGTGGCCAGTCCTACCTTGCACATGTGGCTGGTCTAAATTTATGGCAAGCTGCCCCAGTGAATTGTGTGTTATATGTAACATGTGGCAAGGGCCGAAGAGGCTGCCTCTTCCTGTGATTGTTATAGGCTGAATCCTCAGCAGCCAGGTGAATGTTAATTTTCCAGACTCCGTGTGGAGGGCCCTGGGAGGGGGAAGATCAGGCGCAAGGCAGCGCTTGCTGTGTAGGAGCAGAGGGTAACAGGTGCTGGGCAGGAGCAGAGGGGTCCATGGGGGGATGTTGACCAGATCAGGCATCACCATGTCCTCCGACAGCCCTATGCCAGCGAGGGGTGATGCCAAGGAGGGTCTGTGAGCCTGGCACAGCTCAGCACACGCTTCGTCCTGCTTTGGGCATCTCTGGCCATGCACTGGGACCCTGCAGCCCCCCGGCATTAACCCCTTAAATAGAGCGGATGCTGGACCCTTTCCCTGCGAACATGGAGCCAAGGCCTCTCAGGACTGCAGATCCGGCAGGCTCAGCTCCATCACGACCTGGGTGCCCTCAAGTGCCTTGCAGCTGGCGTTAGCTGGGGAGAATGGAGCTGCTGTGAAGCCCTCGTGACACGCTGGGGATGTCCAGCCGGCACCGCGGGGCTTCACCCAGGAGCTGGCTGAGGAACCCGTGCCACGAAGCCCTCGTTACTCAGAAAATGAAGCTCTGTGGAAACCGTTGTCAAGCCACCCCACGTGCCCTGGGCTGTTTCGCTCCGTAGCACGACCAAGGCAGGTTGTGGCTGCCTGCCGTGGCCAGGAGGAGACAGTTGGCCTTCCCTTTTCTCTTTCTCCATTGCCAAATCCATGTTTGTCTTCACAGACAAGAACCCAAAGCCCGCGTGGAACCAGGTGGTCCCGGTTTTGCAGAAGCGCCATCCAGGATCAGACCGAACCGATGGTTGCGGAGAACTTTGCAATTCCCGGGGGTTTGCGTTAAGCTCCCAGCACAGGCAGGGCTCGAAATCCCCCGTGGAAATGGAATTTCCTCCTGCCGCCCAGTGCTAATTTTAAACCCCTCCCGTGTGTCACATCCCAAGATGGGGGTGGGGGGGATGCTATTTTTAGCTCGAGGATGGATCTTGCCCTTCAGGAAGCCTTCAGTTCATTTTTAAATTTTTTTTTTCCAAGAGCTTTATGTCTTTTTTTTCCCTTTGCGGCATTGCGCGGCTCTTGCCAAGACTTGGCTTGTTCAGACAGATAAGTGTCACTGCTCATTACTGTCAAATGCCACGGCTCTTAACATGTGTGGCTCAGCTGGCACCCATGAGCCACTAAGAACGGCAATTAATCCCAGTGATATCGAGAGGGCCCCGGAGTGTCTGACCCAGCGTTTTAAGTACGGTAATAATAAAGTTCTGGTGGTTTAACATCCTTCTTGGCAGGGGGGGCTGGGTTGGGAGCAATGGCAGTGAAGGCGGCGTGTGTCTGTTCCCGAGCACTGGAGAAAGGGTGGAAGATCCTTTCCTTAGCCTGTGGAAGACGTGGATGCGGGTGAATGAGGCCAGGATGGGGGGAGCTGGCTGTGTCTGGGATTCCCCTGCCCTGGCTTTACCACCCATCTTTTCAGAGCATGACCGCATGGCGTGACAGGGAACGCCAGCCAGGAGACCGGAGCCAGTGCCTGACTGCGGCCGAACGGCGGGGGGGACCCGGCCTGTGTGTGTCATCTCTTGGCAGCCCTTGAACAGAGGGAGCTGGGGGCACGCATGGGGACCGGGGTGGGAAACCCCACAGCATTTCTTGCAAAGTCACTACCGGATGCTTTAAACATTAGAGGGACCTGCATGCGCATGAGTGTGTGAGCACATGTGTGTGCTTGAGACTCCTTGCTAACGTCCTTGCGTCCTTTTTTATTCCTGATGTGGACACATTGGAGAGAGTCTAGTGCAGGGCAGTGAAAATTATTTGGGGGGCTGAGGGACAGGACTGGTGAGGAGAGGCTGGGGGAACTGGGCTGATTTAGTCTGGAGAAGAGAAGACCGAGGGGATTGAATAGCAGCCTTCGCCTCCCTGCTGGGGGGCTGCCAAGAGGATGGAGCTGGACTCAGTGGGGGCAGATGACAGGACAAGGAGCAATGGGCTCAGGCTGCAGCAAGGGAAGTTGAGGTTGGGTATTAGGAAAAAATTTCTCACGAGGAGGGTGGTGAAGCACTGGAACAAGTTACCCAGAGAGGTGGTAGAGCCTCATCCTTGGAGGTGTTGAAGCCCCAGCTACACAAAGCCCTGTCTGGGATGATGCACGTGGGCCAGTCCTGCTTTGAGTAGGGGGCTGGACTAGACGTGACCCCCTGAGGTCCCTTCCAGCCCTCGCATCCTCCCAGGCATTCAGGCCGGGAGCGTCTCCTGCGAAAGAGGGTGGCTTGGCGGGAGGCCTGTGTGCTGGCAGGGGTGGCTCTGACGCCCCATGGAGATGCCCCAGCCCGGGTGCTTCCCCAAGCCCTGGTGCGGGGGGCCTGCAGACCCTCCTTCGCGCACAGCCGGGCTCTGCCATGGCCAGGAAGATGCGGCTAAATCCCCGTGAAATGCCAGGAGGCTTCGCTCGCCGTACGGTGGCTTAATTAGCCAGACAGCCTCTGCGATTGCCCTTCCCGGAGAGCTCTAAAAGACTCCACTGGGACGGAGCATAAATTCCTTCTCGGCGCGTGGAGGCCGCTGCGTGCAGCCTATCTGGCACTCGGCAGCCAACGCTGCCTCCAGCCAGGCAGGCACTCTGTTGTTCTTAAAGGTAACCATCTTGCCATCAAATGACTAATTAAGCCACTAATGGGCATAACGAATAATTGAAACATCGCGGCTCGCGAGCCCGTTCACACTCCTGCTCCACGTCGCGTCTCGGAGGCTTGGAACGGAGCTGGCGACGGTCGCTGGCGGCTGACTCAGCGGCGCCGGTTGCAATATGTTGAGATGGGCCCGGAGTTATTTCCAAGGCAGCTCTGAGTTGTACGCGGAGGGCCCAGCTGCATTGGCCTCTTGGGCAGGGGTTTCAGGGGCCATGTGTGGCAAGAGAAGAGAGGTGACAGCTGGGCTGGGCCCGTGCTAGGGCATCGCAGGTGATTAGCCTCAGCCGACCGTGTCCTCAAGGCCTTGAGCACAGCAGGCCATGACCGTGCCCCGGGCCGGGGGCTGCCACGTGCTACCTCGAGCCCAGCCAGGAGCCGAGCAGCTGGAAGCGCGCTCCTGGGCGGCTCGGCAGGCGTCCCCGAGGGGGGGACGGGGACGTAAGCAGACGCCTCTCATTGCACTCGAGTGGGACGGAGCAGACGCGCCACACCTGCCTCCCAGCTCAGTGCTGCTCTTCCAAGGGCCCCGACCGCTGGCTTTTCGCCTCTTCTGGGGCCCGAGGAAAGCACCAGGCGAGGAGGCGGTGAGCGCGCGGGAGAGAGCCAGAGCGTTGTCATGCCAATGAGGAGAGAAAGCCCTGGCTGCCTCCATGTGCGGTGTGCTGGTGGGAGCAGCCCCCGGACCCCCTCCCTCCGCAGCCCCCTGCCCATCACCCCGGGGACCTGCTGTTTCCTTGTCTGCGCTCGGGGGCAGGGCACCTGGCACAGCTCGGCGGTGCAGAGACCCCCAGCGCAGGGCCGGGCCGGGGGGAGAGGAAGTGAGTGAGGCCAGTCAGCTGGGAGCCAGCCGGGCACCGGGGTCCCTGTTCACAGCGCCTCTGCCGCGGCTGCCTGGGGCGCTGTCCAGGCCCCGGTGTCCCTCAGCCACGCCGTGGGGCAGTGGCACTCCCCGAGGGGCTGTGCAGCACTGGACTCTGCATGCAATGCAGCCATCTTTCCGGTGCTGGGTCTCCAGGGAGTCCTCACGGAGTCCATACCGGGGTCCTCGCTCGAGCTGGGACCTCAGCTCCCTCTTCACTGGTTCAGGGTTGTATCCTGAGCAGGGCACAAGCCTGCGGAGGCTGTGGGGTGGGCATGTGAATTGCCCCAGTGCAGGCACGGGACAGAGGCACCACGGGCCTCGTCGCACACAGGTTGCAGGGAGCACCGGGGATGGGGCGGCTGGAGGGACGGGCATTTTGGAGACCCCCTGTCAGTGCCTGGACCAGCACCGGGGAAGGAAGGGGGGAGCCTGCTCACACTGCCCCTCTCCCTTTCAGAGCCATCATCAACCATTTCAACCCCAAGATCGAGTCCTACGCCGCTGTGAACCACATCTCGCAGCTGTCTGAGGAGCAGGTAAGGCCAGCGCGCCACCCGGGATGCCTGAGCACTGTGCGGGTGACAGTCTTCTTCCAGGCTTCCCCCTGCCCTTGCCTGTCAGAGGCCGGCCAGAGGGCATCAGCTCCAGGGGGAGCTTCCCGCTGCTTGGTGAGGGGCTGCATCGAGAGTCTCAGCACCATGGGGCTGGCAGGGAGCTGCAGGGTCACATCCAGTCCCAGCCTGAGGCAGGATGAGCCCCATCCAAACCTCGGAGCCACGCAGTACAGTCGCCCCTGACAGCCCCAGGCTTCGCCCTCACCGCCGGGATGCAGGGGGGTCCTGCTGCTGCCGGGGGATCATAGGCACTCCTGAGAGCCCAGGCCCAGGCTGGGCCCCCGCTGCAGACAAAGGCAACCCCCCCAGTCCACACCAGTCTGAGCAGGGGGGAAATCCCTTCCTGCCCCGGTGCAGCCTGAACACAGGGCCAAGACACTCCAGCCAAGACCCTGCGGGGTTGGTGCCAGCAGGAGCATTGGCACAGCCCAGCCCCATCCTCATCACCCAGTGCCTCTCAGGGAGACTTAAACCCCCTGACACGTGGAGCAGAAAGTGGGGATGCAGATGATGTAAAGAGACTCAGTATCTTCTTGTTGGAGCATGGGCAGCCCTTGGTGGAGGATTTCTAGGGTCGCTGCGTGCACCAAGCCCCGCGCGGCTCTAATGGTTTCTGAGATGAGCTGGTCCCATCGCGGCAGCTGCCTTGGACGAGGGTTTCCCTGTGGCTTGGCCTGGGTCTCTGCCCTTCCTGCCTGAAGCTTGGCCTCATGACCCAGAGAGGCGAGAGCTCCCCTTTCCATGGGGGAAAAGTGCATGCGAGCCATCAGCGGCGGGCAGGCGAAAGAAGCAGTCCCGGTGTGAGGAGCCGGCAGGGGGGAGACGATTAGGCAGCACAAAGGAGGGCTGATTTCTTTTGAGCCCCCCTGAAGCAGTGAAGAAAGCCCTTCCCAGGCCGGCAACATGGTGCAGGGCTGCGTGCACGCAGCGGGGACCCAGCCAGGAGATTTACTGCCCCTAAGGGCAGCGAGGTGCCTGCCTGTGAGGGGGAGTAGTGGATCATGATGCGGCCCCTCGTTCTCATGCACCCGGTGCTTGGGTGTCGTCCCACCAAGCCAAAGCTTCTGCCTCCCTTTCTTCTGCCTTTCTCCATCTTCCCATCCCCCCTCTCCCCTCTCTCTGCTCCTGCTATTTCTATTTCTAGAGCAGCTCCAAATCCCGACCCCCTTCCCACTCCCGCCGGCTCAGACGCTCGGCAGCAGAGCAGTCGATGCTGACATTTCAAGTGTGAGCATTGCACAGCAGAGTCCACGCAGAGACACACACATGGGCACACGCAGGGCACACCAGACCCGTTCCCCCCAGGGTATGGTCACCAGGCATGCGTTCCCTTTGGCTGGGCAAGGTTGGTCCTCACAGCCACGAGGGTAGGAGACACGGCACTTCTGTATGTGCCCACGGTGCGATATCATAGTCCTTCCCGAGAGGGCACAAGCACCGTGCCGCCGTGCTCGGACCCGGAGCCGTCCGTCCAGGGCACTGGACTCTGCTCTGTGTGGAGACTTCTCCCAGGGCCTAGATATTAGATCCTCTCTCGCTGCCTGGCTTCACATACAGGAGGAGGTGGATTAAATCACTGAGGCAGTGGGAGAGACGCCAGGGATGCTGTGGGCTCTCCATCACTGCAGGGTTCAAGGAGAGGGTGGACAGGCACTGGTGGGGGATGCTCTAGGTGCAGCAATGCCCGTGCTGTGCCGTGGGGTGTCCCAGGTTTCTGGACTGTGCTGGTTGCCCCGCCGCCTTCTG
>NW_017728951.1:25959589-25969584 GCF_001723895.1 Crocodylus porosus | reverse complement strand
TCCCCCCTGCTCAGACTGGTTTGGACTGGGGGGTTTTCCCTTCCTCTGCAGCGGGGGCATGGCCTGGGCCTGGGCCTGGGCTCTCTGCAGCGTCCCTGACCCCCCGACAGTAGCAGGACGTTGGCGGCCACGGCCCCCCTGTATCCCGGGGCTGGGTACGAGCAAAGCCTGCGGCTGTGTTGGGGTGACTGTCGTGTGGCTCCGAAGTTGGACACAGGGTTTGTCCGGGCTGGTTTGGACGGCGCTGATCCGGCCTTTGGACTGGATGTTAACCCCCAGCTCCCTGCCAACCCCGTGGCTCTAGGATTTCTCAGGTTCTCTCGTACCTGCTCGGGCTCCTTCCCTCCAGATCTCCATCAAGATTTTACAGCCTCATTAATTGCTAATGGCTGTTCCCAGAGCCTTTTGCGCTTGGTGGCTAAGTGCTTTCTCCTCTTTCCTTTCCAAGCTTTTGCACTCTTGTTGGGCTGTGCCTGGGGGATTTGTTGGCGGGTGCGGGGCCGCCTGAAGTGCCGACAGACTGTTAATGAGCCAGCAGCAGCCGCTGCACAGTTGCAGATCCTAACGATTTCGGGAGGGCCCTGGCAGGATCCCTGTCCCTTGGCCATGGCAAGGTCTCCCAGAGGCATCCACAGAGGTGGGCTTGTGGCAGCCGGGCCATGCCATCCCTTGCCCCTTGGCTCGTGAGTCTTACCAGTTGAGATCTTTAAGATGCCACAGAGGTTCAGCAAGATTTATGCCCCACTCCATGCCGCAGTGCAAGCGAGCGCCTCTCCAGCGCCGGCACGTCGGGCTGGGGCTCTGATTTTGGGGCGGGGAGGCCAGGAGCTGTGCAGCTTCTCCAGGGCAGGGCAGAAATGCTGCAGCAGCAGACAGCATGGGGCCCACAGGGAGCCCAGCCAGAGCGTCGGTCTGCCCGGGCAGGGACTTGAAGCGCTTGCTTGACGTCTGGCTGCTGAGACGGAGCTGGAGTGGAGTGAGCAGGGCTCCCCGCGGGCAATGGGCTGCTGGGCTGGGAGGAGAGGAGCAGGGAGGGCTGATGTGTCCAGCCGGCGGGGAGGGAGCTAGCAGCAGAGCCATGGTGACCCCGGGCCAGTTCCCTTCCTGTGGCCACGCTTGGGTCCCTTGATGCATGTGCAAAGGCCCAGAGAGGCACACACGGCCCCAGCCGTCTGTGTGCTCTGATGCTTGGCGGCCTCCTACCAACCCCTCCCGGCTCTCGCACGACCCACGTGCTCATGTTGGCGACACGTTGCTGCAGGAGGTGGGAAATGCCTCTGCCAGCCCCTCCCTAAGGGTGGCTGGCACCCAGCTGGTTTCCAGGGACCCGCGGTTTGCAGGTGGGGGTTAGAGGACATGGTAGCTTCTGCCATGCTGGAGCCCTGTGTGCAGTACCCAAAGGGCAGATCAGGTGCCTTGCTGGGGCACCCCTTCCCTCCCCAACCCTTGAGGAGCTGCCCGTAGCTCCCGGGAGACTGGGGGTGATGCCAGCAGTGCCCAGAGCACAGGGTGAGGACAGAAGGGGCAGAGCATCGGTTTCCAGGCTGGTTCCCACCGCAGCTGCAGCGCAGCCTTGGGCATGCACGGGGCTTCCCAGAGACTTCAGCCGCGAGGATCGACTCGGTCCCCGTGGCTCCTGTGGCAGCTGTGGCTGGGCCCAGCGGTGCTGGAGCTTTGTATTCCCAGCCTTGTGAGACATCGGCTGCAGCGTCCAAATGAGCTCGTCTTGGCCTTTTGTGTCCACAGTGCCACCCGCGGCAGGTGGGTCTGTGAGGCTAGCCTTGCCCACCCCGTGCACTGGACCTCGTGGGGGGCATGTCTCAGCGCCAGCCACGTGGGTCTCAGCGGTGCCAGACAGTTCGCCGGCAGGGCCGGGCATTGCAGGAGATCTCACTGGGGTCTCTAAGTGCGTGGCAGCTCGACAACCCGCCGCAGTGCTCTTTCAGCATCATTAGCATCTCAGTATCGTGGCCAGGGAATGGAGCAGATACAGCAGCTGCTTCGCTCCCTGCCCCTCCACTGCTCGCTGCCCGAGCTTGGTGCCAGGGGCCTGTAGTCTGCAGCCAGCTGCCCAGCTCACACCCCTGCACGCAAGCCTCCGGCCTGGCCCAAGGGGGCTGGCAGCCTGCGGGACAGGGCTTGCAAAGTGTGGGGGCCTGAATGCCGTCGGTGGAGGAGAGTGCCTCCCAGGATTTGTCCAATCTCATTGTGAATCTGGGTGCAATTTCAGCCTGATGCATCAAGGGATCAGACACGTGCATCGGTCGCTATTGAGCAGGGAGTGTGGGCATGGCCTCTGCACCAGACCTGCCTGGACCTTAAAGACTGCAAGGGCGAGAGGAGCAGGGGGAAAAGCCCTGCTCAGACCCAGTCACGCTCCCTTCCAGCCGCCGTGTGACACCAGAGACTGGGCAAGACGGACCCGGGTCTGATGCAGGAAATGGCAGCTCTTCTCTTCTTATGATGCCTGGGCTTGAAACACAGCAAGGACTTGGTGCACGTGTGTGTAGTGTGCTGGAACGCGTCTGCTGAAGGGGATGGGGAAGAGCAGCCGGACCCCGAGCTCTGGGTGAAGAAACAGACATTGGGAAGTGGTGTCAGGGTCTTACGTGCTCAGTGCATTGCTTCCTAGCTGTGTATTGCAGCTCACGCAGCCGCGGTCCCCATGCGAGCCCTCGATGCCAGCCTGTGTGCAGCTCTGCTGGCGTCGGCGAGGTCTGGGTTATCTCCATCTGTAGCAGGTGGCTGGAACACTCTCGGGGGCTCAGTCTGACAACGGGTGGCTGCGGCATACTCCCAGCTGGACCCGTCCTCTTCAGCGCGGCCAGTTGTTTCTCTCTTCGAGGGACAAGCGTTGACCCTAATCCTTCTGCCAGCTGCATCCCATCCCGCTGCAGGCTCTGACGCCCGGGTCGGAGAGGCCTGAGGGACGCAGATGCAGCTGAGCGGTCTGTCATGGGAGTAGCTGAGCTGCTGGGAGCTCCCTGACAGGGTTAACGATGTGCTCCTTGTTTCCCGAGGTGCAGTGCCATTAAAAAGAAAGAACCCCGTTAAGACCAAAATAGGCATGCAAAGCGCTAGCAGTTGATGCACTGCAAACGAGGGGCCTTAAGATCCAGAGAAAAGCAGCTGAGTTGTAATCCCTGAGCTGAAGCCTGGGAGTCCTTTCAGCAAGCAGCGTCGGCCTGTCATCTCCCCGCTCAGCCAGGCAGGAAGCAGAGACCCAGCACCTGCGCTGGGACCCAGGACCATAGCACGACCGAGCCGGAAAAATACCCCTGTTGGCAAGCCAGTGGCAAGGAGGAGCTGTGTGGGCACTGCCCCTAATTGCTCTCTGATGCCTAGGCTTCCTTGGAAGGGGGAGGTTTCCTGCCTGGATACACAGACATATGCAAAAGAGGCCCCTGGGAGATGTGGCACCTGCCCCTTCAGCGATGGCTATGCACGTTGCCTTCCCTCGCACTGGACAGCTCTGATGGGCATCAGCCTTCGTGCCAGAGGGGTTTGCAGGGCACCAAGGAAACGCAGCCGCCTGTTCCCAGCAAGTGGAGGACGGGGCCATGAGGGCTTTATCGCTCCCCTGTCACCCTCTTCAGTAGCTGCAAGTGGCTGGGATCGCTGCCAGCTTGGCCCAGGGGGCTCCGGGGTGAGCATCGCTGCCCATCGGCCTGTTAGAGATCATCACCCTGCATGCGCTGACATCCCTGTGGCCTCCGAGCACGGAGCTGGCTGGTGGTCCCTGCCACCTGGAAGCAGTGCCAGAGAGGAGTCACCTTCCCCAGCTCCCGGAGCACCAGGCGCGTTGCCAGCAGAGCCATTTCATCTGCTCCCTCAGCAGTAATCCCTCCTTGGTCCATCCTCACGTCTGCCCGGGACCGGTCAAGGAGAGCAGTGCAGCAAGGCCCGGCGGGCCGGGGCTTCCCCTCCGGCATCAGCCCTGAGGATGGTAGCCGGGGCATACGGGGCTCAGCCTGGCCCCCCAGCGCTGTCTTGTGCTCCCAGCTTTGTCGCAAGGTAAAGGAGCTTTTCCTCCCCTTCCTCTCCAGCTGGGTTTCTGGGCCACCTCCAAGTGTCTCTTGGTGCGTGATCTGCTTGACGGGGCCCTGAAGCCTCCCTGGCCCGGAGCTTGGGAAGACACTGTGCGACTCACCCCGAGGGGAGAGAGAGTTGCATGTGTTCAGATGCGCGCAGCTCAGCGATTGCCATGTCGATGCGGCGTTGTGCCGTCAGGGCATCGCCAGCCCAAACCAGGGCATCGGGCTCCCTCCCACCCGTAGCGCCTCGGTGCTGCCTTTCCCTTCCAGCCGCAGGCAAAACCCCAGGATGGGCTCGGCGCGTGCCCTCCTAGCAGGGCAGGCCTGTCCATCGCGGCCCATTCGCTCGCCCAGGGCTGGGGCAGCTGAGCCGAGACGCTGCCCCCGGCGCCAGGCCCATCACCGCAGGCCCCGGGAGGGGCGTCTCCTGTGAGCCAGGACCTGGAGATGCTGCGTGGGAGGACGGCGTGGTTGCTCCCGGACCTCGCTCCGGTTCTGCAGCTGGGAGCTCGCCACCACCGCCACGTGCCCTCCGTCAAGGGGAGCGCTCTCCTCGCTGCCCGAGGCCAGGGACGCCTCCGACAGCCTGGCCCCTTGGGCCGCGTGGGTGAGATCCACGTCTCGCGGCGGTGATCCCTCTCTCCCGGCTGCTGTCAGAGCCGCCTGGCCGCCGTCCAGCCCTCAGGACCTTTAGCAGCCAAGGTCTCCCCGGGACCCAGCGTCTCCACGGTGCTACCCCTGCGGCCATCCCACGTCCCTGCCCCAGGCCCCGCCTTGGGACGTTCCCTGGCCTTGCTCCCTCGATGCCGTCAGGAAACCCGCACCAGCCGTCACCTCTGCCGCCCAGGCGCCTTGCTCATCTCCTGCTCGCAGGCAGGTGCTGGGTCCCCGCTCGCTGGCTCCAGCTGGGGCTAATTAAGCAGCTCAGTTCTGGGTCGGCGGCTCCCGAGTCTGGCACCGCTGTGAGCTGCCTCCGTGCTGCGGTGAGAGCTGCGGGGCCGTGCTCTGTGCCTCTGGGCTCTGCCCCTTCCCCCATTGCCGGGACTTTGGCTGCGTTCCTTGGTGCTCTCCGTCCCGGGAGAAGGGGGGACTCTCCATCACTGGAGGGTGGACGGGCACTGGGGGGTGGTCTAGGTGCAGCGATGCCCGTGCTCTGCTGGGGGGTGCTCCCGGCTTCTGGGCTGCGCTGGTTGCCCTCACGCCCCTGTTTCCGCTCCATGTGTCGCTGGGGTTTGAAGCCTCCCTGAGAGGAGCTGGTGCTGCTGCAGCGCGAGCTGGAGACGGGGCTGCACCGACCCCGCAGGGTCCTGGCTGGAGGGTCTTGCCCCCGCGCCCAGGCTCAGCCCCATGCTGTATGGGGGCAGGAAGGGATTTCCCCCTGCTCAGACTGGTTTCTCTGGGAGGCTTTGCCTTTCTCTGCAGCGGGGGCATGGCCTGACCTGGGCTTCCAGCAGCAGCAGGCCGTTGGCGGCCACGGCCCCCCTGTATCCCGGGGGCAGGGGTGGGGGCGATGCCTGGGGCTGTGTTGGGGTGCCTGTGTCGTGTGGCTCCAAGGTCAGACATGGGGTTTGTCTGGGCTGGCTTGGATGGGGCTGGACGTGACCCCGCAGCTCCCTGCCTGCCCCGTGGCTCTGGGACTCTGCGATTCCTTCCGAGCCGGCTGCTAGAAACCGCCTCCCTGCTCCTCCGCCCCGTGACGGTCCCGGGTAGGTGATCCATCATGGATGAGTGGCCTTGGTGTCGCTGCAGCCTGGGCCCCCTCCGGGGTCTCTGGTAGATGCTCCTCCGAGCCGGCTGCTGCAATACGGGGCCAGGCCAGGCCCGGCCAAGCAGGGACCTTGTGCCGGCTCAGCTCCCTTATCCCGGCAGCTGACTTCTCCCGTGCTTCGGGTCCCGGGGATCTCGGCAGGGGCCGTTTATCATCAGGCTGCGGCTTGCCCTGGTGCCCTGCCATGTATGGTGCTGCTGCCACGTCCCTGCTTGAGCCAGGCTGGACATCGTCCGGTCTTCAGATGGTTTCTTGAGCCCCCACTTCCCGTTCATGTCAGTTTGTTGCCTGAGAGCAGTTGCCCTGAAGCCAGCGCTGGGGTGGCCGAGAAGGGCCCTGACCCCACCGGTGTCCTGCAGGGAGCCGGTGCCCACTTGTCTACCCCGTCCAGCTCCGCAGCTGTGTCCCTTCCCACGCGAGGCTCCAGCCGCCTCACCTTGCAGGGACAGGTGCTGTGGGCTGGCTCCCGGCAGCTCTCTGCACACAGCGCTTGCTGCACAGACCAGCGCCAAAGCAACCCGGCCTCGGGATGCTGCCAGCCGACGAGAGCCGGCAGCTCGTTAATGCGTTCACACGCGCACACACTCCCAGCGCGAGACCCCGGTGCTGCTCAGGGGCCTCCGCAAAGCAGGCATTGAATGAGCAGCAGGTCGGGGGTTAACGTGGGCGGCAAACGATGCTCCCAGTTCCCCGGTACCCTTACGCTGACTTCTCCACCACGGAGGAAGCCGTGGTGCAAGCAGGGGAGTTAGTCTGTAAGGTGTATGTCTCTCCCCACCTGGAAGAGACCTTGAGGTCCCCTTCTGCAGAGTGCAGCTCTCCCATATGGTGCGGCTGGGGAAGCTGGGCCCGGCATGTTTAGCTACCAACACCCAAGGGGGTTTAAGAGCCGCCGAGGCCTCCCCAGGCCCTCTGGACCCACTGGGCAGAGGCAGAGAAGGACCCAGCTCCTAGCCTGCGATGGCAGCTCCCCTCCACCCTGGGGGGAAGCGGAGCAGCCTGCAGCGGGTTCACCCCGGAGAGCCTCGTGTGCAGTAAAGGAAGAGCGATGAGGCTGTGCGGCCGATGGTCTCTTTGATCTGCGCTCGGGCTCCTTGCGCCTGGTATTGGGTCACCCAGTGAGCGGCGAAGCCTGCTGCTCCTGCACGCCTTTGCCCTGCTGCAGCTTAAGTAGAGTTCGGCATTATTACGACTGAAACCTCCACACCAGTCGCCCTGTTTGAAGCCCGTGCTCGGCCTGGCCTGGCCGGGGCCACGAGTCCAGCCGTTCCCAGGGGGATTCTTGCCTCTTGCCTGTCTCCCCCGGGACTGGGGCCATGCTAATAGCATCCCACTGCGGCAGCAAGGCAGCCCTTTGCCAGCCCCGTGCTCCTGCATGCTCGTGGCCAGCAAGCACAAGCTGCCCGGGGTGGCAGGAGCAGCAGGGCTGAGCATGGGGAGGTTGGAGCTGGGGGGTTGTGGGGCAGGGACCCGTGATGCCAGCTGGCCTGACTGTTGCATGAGTCGGTGGTGCAAGAGGATGGCGGGGGTGAATATCCTGAGCCTGGGGCCGGCTCTCAGCTCCCACGCGTGCTGGCCCCTGCACTCACCGCTGCTCTGTGCCGCCCGGGCAGGTGCTGGAAGTCGTGCGCTCCAACTACGACACACTGACGCTCAAGCTGCAGGACGGGCTGGACCAGCACGAGCGCTACTCCGAGCAGCACAAGGAGGCCACCTTCTTCAAGGAGCTGGTGAGCCACCCGGCACCCCCCGGCTGTCCCGGGACACCAGCCTGCACAGCCCCGGGTCTCCGTTCCCTCGAGCCGGGCTGGAGACGGGCAGCGGGTCCCGAAGGCAGAGGCTGCGGGTGCCTGGAGCCCAGATGCACCCGCAGCTCCGGGGTGGAGGGGGACGTGGGCATGACCTGGCTCTTGTGTCCCGGCAGGTCCGGTCCATCAGCATCAACGTGCGGAAGAACCTGGCATTCAACACGCTGAGCCAGGAGCTGCTGCTCAAGGAGTTCTCCACCATCTCCTGAGCCGGAGCCGCCGGGGCTGCCCGCACCCCCACGCGTGCGCTTGGTTCAGGACGCTGTGCCCGAGGAGAGATGGGCGGATGCACACGCCAGGGGCGCAGGCCAGGGGAGGCTGCCCCAGTTCCAGACCCCCATCCCAGCTCCTTCCCCCCACTTCCTGGACACTGCTGGGAAGTGCCTGACTGCCCCCCGCACCCCGGGTCGCGGCCACCCTATGGCCCCAGGCCGTTTCCACACCAGAGCAGCGCTGCACCCCTCTGCCCCTTCTCCGCTGCCAGCTGGGGTGGAGGGGGCACCATGCGGCCCCCAGAGCCTGCCTGGGGCTGGGAGAGCCCAGGAGAGCCTCTGCCCCTTGCCATGCTCCTGGCAGGGCCCTGGAGCGGGCGTCTGAGCCTGCCAGGCTGACACGGTCCTGCCACCCCGCGGCTGCCCCCGGCTGGGCCGGCCCGGGGGAGGGGGCTGCGCCACATCACTGATCCGCGCACTGTCCGCGGCTGTACCCACGCCCCCCGAGGGGGAATAAACAGGACGCTGTGAGCTTGGTGTGTACCCACGTGCATCAGAGCAGGGGGGCCTGCCTCCAGTCCGGTGATGGAGGCTGCCCCCACCCCGAGCCACAAGGCCTGCCCCCGGCCCTCTTCGTGCACAAGGAGGACGTGCCCATGGATGGCAGGAGAATTTCCCGTGGCCCTGGGCATCTTTGTGGGGCAGGAGGCAGAGCCGGCAGGCTCGTCAGCTGCCCTCACCGGTTTGATCCAGGCCCCTGGCCCTGCTCCCACCCTGTAACCGGTCCTCCAGGACTCCCCCGCGGTCACGCATGCCCTACCGGGTGCACTGGAGCCCACTCCCATAGGGTCGTGGGCTGGAGAGCCCTGGTAAATCGGGCAGAGACCCCCAGCCCGGCTGTACTGGGCCATGGGTCTGGGGGTGTCCACTGCTGCCAAGGGGGCAGGGCCAGGCTGGTGCTAGCAGGACACATGGGCAGTGTCCTGGGGGTGGGATGCCCAGGGGACAGCTGGGCTGGGCTCCGCTGTCCCTGTTGCTGTGGTTCGGGACCTGTCCCCTGGGCTCTGGTCCAGCCCAGCCCTGATTTAGGCGAAGGGGGCTGGGAATGTGGCAGCAAGACCCCTGCCGGGTTTGCAGCCTGTGCTGGGGAGAAGCTGTCTGCCCGTTGCAAGTGGCTGGCGCCCCTGAGCCCTGCTCTTCCAGGCAGCTCCTTGGTGCCCCTCCCTGGGCCTCCAGGTGCCTGGCGGGGGCCGGGGGAGCACGGACCCCCGCCCCCACGGCGCGGGGCACTTCTCCCTGTGACATGCTGACTGGTGTGGGCTGCAGCTGCTTCACCCTTGGACACATGCACGCACATGTCTGCACATGCACAACTGCACACCTACAGATGTGCACACATGCACGAGCTGCACACAAGCACACACATCGGAGCAAATGCACAAGTGCATGTGCATGTATGAGCATGTGCACACCCATGCACATGCACACGCACATCTGTGCACATACACAATCTATGCATGGGTGCGCACATGCACATGTAGGACACTGGGGTGCTGAGCTGGGGTGTGGGGGCCCCCCAGAGTGGCTGCAGCCCCCCCCCCCCGGGCTCAGTGCAGTGAAGGGGGGGTCGGTGGCCGCTGTGGGTGGTGCTGCCCCCTGCTGGGTGGGTTTGGAACTGCTTCTCTGTGTGTCTTAAGCCCCCTAGTGCCAGCAGCGCATGGGGAGTCCCCGCCTGCACCGGGGTGGCGGTGTTCCCGGCGAAGCGGTGCTCGGAGCTTTGTGAGGCTGCAGAGTCCAGGGCGCGGGTGGTCCCGGCTCTGCCCCTGCCCCGGGCACAGTTGCCCGTGCTCCCCTGCAGCAGCCGGTGCCGTCCCGCCAGCGCGGGGCGACCTGGGCCCGGCGCTCGTCTCTGTGCCCCGCAAGCCGCGGCTGCTGCAGCTCCGCCCCGCAGCCTTGGCCCCAGCCCGCGCCCTTCCTGGGGGCGCCGGGCCTACACCTTCGCGGGAACTGCTGCGGGCCCGGCTGCACCCCAGAAGCAGCCGCTGCGTGTGGGGCGGAGGCCGTGGCGACACCGCCGCGGCCCCGCTCCGGCCGGCACAAGGCAGTGGCGCAGGTCCGGGCGAGCACGAGCCGGGCACCGCGCTTGCTTTGCGGGCTGGGGCGCAGCTCCGTG
>NW_017728951.1:25947907-25959091 GCF_001723895.1 Crocodylus porosus | reverse complement strand
GGGGGGCCGGGGCAGGACCCCCCCCCCCGCGGCAGGCTCCCAAACTAGGGGAGAGGCAGTAGCAGCAGGTGCAGGTGTGTGTGCGTGTGTAACAGTGCTGTGCCGGCGTGTGTGCAAGCAGGGGCAGCCGCGTGCCGTGGGGGCGAGCTGTGGGCTGCGGCAGCGTTGGTGCTCGCCCCGGGCTGCCCAAAGCAGCTCTTGTTGCGGGGCCGCGGGCCGGGGGCTGGGGCAGGAGGACCGCTGGGGCTCGCGTGGGGAGCGAGGGGCCCTGGGGCCTGGCCGAGCTCGCTGCAGGGGCTCAAGCCACCTCCTCTGCGCCCTGTGCCAGGAGCCCCTGGATTTGGCAAGGAAGGGTGGATCTGGCCCCCTTGCCTGTGGGAAGGTATGGCTTTCCCCCTCCCCAGGCTGGGACGCAAGAAGCCCACGCCGTGCATTCCCTGAGCCTCCGTGCCTCAGTTGCACCCCGTGAAATGGGTCTGCTGCCAGGTGACACCTGGCGCTGCTGGGAGCAGCAGCGGTGATACAGGCATTCAGCATGCACTGCCCCATGCTCAGCACCCCGGGGCTTTCCCTGGGCGGGGCGCCAGCCGGGGAGCCTTGGGGGTAGGTGGGGGGCCGGGAAAGGTGCAGCCACCTGGAGCCCGCACAGCTTCCAGGGGGCTTTGGGAACAGCCATACAGATTTGCATCAAGCCCGCGTTAAAAATAACCTGCGTGCATTAGCTCCTCTCCCCCCGCCACGACCCAGCGGGCTGGGGGCAGCGTGATGGGGCACCCGGACCCGGGCACTACCTCCCCCCGCACCCAGTAAGTAGGTCACTGTTGTCAGCAGGGGAAACTGAGGCAGGAGGTGGCTGCGCCTGCAGGCCCCGCCTGGATCCGTGGCTGTGGTGAGAGCTCCCCCAGGCCGTGCCAGGTGGGGGCTGCCACGGTGCCCGTCTCTCAGCCTCCGAAACTGGGTCAGACTGGCAGCCACCCCTGCTGCAGCAAGCGCCCGCCGCGCCGCGTGGGGCCCTGGGCAAGCTCGGGCCATGCTGAGGCCTGGGGGCAGCCGGCGGGAGCCCGTCCCCGGGCACATGGAGGAGCTGGGGCACTGCCCCCCAGCTCGGGCACCTCTCGCGGGGGTCAGCGGGCAGGCCCGTGGCTCCTGGCTTGACCCCCTGGGACACAGGGGGCTGGAGGCGCCGGGGCCCGGGCTGCGGTGGCCGGGGGCAGCCTGTCGTGCCCGCGGCTCCAGGCCGTGTTGGGTTTTAATGCGAGGAGCTCGTGGAAATTGCTTCCCGGCGCAGCGGTGCGTGAGGCTGCGTCTCTCGGGGCCGCGCAGCCGTAACCCCCCGCAGCCCCCGGCCTGCCCGGCCCCAGCTGCCCGTGTGTTTGTGTCCAGTGCGGGGGTGTGTGTGCGTGAGCAGGTCTGCTGGGCACACACATGGGCATTCCCAGGGCTTCTGGGGCTCTGCATACGCATGTGTGTGAGGTGTGAGTGTGTGTGTGTGTGTGTGTGTGTCCTGGGTGTGTGCGAGCATGTGCTCTGTGGGTGTGTGTGAACGTGGGCTCTGTGGGTGTGTGTTCATGTGTGCATGCGAGCATGTGCTCTGTAGGGGTGTGTGTGAGCATATGTTGTGTGTGCGCGCGCAAGCACATGTTCTGTGGGTGGGTGTGACAGTGTGCTCTGTGTGTCCTGCATGTGTGTGAGTGACTGTTCTGTGCATGTGTGTGTCCTACATGTGAGTATGTGCTCTATGGGAGGGTGCATGTGTGTCCTGGGTGTGTGTGAGTGCTTCTGTGTACATGCAAGCCTGTGCTCTGTGGGTGCATGCGTGAGCATACACGGGGGGGGTGAGCACATGCTTGGTGCGTGTGGGGCCTGCCCACAGCCCTGCAGGCGTGTGTGCCCAGCGAGTGTGCGAGGCGGCAATTCCCTCTGCTATGGCGGCCGCGCCGCAGGGGGGGATTAGTCGGGGATACTTTGCCGATGCGAGCAAGAAGTAGAAGCCTCCCGGGAACGACGGACCCTGCCAGGCACCAGAGCAGCTCCCGTCACAGCCCCGGCCCTGCTGCCCCATGCCGTAGGGGCTGGGGGGGGTCACTGCAAGACCTGCCCCTGCCCCGGCCCCTTGGCCTCCCGGGGCTGCACCCTCCACAGCTCCTCTCATGTTGTCAAGCGTGGCAGGGACGGGGTTAATCCAGGGTGCGTGCCTTCTGTGTGTTCTTGGCGTGTGCATTGGGCACTGCCAGGGTGCAGCAGGCCAGCCCTGTGTGCGCCCGCGTGTGCTGTGCCCGCGGGCGCAGGGCTCTGCCTTCGCGGTGGCAGCACTGGCACGCGCGTGCGGTGCCTTTCCAGCACTGCAGGGGTTAACACAGCTGGATTTCCCCGTGCTGCAGCCGTGTGCGGGGGGGGCATGGCGCTGGAAGGAGCCCCAAATCTAGGGCAGCTGCTTTGGTTGAGCTGGAGGCGGGGGTCTGCAGTGGGCCACCGCCTTGCCCTGGGACAGTGCAGCCCTGTGCCTCAGTTTCCCCCTCTAGGAGAGGCCGGGGTTGGGGGGGCATCCTGGGGGTGTTCCCTGAGCTGAAAGGTGCTTGCGGATCAGCGCTGCTGCTTGTTGGCAGTGACGGAGCAGGTGTAGGCGGGCAGCGTGTGCGGCTGTGTGGCATGTGGTTGTGTCTGGTGCGTGTTCGTGGGGGGGCGGTGGGTGGGGGGTGTGCTGGGCGGGCAGGTCTTGGATGATGCAGTGTTTGTGCGTCTTGGGGAGCTGGAAGCGTGTGCATGCGATGAGCGTGCATTTGTACCTCCGGTGATTGTGCAGGTGTATGTGCGTGTGCTAGGCGGGGGGCACGCGTGTGTGTGGCAGGGTGTTACATGCCATGGTTTTTGTGCATCTCGGGGTGCTGGAAGTGTGTTCATGCAGCTGGTGTTGGGGGAGCAGTTTCTCCATGTGCACCTGTGTGTGCATGTGCGTGCTTGTCAGGCATTGGGCGCAGTGGTACGTGTGCATCATGCGGTGTTGGAGGTGTGCGTGTGCACATTCCCCTGGAGGCAGTTGTGTGTGCATATGACACCGTGTGTGTGTTGGGGTACTGGGCTCAGTGGTGCTTGTGCATTGTGGCATGTTGGAGGCGTGCACATGTGTGTTCCCACACAGGCTGTGTGTGCACATGGTGCAGGGTGTGTATGATTGCATGTGCATGTGGTATCAGGCCGCACACATCCTGCTGCTGCCTCCTGGGGGTGGGGGCCTCCAACTGGATCAGCTGCAGCCAATACCACCCCCCCCACCCCTGCAAATTGCCCTGGTGCTGGTTCTCCCCTGTGCAGGGGCTGCAGACCAGGCTGGGGGGCCAGTGGCTCCAGGTTGTGAGCCCCCCCACCCATGCCCCCCTGAGTGGGTGTCTACACCCCTGTACCCTTGGGACCCTGCAATCCTCCCCCGAACCCCTCCCCACCCCGCGTCCTTCTGGGTCCCCGTGGGTGGCTAATGCCCCATCCAGGGTGCGTTGCTCGGCCCCAGGCTGCCCAGCTCCCCCCAGCCTTGCAGGGTGCAAAACCCTTCCCCAGCTGGGCACGGGCCCTGCTCCTCCAGGCCAGACTGGGTCCTTCCCTGCCCTGGTGGGGGTGGCCTCCCTGTCCCCCTCTCCCCTCCCCCCCGTGCCCTGCACCATGCTTTCGCCCCTCCCCGTGCCCGCTTTGCTGTCCTGGCTTGCTCCAAACAATGGGGGTTCAGTGCAGCGGGGGGGGCCTGGAGCTGGCGGGGCCTGGGAGGTTTGAGGCTGACGCTTCCTGTCTCCGTCCTGGGGCGTCTGGGGGCCCTGCGCTGGTCCCTCCCGTGGCTGCACTCGTGCACATATCACAGGCTCCAGGACTTTGCTATGTGGGGGTGCTGATAGGACCCCCGTGGCTTCCAGAGACCCTGGCCTGGAGGCCTGGCTGTGGTTGGGCTGCAGCCTCCAGCCCCTCGCAGCCCCAGGCCGTGGTCCTCATCCAGCCCAGGGCTCCTCCAGGATGCCCCCTTTGGGGGCTTGGGGAGGGGGCTGCAGAGGGGCTTTGCGAGGGAAGTGAGTGGCTGTGGCAGGCAGGAGGAGAGGTCCCGCTGGCTGAGTGGCTCCCAGCCCCCCCAGCTGTCTCCTCTCGTTAGCGGTGGATTCATTAGGGGAAGTGGCTGGGTTGGAGCTGAGCCAACCTGGGTGTCCAGCTGTCGGCGGCTGCCTGGGGAGGTGAAGGCTGGGCTCCTTTCCGCTGGGGTCCCCAATGTGAGCAGGGGGAAGTGGGGGGAGGGGGCTGCTGCCTTCTGAGCTCCCCAGGGGTCTTTAACCCTCCCCGATGCCAGGCAGGTCGTGGGAGACTGGCAAAAGCCACCCTAGCACTGGCAGGTGCTGTCTTCTGGTGCTGAACAAGGAGCTCTGGTGGACCGGGAAAGGGGCAGCTGCGCGTTCTATTCGGGGAAATAAGGTAAGAGCAGCTCCTGCTGCTGAGGCCCCTGAGCAGCCAGATCCCGGCTCCGTTGCTGCAGGGGCGGCTGCTTGGTGACTTATGGCTCGGGAGAAGCGTTTTTGCAACACCGGGCGTATTTCAAGTGTGTTATATGCGAGTGCCCCCAGGCGTGTGTGCGCATGTATGGGCACTTGTGAATGCACAGGTGTGTATGCCTGTGTGTGAGCATACACTGTGCTGCGGGGGGGGCGCACAGGTGTGGATGCCCATGTAGGCACACGGGTGTGTACACGGGTGTATGGGCAAGGGCAGAGCCTGGCAGTGCTGATGGATGGGCCTGAGGCGAGCGGACAGCGATGGAGCGAGCGGCTGCAGCAGCTCCCTGCCTCGACATGCCCCATCTAGCTACTGCGGCCTGTGTGTTTCCTCCCGGGGAGGCCGGGTCGTGGGTCTGGGCACCTGGGGGAGCTATGTTCTGTGGTGGGGGGGAGCAGGGTGTCTGGGAATCCCCTGAGCTGCTGGCTGTATAGGGGCTATGACACATGCAGCCACCCCCACCCTGGTCAGGAGAGGCGGGGCTGGCATCCGTGGTCTGGCTCTGTGGCTGTCGGGCTGAATTTCTTGCGGCCAGGTCTTAAAAGAGCTGGGGATCAGACCTAAGAGAACTGGGCTTTGAGCGGGAGGATTTAAGGAGGAGGGGAAAGTCTGGCCATTCTGGGCCTCCGTTTTCCCCATCTGTAAAGTGGGTTTCTAAGTGAACCTGCACATGCTGCCCTCTGTTGGTTGGAACCAGAGCTGCCCTCCTGCATGTCATAGGCCCTATGACTCCTGGTAGCGATTCTCCTTTGGAGTCTGTTGTGGGGGTGGGGGTTGCTGTGGCTGTCTGCCCCCTGCCTTAATTACACCCGCACCTGGGCTGGAGGATGAGCCTTGCTTTGTGTCGCTGCTTAATTAAATTGCTGTGGAAAGCGGGGCCATCAGCACTTCATTAGCAGGAGTGGGGGGGGTCCGGTCTCCTGGGTCCCAGCGCACGGGAGTGCGGGCGCATGGAGGGGCCGCAGGCCACAGTGGGGATGTGCGGGGCATTCACGCGGGGTGTCAGGCGCACGTGAGCAGTGGAGGGGAGGGCTGGATTGTCCCTGCTTGGCGTGTGCAGCGGGGAAGGGTGTACATGTGTGCGCCTGTGCTACTGGGGGGGCTGTGTTCTCCACCTGGTGCGTGTGCACACGTGGAGCATGGCAGCGTGCCCGCGGTGTCTTGCCGGCCCGGTGCAGCAGCGGGGGGAAGGTTGCTGGCGCTGTGTGGCTGTGTGGGGGGGTGCCCTGGCGCCCGGGGCAGCTGCACAGCCCCCCCCGGCCGCCGTGCTGCTGGAAGGAAGGCGCCGGCCCGGCGCGCGGCCGGGGGTGACGGAGCGTCCTTCGCACCGGGCGCCGCGAGCGCTGCCCGTCTCTGCCCGGCATGGGCAGCGCCGCCGGCCGCGGGCACCCCCCGCCCCACCCCGCGCGTGCGCTGGCGGAGCGGGTTTGCCCCGACAGCCAGACAGGCCCCGCGGGGGGGGCATCGGGCACGTGCTGGCCGTGCCGGGGGTCTCGCCTCGGCCGCGTGCCTCCGCCAGGTCACGGCCCGGCCCGTGGCGGGTGGGGGGCAGCAGCTGGCGTGTCCTGGGTTCCCTGCGTGCCTTGCAAGAGCCCCCTGCCCCGTGCGCGCCTCAGTTTCCCCGCCAGTGCTTCCCCCGCCTCGTTAACACCGCGGGGCCTGCGGCGAGTTCCCTCCGGACCTGCCCCGCGTCTGCGGGCCATCGGCCTGCGGCTCGGTTCCTCCCCAGAGGCAGCCGCACGGCCCCTGCCTGGCCCCGTGGCGGGGGCCTGCGTGTGGTGCGGGATCTGGGGCAGGACGAAACGAGTGCGCCGTGCTCAGCCGTCGGGGGCCGGGTCGCTGGTCCGGCCCGAGGTCTCCCCCCGGCCGTGCGGGTGCTGTGAGGCTGCACGTGGCAGGGGCAGCAACAGGGGCTGTGCACACGCGTGTGCGTGGGGCTCGCTCGCGTGTCCCCGGCTCACCCCACGCTGCTCTTCGTGGGGCTGGGGCTCCCTCGCGTGGCCGCTCGGGCCAAGGGCACCCGGGGCCAGCGCCAGGCCGGATGGGACCGGGGCCTGAGCCCCCCCGGGCGCTGACGCTGCCGGAGCGAGGGCCAGGCTGCCTGGGTGCGAGCTGCCCTCTGCGTCCTAGGCCCCATACAGCTGCCTGCTGGTGGCGATTCTCCTTTAGTTCCTGCAGCCCAGTCTGCCCCGGGGAGGGAGCACCTGGGCTTCGTGGCACATTGGCAGGGAAGTCCGCGGTGCCTGTGGCTCTGCTCCGTGGGGACCCAGGGCTTTGGGCTGGCAGAGGTGGAGGCGCTGGGGGCGCTCCTGCCGGGGTCTGGGGCACATGAGCAAGCCGGAGGCAGGAGCATGAGTCGTGTCCCCGCCACCGCTGCTTCCCCTTCGCCTGGTGGGGAAACTGAGGCAGGCAGCGCTGCTCTCCTCTCCCGGAGCTCCACCCCCGCGCGAGGGATGCTGGGGACGGGGCTGGCAGACGGAGGGGCTGGAGCCGGGCGGGGGTGATGCTCTGCGCATCCCTAGCCCTGGTGTGGGCTGAGCAGAGGACGCTGCCGCCCGGGGGCTCGCGGAAGAGGAGGCAGTGGCTGCGCTCGGGGGCTGCGGGGTGAGTCTGGGACCCAGGAGCCGTACTGGGGGGCACCGGCAGGCTGGAGTGGTGCTGCAGGGGGGCTGAGGTCGGGGCACTAGGCTGTGCCTGCTCCCCACCAGGCCCTGCTGGCATGCTGGGCAGGGGAAAAGCCTGGGGTCTGCCTGCCCAGCGCCCACAGGGCAATGCTGTGCTCTGCCCATAACCAGGGATGACGCCTCAGTGTGCCCTTGGCACACGTGGCAGGCCGTGTCGGGAGTCCCCGTGGCATCAGGACCGTGCCCTGTCGCGTACGTACAGCACCCGGCGCGGTGACGCCTGGCTCTGTGGCTCAGATTCCTCTGGAGCTGGGGCTGTGCCTGCTTCGCCCTGCGCGTGCCTTGGCTGCCTGGGAATCCCCCTGTGGGCAGGAGAGCTTCCCCCGCCCCGCCCCGCTTGTCCGCCTTAGACTTCAGAGCCCAGGCCCCGTGGCAGGAAGCGGGGATCAGCCCCGGTTCCAGCGTGCCCATGGCGGTGGCCTCTGGGCGCCGTGGCCCAGCGCCAGCTGTATCCTTCCACGGCTCGCAGGGGAGCCAGGAGGTCCCTGAAATGCCGCTGGCCTCCCCAGGGCACGTGGGCACCGCCTCTGCGACTCTCCTTGAACATGCGTGAGAGGAGGCCCCGCTGCCTCTGTGTGTGCCGGCCGGAGCGGGGACATCGACCCTGGGGCCCTCGGGCTGGGTGGGTCTGTGCCCCTGGTGATGGGAGGATGCCCCGTGCCTGCCCCATGCTGTCTGGAGCCGCCCGTTGCCCCTGGTGCTGGGGGGGCAGCGCTGAGGGCCTCCCCCACCCCTTAGGTGATGCTGCCTGGGAAGAGCATCTTAGGGGTGGGGGACAAGGACCCCCATCTGGGGGGTGGGAGGGTGCTCTGTACCCCTGCCCCTTGGCACCCATATGGGGCACTTGCCCCCCATCCACCCAGCCCAGCCCCAGCATCCTTCCTCCTGCCTGGGAGGCAGCAGCGCCTGATTGGTCAGTGGGACCTGTGGGTCCAAGCGTTGCCATGGCAACCGGAGAGGGGTGGCACAGGGTCTCGGCGGGCATCGCTCCCCTGGCAGCCGCCTGCTCAGGGCCTCGCGTGTGCTCTCCGGCTCCTCCGGCCCCTTGCAGCGGGCACAGACGCCTTCCTAGTGCCAGGCCTGGCCCCGTGCCGATGCCCGGGGACCTGTGGCTCCGGAGGAGGAGGAAGATGCCGGTGCCCAGCGGGCACGTGGACCATGCCCTGAGCTCCTGGGGAGCCGCGGGGTCCTGCTCCGGCACCCTGGACCCCTGCCGGCCGCGCTGCAAGAGGCACCTGGGCCGGGCCGTGCGCGGCTTGTACCGCTTCCTCACCGGGACCCTCTCCACAGGTAGGCACCACCCCCGGGTCTCCTGGCGGGCAGGGCGGGGGGCCACAGAGGCAGTGGGGAAAGCATGGGGGTCTCCCCGTCCCGTGACTCTGGGCGCTGGGGCTTTCTCAGCACCCCCAACTCCGGTATGGTCACCTGCGGGGTGGCCGCGGGTCCGGGCCCTGCCCAGTGCGGGCGGTAGCAGGATGCGGCCCCGGGGCAAGAGCCTTGCCTTCCATTACCCAGCGCAGCGGTGACTTCACCGCCCCAAAATAGCGCCTGGCCGGCTCTTGACGCGCTGATTAATAACCCGCTGGGCGCGGGGGGGCTCGGCACTGGCCTAAATTTATCTCTAATGGATGGGGCCCGGCGCGGGCACCCAGGCTGTCAGCCCCATGCCAAGGTCGTGCCCCCAACCCGGGGCACTGGTCATCCCAGGTTCTCATGCCGGACGCTGGCGGGTCCCCCCAGGGCTGCCCTGTGCCGGCGGGGCTCGCAGTGCTGCTGGTTGTACCGACCGGCAGGCGGGTTGTTGAGTCGGGACTTCTCGGGACCGCTGTCCCGCTCCAGGCTGTGGCAGGCAGGGGTGGGCTCCAGTCCTTCCTGCCCCCAACCCCAATGCAGCGTGCAGCTCCGTGCGCAGGGTCGGAGCCGCTCAACCTGGAGCCCTGAGCTTCCTGGCGTGGGGGCGGTATGGGGGCATAGACGCACACTACCTGCCCCCCCGCCGAGCTGGGGAGCAGGATGGGACCTGCTGCGAGCTCCCTCGTCCTGGCACCGTGGCACTCAGCCCCTGCCTCAGCCACCTCTGGTGGGTGTCCTGCACAGCTCAGAGCAGCCTCGAGGCTGCTCCGACCTGCCCCCGGGACCCAGACGCCCCGTCCCGGCCAGAGGCCCGCAGCTCCCCCCCGTGCCAGGCAGCCCCCTGGGCCCCGGCGGCTATTAATAGGTGCCGGCACGTGCTGGCAGGACGGTAATTGGTTGGGGAACCGGTGCCCGCCTCGCTCCCAGGCTCCCGCGCGCGGCCCGAGCGGGGGGCAGGCGGCGGCCGGGCCGGGGGCCATGGAGAGGCCGGTGCCCCACAACGACAGCCTGCTCTACGCCGCGCTCATCGTCATCCTGCTGCTCATCTCCTACTGGTTCACCACGCGCTGCTTCAAGATCATCAGTGGCATTGAGGGTAGGGCCTTGCACACGCGTGGGCTTGCACGCACATGGGGCCTGCACTTGCCTGGGGCCTCCCAGCGGCCTGCCCTTGCTCTGCACGTCCGTCGCAGATGGGGATGTGCCCCTCTGCCCCCGGCTGTCTCCCGCGGGCAGGCCTGTGCCCATGGCCTCCAGTACCGGCCTCCCTGGGCCCGACCCAGATCCTGGCTTGGTAGCGTGTGCACAGCAGGGGTAGCTGCCGAGCCGGGGCTCAGAAGGGGCGGATGAAGGACAACGGGGGCAGCTGGGGCAGTGGCGGGACTGGGCCGGTGGCTGCAGAGGTCGGGGTGGCCTTGGGACAAGGCAGGATCCGCCGTGGTGGTCATTAGGTTCCAGGGTTAACACACACTGGGGAGGATGCACCAGACTGGGGGTGCTGGGGGGAGGGGCAGGCACGAGGGGTGCCATCGCACTGTTTTCAGGGCCCCTGTGGGACCCCCCCCAGTTGGAGTAATGGTAAGGGTGGGCCTACTGCCCCCCCAGCCCTGCTGGCACTCCCGACCCGCAGCCAGGGGTTGGCCCGGGGGGTCTCTGGACCTGCCAGCCCGGCTCCTCTGGGCTTCTGAGCTCTGCCCTCGCCACCCCGCACCCCCAGAGCCCCGCCTGAGCCCCCCGGGGCCTTTTGTGCCTCAGCTGCAGGCCTGGCTGGAGGCCCTGGACTCCGGGGCTCCTTCCCCAGCCGCGCCAGGACACCCAGGAGTGGCTTCCCCCTTCTGTGCCTCAGTTTCCCCCTTGGGGTGGGGCTCGGGACAGCTCTGGGTGCAAAACCTCTGCAACTCCTGTGCTGGAGCTGCCAGGGTGGCAGCGGGGAAACTGAGGCAGCTGGGGCCAGGCAGACCCGGGCACAAGGGCTGGGGAGTGGGGGCCCTTGAGACCCTAGACGCCCCCCCAGACACCCCGTCAGTGCCACGTGGGGCTGTGGGGGTGCTCTAGGGTGAGGCGCAGGGGCGGCAGCGAGGATCTGTGGCTGGAGGGGCTGGGCTGATGGGGGGCAGGGGGCTGCAGGCGGGAGTGAGGGCCCTGCCGCCCCCAGCCGCCCCCTGGGCCTGTCGGCCTCGCCCGTCTCTGGTGCCGTGGCCTGGCGGGGAGAGCACCGGGCCTGGCTCGAAGCCCCGGACTCCTGGGGTCCTTCCTGGTTGCCCCCTTCCTTGCCTCAGTTTCCCCCTGGGCAGAGCAAGATCATGGAAGCCCCCTCCCCTGGGCCTGGGTGCGGGCATGGGGGAGCAGCCGCTTCCTGCACCCCAGCCCTGCTGGCACCCCGCAGGCCCTGCTGCTGCCCCTGCTCCCGCTGTGGCGAGGGGGAGGCCTGCCCCCCACCCCCTGCCGGGGGTCTGGGTGCCCGGGTGACCCCCGGCGGGGCTCAAGGACTCCTGGGCTCCCTCCAGGCTGCTGCTGGGGCCCCTGTACCCCCCCCGCGGCTCCTGGGCCCCCTGGGCCCGTTCCCTTGGCAACCAGTGGAGCAGATCGATGGAGGTGGTGTCATTGCTCGGGGAGGGCCGGCTCC
>NW_017728951.1:25942860-25947807 GCF_001723895.1 Crocodylus porosus | reverse complement strand
CGCCCCCGGCGTGGGGGGGGCCGGGCTGGCCTGGGACCCCCCCCGGAGCGGGGCCATGAGTGGCCCCCACCATGAACCTGGAGGGGCTGGAGATGGTGGCGGTGCTGGTCGTCCTCGCGCTCTTCGTTAAGGTCCTTGAGCAGTTTGGCCTCTTTGAGCCCGTCGTCCTCCTCGAAGGTACCGCGGCTCCGGCGCCCGTGGCCCCAGGGCGGCCCAGCCGGGGGGCACGGGGCTCCGAGTGTGCGCGTGTGCGCGTGCATCCCTCCTGGGATGTCCTGCCGCGCCAGCCTGGCGTGGCCCTGCTGCAGGTGTGGGGGGTGTGCGCGAGTGGGACAGGTGTGTGTGGGTGTGCACCTGGGACGTATGTGCGTTGCTGGGATAAGGCGTGCAGCTGCGGGTGCATTGTGTGCTTCCACGCACCTGCTCTGTGTGTGTGCACACGTGTGCAAGGCTGGGGGGGGTGCTGTTCCGTGCCCCGTCCCTGCCGGGGCCGGTGGGAAGGGCCCATTCTGGGGCGGGGGTGTCTCTTGCTCTGGGGCGGCTCCATGGGGAAACTGAGGCACTGGCAGCGGCTCGGAGCAGAGGGTAGGACCCGGGCGCCCTGGCATTGGGGTGGGGGGCTCCGAGTCACTGGCCCAGAGACTGGCAGGGAGAGCAGAGCCCCCACCCCCTCCCAGCATGAAGGACAGGCTGGGGACTGCCATCGATTCCCCCATGGAGGGCACTGCTGGCTAGAGGAGCGCAGCCTCCCTGGGTGTGTCCTGGGACCTTGTCTGCTCCGCAAGTGACCTTGGACAGGTCAACCCCCCCCCCGCGCGCGCGTGCGCACACACGCGTGTGCACCCCCCCCCCACGTTGCCTCAGTTTCCCCATCTGAATTCCGGCGGGGGTCACAGCATGAGCTGGGGGTGCAAGACGGGGACCCCAGGGGCCAGCAGGGGACATTGGGGGTGCAGGTGGCGAGACCCAGCCCCTCTGTGCCTCAGTTTCTCCATCGGAGCTCCGGGGGCTGTTCCCTGGTGCCCCCCTCCCGGCCGCTGCACTGGGGCCCAGACGAGCAGCCGCTCAGCGGGCCCCCGGGGGCTAATGGCGGTGCTGCCAGACGGCCGCCGCCCGTGCAGCTAACGGAGCCCAGCCGGCCTGGTCGATCCCCGCCTGTTGCCCTGGTGCTGCGCTGAGACGCCCGCCTCCCCCGCCCAGGGTGGGGTGCAGGCAGCGGGTGGTCTAGGGGTTAGAGTGCTGCCCCCCCCGCTCTGCCACAGACTTCCCGCAGGGCTTTGGTACATCACTTGGCCCCTGCGGCTGGGCAGCAGCCATGGGGGTGGGGAGCACGGGGCCAGGGAACATGACTGGGGGGGGCTGGGGCGATGCTCGGTGCCTCAGTTGGCCCACCTGTGAAATGGACACCTGTTTGCCCAGGTTGGGGGCGGGGGAACGCTGCAGTCTGGTGCGTGGGGCATCTCTGCCGCCTCCCCCCCCGGCGAGCCGCAGCCCCGATCAATGCAGCTCCTCCAGCGCCCCATCAATAATTCAGCGCCGAGCAGGGGCCCGGCTGGGGTGGGGGGAAGTAAATGAGCCGGGGATGAATATTGGTATCGACAGGTCAATTAGCGCCTGCTTTGGGGCCTGGGGGGGCCACTGGGGATTGCTAAGCCCCTCCATGCCATCTCTCTGCCCCTGTCTGTGGGGGGGCGGGTTGGGGGGGCAGTGGCGTCGTTCCCTGGGTCAGATGCTGCCCTGAGCTGCCTTGGGGGCTGCGGGCTGGGAGTGAGGGGCACTGGCGGGGCTGGGGGGGTACCACTGCTCCCCCCGCACCCAGGGCAGCCCTGTCTCTTAAGCAGGGCTGATGAGCCGGCAGCCGCACGCCTCGGTTCGCGGGTGCTGGTGCCGGGCCCCGTCTGTCCATCCGCCTGGCTCCGGCTCCGTCAGGGTACAGCCCCACGCTGCGGGGGCTCTGGGCTAAGGGACTCACCCAAGGCCTCTTGGGGCGGTGGTGGCGGGGCAGAGCCCCCGGTCGCCAGGCCCGAGGGGCTCAAGGCGAGCGCTGGGGGTCCCGAGGGCTGCGAGCTGGGCTGGGAAGAGGCCAGATGGAGCCGTATGGGGCCCCTGCGGTCCCCGGAGGGGGCTGGGGCAGTGGGCTCTGCGTGCACACGTGTGTGCACACGTGTCACGGGGCTGGCGTGTGGAGCACCCCGACCTGTGAGCAGGGGTGGGGGGGCAGCATGAAACAAGTCAGGACAGCAAAGCTTCCCCCCCTCCGTTGCATGTGCTGGAGCCCCCCGGCCCTTCCTGCTGTGTACTTCTTGCTCCCCTGTGCCCCCCCAGCCCGCTTTGCCCCCCCACCCCGGCCTTCTTCGACCCCTGGGCCTGGGCTCTGCGGTGCCCTCAAAGCCCCCAGTTCGAGGCTCCCCCCGGGCAGGGTGGGGGCTGCAGCCCGACCAGGCCTGCTGGAGTGGGGTTGGGGCCCTAGGGATGAGCAGCCCGGGGGGTGGCAGGGGCTGAGGGTCAGGAGTGAGGGGCACTAGAGGGGATGGGGGCTCTGGGTCGGGAGGGGTGGAGCCGGGCAGCGCCAGCCCCAGCCCGGTCCCGGCGGCCCCACCTGCCCGCTCCCCGTGTGCCGCGGGGCCCCGCGCCCGAGCGGGGGGGCACCCCAGCCTGCAGCCGGCCCGGGCTGACACTCGGCGCGCGGGAACTTGTCTTGCAGGCGCCGTGCCTGGGCCGGCCCGGAAGGCGCTGAAGCAGCGGTTCCTCAGGCTGCTGCCCTGCTGCCGGCCCCAGGCCACCCCCTCCCTCAGCCAAAGCAAGTGCTTCTCCTCCCCCCGCGCCCGCGCCCGCGCCCGCGCCCCCTGCTCTGCCCGGGGGCTGCCAGGCTCCGTGTGACCGGGGGGACAGGCCCGGGGCTGCGCGGGACGCCGGTGGCGGAGAACCCGGGCGGCTCGTCCCCGCTTCCGCCTGCAGAGCATTAGCACCCCCTGCTGGGCCCACCTGGCTTTGCTCTGCCTCGGGTGCCAGGCGCGGGTCTGGACCCTCCTGACGGCCGGCTCTCTGCGCAGGGAGGGAGGGGGACGGGGCGATGCCCCAGGTGGGGGGCTCGGGCGTGGCGTGCTGGTGCCGGGAGGCGCTGGGGCTGGTGCCGGGGGCCCCGTAGGGGCAAGAGAGGGGGCAGCGCCGGGGCTGGGGGTGTGTGGGTGCTGGCGGGCAGCGAGTGGGGGGGCTGTGGCGGGGCCGGCGGTCTGGGCGGGGGCCGTCATCTCCCCGAGGCGGTCTCTAGGTCGAGGCCGGGCTCGTCCTCTGCCCCAGGGGGGCCCGTGGGGTTGGGGGGTCCGGCCGGGGGCAGTGCCCGCCTGAGCCCGCCCTGCCCCCGCAGACAGCGTGGAGGATGAGCTGGAGCTGGCCACCGTGTGCCACCGGCCCGAGGGGCTGGAGCAGCTGCAGGAGCAGACCCGCTTCTCGCGCAAGGAGCTGCAGGTCCTGTACCGCGGCTTCAAGAACGTGAGTCCGGCCGGCGCCCCTCGCCCATGGCTCCCGGGACCCCGGCCCCGCGCCGGCGTGCGGCGCCTGGCGCCCGCTGCCCGCTGGTCATGGCTGTGCTCTCCCCCAGGAGTGCCCCAGCGGACTCGTCACCGAGGAGAGCTTCAAGCAGATCTACTCCCAGTTCTTCCCGCAGGGCGGTGAGACCCACGCTCCTTCGGGGGGCTGGCGCTGGAGGGGGCACCTGGGGCTGGGCAGCTTCAGATCTGGACCGTCATTTGCATGTTTAATTTGCATATTAATAAGGGCAAGGCGGGCGTCGTGGGGCCAGGCAGCTTCAGATTGGGGGTCGTGCATAATGAATTTGCATATTAATTGGGGCAGGGGGCAGGAGACAGGGTGGGGTGTCAGGCAGCTTCAGATTTGAGTTCATTTGCATAATGCATTTGCATATTAATACGGGCAGGGCAGGGTGTCGCATGGGGCCAGGCAGCTTTAGAGTTGGGGTACATTTGCATAATACAGTTGCATACTAAGGAGAGCAGGGCAGGGGGCAGGAGATGGGGCGGGTGTCACGTGGGGCTGGGCAGCTTTAGAGTTCGGGTCACTGGCACACTGCATTTGCATGCTCACAGGGGCAGGAGATAAGGGTGGCGTATCACGGGGCCAGGCACCTTCAGATTTGGGGTCGTCTGCATAATCGCAGGGCAGGGCCGGGCCGGGCCGGGTGGGGCGGGCAGGGCTCCCCGGGGCAGGCAGCCAGGAAGACGCCGATGCCCGCGCCCGACGCCGCGTCTCCCCCAGACTCCAGCACCTACGCCGCCTTCCTCTTCAACGCCTTCGACACCGACCACGATGGCTCCGTCAGCTTCGAGGTGAGCCTGCGCCCAGGGTGGCCCTCGCCTCAGGGACCTGGCAGGGGCCAGGGGGAGCCACCTGTGCCCGCACGGGGACCCCCAGGTGGATGCCTGGGCTGGGGGCGGGGGCTGACCCCAGCGCGGGACCCCACGGCGGCCGGATGGGGCTCTGCCCAGGTCTCCTGCCCCGTGTTGCGGGGGTCCCAGCTGCGGGCGGCCCCGTGACCCCTGCCCTCTGCCCCCAGGACTTTGCGGCTGGCTTGTCCATCATCCTGCGGGGCAGCGTGGACGACCGGCTGAGCTGGGCCTTCAACCTCTACGACCTGAACAAGGACGGCTGCATCACCAAGGAGGTGGGCCAGGTGCAGGGTCGGCCCTTGCCCACTACCCCCATTCCTCCCCCACACATGAAGGGCCTTGGGGATGCTCTCTGGCCCTGGGGGTCTGGCATGGCTGACCCCTGGGGCCCGCAGGAGATGCTGGACATCATGAAGTCCATCTATGACATGATGGGCAAGTGCACGTACCCGGCCATGCGCGAGGAGGCCCCACATGAGCATGTCGAGAGCTTCTTCCAGGTGAGTGGGGATCCCCCAGCCCTGCAGTCCCCCCCCCCCCC
>NW_017728951.1:25940801-25942282 GCF_001723895.1 Crocodylus porosus | reverse complement strand
GCCGACCCCACTCTTTCCCCACTGCTCTGCTGGTGCCAGGGCTGGTGCTGCGCGCGTGTGCCGGGGGGCAGGAGGAGACCTGTCCTCTCTCCTGGGCGGCCCTGGGCTGGGCGGGGGCCAGACGCCGTCTTCCTCTGCCGGGTCCCGGGGGCTGCGCTGCGTTGTGCATCGTTTTGCCCCTCTCTCCTGCCCCGCGCTGCTGCCCCGGCCGTGGGGCTGGTGCCACCCGCCCCCACCCGCCGGCCGCTTTGCGTTTTGGACTCTGTATATTTTGTATAATAAAAACGATCCCGAGGGAACGGACGCGGGGTTGAAAACACACAATAAACTCCGGTCACGTCGCTATGCACCACCCCGCGCTGCCGAGCCTCTGTGCGCCGGGCGGGGGGGCTGGGCACACACGTGGGCCGAGCCCAGGGGCACACGAGGGCTGGGATGGGCTGGGTTTTGCACGCCTGTGCTGTGGGAAGCTGGCGTGGGCCTGCACACATGTTGCACCCACGCACGCCGGCTGCAGGGTCCGGGGTGGGGGGGAGGGGGGCTCCATCAGACACCAGCCCTGCTCCATCAGGCACCCGTGCAGGGCCCAGGAAGGGGATTAAAGACGGACCCGTGGACCTGGGCCACCAAGACGGACGTCAGCGAGCTTTGCCCCCAGGTCTGGGGTCCCTGTGCCCACCAGCACGCCTGGGTTGCATCTTCAGTGCTGCATGACCTGGGGGAGTGGAGTAAAAGGACCCTTGTATACGCCCACAGCTTGAACCCGGTTCCCTGGTCTGGTCCCCACAGCTCCCAGAGGATCTAGAAGAGCTGGAGAAGGGCAACAGGGGGAATGAGTGCTATCCACGGAAGGAGACATTGATGGGGCAGGCCTCGCCAGGTTAGGAGAGACGCTGGGAACGTCCAGGTCCGAAAAATATACAGGCCTGAATTACTCAGTATTTAGTGGTCTCCCCTCCAAAGCCGGGCCCCCGGTAGCCCTGCTTAGCTTACAAGAGAAGAGCTACGCAAGCCGCGCCTCCACAGTGGTAGGCAGGGTAGGGCCTTTGCCCCCAGGGGTCGCCCCAGAAGTGGGTCAGGCCTGCTGTCTCTTTAAGCCGAGCTGCTCTTTGATGCCCCCTCCTTTTGCGCACGCGCAGTGATATGCCGCCCGTCGTCCGCCCCTCCCCCAATCGGCGCGTGCGCGGCGCGCTAGTAAACACACCGACCCCGCTAGGGCGCAGGCGCCGCCCCACCGCCCGCACAGGCGCACTCGCGCATCGTCGCCTCCCCCTCCCCCCTTGCTGCCCTTGCAGGCATGCGTAGTATCCCGTTCCCCGCCGCCGCGCAGGCGCGCCGCACTCGTTCTGCGTCTCCCCTCCCCCCGCGCATGCGCACTGCCCACGGCGCATGCGCGTTGCAGCCTGGCGGCCCTCGGCTTCCCTGAGGGGACTCCCGCGCCCTCCGCCGTCGTCTCCCGCATCCTCCGCTCCGCTCCCCTC
>NW_017728951.1:25936523-25940701 GCF_001723895.1 Crocodylus porosus | reverse complement strand
GACGATACCGACACCGAGGCCGAGGCGGCGGGTGGCGTGCGGCGCTTCCTCTGCGGCGTCGTGGAAGGTGAGGGTGGGCGGGAGGCCTCGACGCGTGTCCCGTGCTGGGAGCCCCCCTCTTTAACCCTTTGTTGGCGGCCGGGTAAAGGTGGTGTTTGGAAAGGCGAGGGGTTTATCCTCCACCTCCGCCTCTCAAAGCCGTCTACTCCCGTCTTCATTGTTAAAGTGTAGGTGGCGGGGGGGGGGTGGTTCTTTTGTACTCAGAGGGATGGAAGGTGAAGCTAGAGAGCAGCGTACACTTCCCATCAGCACACCTTCGCTTTGCGGCCAGAGCCGTGTGAAACCAGGATGTTTCTTGTGGGGGGCAGGCAGATGACAGTACCTTTCTGCCTTCTGTTCAGCTTAAATATCCAGTGTTTCCTGCCTCCTAGTCCCCTCTCCCCCTCCTCCTGTGAGGTTACTTGATTATTTCCAGAGGTCCCAGTTGTATTGGGCTAAGCCAGGCTCAAGTCTTCTGGCCTAGCTCCCAACGGCTGTTCGTGTGGCTGCACGCAAGAGGTGGAGACGAAATGTAGACTGGGATGCACAAAGCAACAGTGAGAGGATTTGTGTAGGGTGTGAAATGCAATGGCAGGGGGAAGGGCTGCAGGTGGGTGTAAGAGTAATAGGGCAGATTGTGAGTAGCTTCCAGAGCTTGCTGGGACACAAGCAGTGGGTTGGGGATGAGGCTCCGGCGGGTCTGCCTGCAGGTAACAGGCTGATGGTTGAGTTTGCGTGGAAATACCTTACTGTTGTCGTTGGCTGATGTGTCTGGGCCTTCTCACTCAAAGGAGTGCTGCCAGGTGAAATAGCTCCGAGGCAGGGTAGATGCACTCCTCCTGTACAGCGTAACTAAATCAGATGCATGCAAGCACAAGCTTTTGTGGGCTTCAGATCCTGTGAAAGGACAGCACAGAGCAGCAGGGTGTGAAGTGGAGAGTGCTTTGAATACGAAAGGTGGGGAGTGGGAGGGGGACTAAGGGTCCACCAGAGGTGAAATAGAGCAGCCGGGTCACGTATCTACATTTTCTTTTCAGCATTCCTGCCTCAAGCCTGTCCCTCATTATTCACTTCCTTTGTTGTTCTCTTGATTTTGCTACAGATTGCTACATGCTTAGTTTTCAGGTGGTCTGATGTCTCTCTGAATGTGTTACAGAAATAGAAAGCATTGACTAAATGCCACATTAATTAGGTCCCTCTGTGTTTAGGTAGGCTGGCTTTCCTAATTTAAGAGAAAACTGCAGCTCTGTTGCCTCTGAAAACCAAGAGGATTTGTCCCCTTACCTTGTTTGCTTTTTATGTGCCACAACTGCTTCCTTCTGTCACACTGCTGTGCACCTATCCGCCATTTGTCAGGTTCCAGTTTCAGCCAGATGGAAGCAGTAGTACCCAGCTTTGCCGCTTTGTGGCATCAATCAGCTGAAAATTGCTCTTTTCAGGAAGTGTAAGCCCTTAAGAGCTGAGCCTACTTTGAGGTCCTCAAAGCTAACATCACAGGGGTGACTTTTAATTGATAATTGGAATTATTTTTACCACATAGGCAACTCTCAAATGATCTGTTCTAAATAGATAGAGAGCACAGAGAAGCTTTGATCAATAGCCTGACGTTTTACAGTATTGACAATAGGTCGATAGCTGTGGAAGTAGAAGTGCTTTTCACCTTCAGATTTGTTTGCAGGGGCCTCTAGACTTAACTATATTAATGGCATCATTCCACATCTGGAGTGGCCATGGTATCTGAAAATGAGAGCTTATTAAATTTCAGTGTTATTTTAGTCTTGGCTCTGTTGCACAGACTGCCATCCTGAGGCTTTCTAATGTGAACTGCCCACTTGTCACTAGAGTTGGCTCATGGTCCAAATTAAATTAATCGAAGGATGGTGGGCAAGTGAGAAGCACTTGCTCTTCCAAGTATTTTTTGTATAGAGTGGGCTGGATGGAAACACTCAGGTTTGGCATTCCTCCTGGAGTTTTCTGGCATTGAATATGGGCTATGCAAAAGCTTCCGTTTTGTGCCCCCTTGCATTGTTTCTTACAAGCTGAGATTGCATCTTTAAAGCCCAAGTCTGAGCACAGAGTGCAGGATGGCCTAGCGTAGTGTTTTCTAGCTGATGCTGGCAAATTCAGGAATTTCATCAAATGAAAAAAGAACAAATCTTGACAGACCAGCCAAGCTGTCTTCTGTTTCATAAACCCCACTGTATAACTGTTTGAGGACTACATGCCCAGTTTCCCATACTGTCTGTTTTAAAAGGTATTCTCGTACTGGTAAGTATTTTCAGAACTTCGTGTTAGTTGTGCTGTTAAAATTAATACTATTTAACGTATTTTGAGTGCTGCCTTAATTGGGTCGTTACTACTGTTCAGGCTGATTTTTTTTTTCTAGTAATGCTGATTTGACTTGAGCAGATATCCTTCACAGAAATTCAGATTGTGTTCTTAAAATTAATTGCTCCACTAGCCAGAATCCTTAGTCTGGATAACAGATTAATTGGGGTATAATTCAGTTGAAAATTAAGATAATTGTAGCATATTTACACTGTTAAGGCAGGGTTTATTTCTGACTGCCAGCATTTTATGATGAATGTAGTAAAAACATCTTTTTGAGAGAGGAGAAAAAGAAAGAGGTAGGTTATGCTATAATCTCTGTTCTGTGAAATGGCCAGTCGGGTGTTTGTTTATTTTTTTAAATTTAATTTCCCACAGGATTTTATGGAAGACCCTGGATTATGGAGCAGAGGAAGGAACTTTTTAGAAGGCAAGTCATACTTTCCCTTGTGTGCAACATTCCAACATAGTAAAACTATTATTTTTCACTTTGGAAGCCTATTTGCGCCTGATCTGGGGCAGTATTTCATGTAAAGCTGTTCAGGTTGTTTACATTTTCCTCTTCATTTTGCTCTGGCTCTTCTGGGTTTGTCAGGTCACTCAGACTCACTCAGTACTGTAGTGAGTTAATACCATCTGTTATAGCAGCTAGTGTTCTCACAGACAGGCAGATGAACTTAAGCATTTGATCCTCTAATAAAATGCAGGCTGCTTGTATTTATAGAATGCTTGTCTAATGGAGACTTTTTTCCCCCCAACTATAGACTTCAGAAGTGGGGACTAAATACATACCTGTATGCTCCAAAAGATGACTACAAGCACAGGATGTTCTGGCGAGAAATGTACTCTGTGGAGGAAGCTGGTAATTGTTTTTATTCCCCCTGCATTTTTCTTTAAGTAGTTGCTAAATGAATCAGTCATTGATGAGCATGCTTGTATGTTTAATCATCATATCACGGTCTAAAGGGGAAGTGCAAAGCAAAGAAGAATGGCAGGAGAAGCAGCTTCTCCTTGCGTCTCATCCGGTTGTCACTCGCCTCACTGATGGCTAGTTTTCACAAGAAGCAGCAGCTCTGCATATGTGTGTTTCCCAACAGTAGAACAGTGCTGTGTTCTTGTCAAGGGCTGCATCAGAGTTGCTGGCTTGCCATAGTGTCTCTTGGGATTCTTTTCCTTGGGTGAAGGGGAAGCATGCATCCTAATTTTTTGGGCTGCTTTGACTCACCCTGGGATTAAAATTAATAAGATACTGTGAAATTAAAATCATATTAAGCTTTCTTATCAGCATCACGAAAAAACTGTGACCATATGTCTTAGTTTGGCCCGGACAGTTTTGGGTTTCATAAGCTGTCCTGTCTGCTTGGGGAAAATGGGAACAAAAGTCGAGGATTGGCGCTGCACTGCCCAGCTCAACTCCTCCTGTCTAGAGCAGGGAACAGCCGGAGGAGAGCAGGGGGAGAGCGCTGCTGTGTGCACGGGCGGCTCCTGTGTATGTGGTGCTCTGGGCAAACTTCTATTTTAGCATCCTCCTGGGCGGCAACTGGAAGCGGGATGCAGGCTGCCGTGGGCACCACTCCTCCTGCCTGTGATGGGGATGGCCAGGGATGGGGGGTAGTATCCCGGATTTTTTTTTAAAATAAGATGGTCACCCCACTGAAAAGAAAGCTTAGATAAGTTAGAAGAGGGCCAACGTGGTCCCCATCTTCAAAAAAGGCAGGAAGGAGGACCTGGGAAACTATAGGCCGGTTAGTCTTACCTCGATCCTAGGCAAGCTGTTTGAGAAAATTATGCTGGCACACATCCAGGAGGGG
>NW_017728951.1:25918663-25936512 GCF_001723895.1 Crocodylus porosus | reverse complement strand
GGTATTCTTTCCTGCCATGGCAGGGGGTCAGACTAGATGATCTGCTCAGGTCCCTTCCAACCCTAGAATCTATGAAACTATGAGTTTCTGAAAATGTCACTTAAACTGTTTTCACGTTTCCTTCAGATTGGAATTGATCAGCTCACCGGTTTTGCGTAGTCTCTACCCCCCTAGTTTTACAAAGCCTTTGTTGAAGCTTCCCATACCTAGCTAACAAGGAGTTGAAACAAACAAATCCTAGTTGCAAAATCGTGCTGGCTACATTGGAACATTTCTTTAATGAGGTGTTTGACAAATATAGAAGTAATGAGAAGCAGTTTCAGTCCTAAGAGCCAATATGGTATAAAAACAACTGTTTGCCACACAGGAACGTTCTCTCATTCTGCTAAGCAGTTTTGAAAAAACAGTGAGAAATAGGAAATTAAAATGATGCCAGAGCAACTATTTGTCACGTCCCTTAACAACTTCTCCGTGCATCTCTGGAGTATAGCTCTGTCTGCTGTCACATTAGGAAATGTTAGTATATTTTAAACGCTTAACTGAAACTTCTGAAGATACTGCTCTTGGTAACAAGTAACTTGCTTTTTATCATTTATAAGGAGGTGTCTCAACTTGCTTATTGTTAATATTTTCTAAAATATTTGTATTGAAATTTTAGAGCAACTTATGACTCTCATCTCAGCTTCACGAGAGCACGAAATAGAATTCATCTATGCAATCTCACCTGGACTAGATATCACCTTCTCGAATCCAAAAGAAGTGTCCACGTTGAAACGCAAGCTGGACCAGGTGAGCATTACTGAAATGCTGAAACATCCACAGTTGATTCCTCTCTCTGTGCTTTGTACACTCAATTGTTTTTTCCTGACAAATTTTACGTGCTGCATTTGAGATGTGAATGTCAGTGTTAGTCTGCAAAGTGCTATGGCAATGATATTTGTGCTTTCTCCCAAGAGCAGCAGTCAGCCACAGCTTGGCACAGTTGGCAGGCATTGTGAGGGCTTCCTCAGAGACTGAATGCTGATCTAGACAGATTAGGCTTCTGACCTGGAATAACAGTTCTTACTAACTTTGTGTATGAGTTTCATTCTTAGAAGTATAATTGGACCCTGAAACTGGTGTATTTCCCAAGTGACAAGGCTCTTTCAAGCCTCATTTCAGTGGGGCAGACCTAGCATAGTTGCTCATTCTCAAAGTTCCTATGATGTCCTCTCCCCTTCACCCAGAGGCTGTGGTTGCATTCCTTGTTTTTCCACAGGATGCTCCTTCTGTGAAATCAGCTGTAGCCTTAGACTGGGAAATTGAAACAGATAGGCAGTCTCCATGGCCTCATGTAAAGTAAAGTGTTGGGTTGTGGCTGCTTTCATTGGGAATAGTTTCCCAGACATACCTTTCTCCCCTCCCCATTTCCCTGGCCTTTCCTTTATTGGAAAGAGTTTAGGATTTTCAAATTATGTTGTGGAAATGGAAGGAATGCAGCATTCAGCCCTCTTCTGACAAAGTAATTTTTGCAGGATATTGTGGATTTGATTCAGGCTTTTATCCTACATGAAGGAATCTGAAATGTATTTTTAGATTAGAAGAAGAATAATGGCTTGTCAAATAGGAATTGACTCGCTTATTTCTTGAACTGGGTTTTTTTGTGGTATAACATACTGACCAGTCCTTTTAAAGGAAAGCTAGCTTGAGAGTTGTCTCCTGCTGTTTGAAGTTTCTGAACTGCTCTTTTCTCCTCTTGTCCTTCCTGCACTAGGTTTCCCAGTTTGGCTGCAGATCCTTTGCGCTGTTGTTCGATGATATTGATCACAACATGTGTGCAGCAGATAAGGAAGTCTTCAGCTCCTTTGCTCATGCCCAGGTCTCCATCACGAATGAAATCTATCAGTATCTAGGAGAACCAGACACATTCCTGTTCTGCCCTACAGGTAAGTTAGCATGAATAGTCTAGCCTTGATCCCTTTGAAATTAAGGAACTCTGTCTTACTGAACCCAAGTTGAATGCTCAACTTCTCTAAAGCAGTTACTAAATGTCCTTGGGCAGGCTGGAAACATTGACTTAATTCCTTTAATCTCTCCTTTTAAATATGTGTACTGGCCAAGTTCACAGACTACACCAAGTTATGGGGAAGTGTGGTAATGCTTGAAGATAGGCTGCGGATACAGGTAGACCTAGAGAGTCTGGCAAGTTGGGCAGACTGGAACCAGGTGAAGTTCAACATCGAGAAATGTAAAGTGCTCCACCTGGGGATGAACAATCCCCTGCACCCCTACAGGCTTGGCAACGCGAACCTGACCAGCACTACGAATGAAAGGGACCTGGGGTAATACTAGACCACAGTATGAATGTGAGCCAGCAGTGCAATGATGCAGCCAGTGGGGCTAACAATACCTTGGTGTTCATCAGTTGATGCATCTCCAGCAAACCCAAAGAAGTGATTCTCCCACTCTATTCAGCATTGGTGAGACCGCAGCTGGAGTACTGTGTCTAGTTCTAGCCTTCACACTTCAACAAGGATGTGGTAAATCTTGAGGGAGTCCAGAGAAGAGCCACCCATATGTTCAGAGACTTGCATGGCAAGCCATATGAGGAAAGCCTGAGGGACCTGGGACTCTTCAGTCTGAAAAAGAGAAGGCTGAGAGGGGACTTGGTAGCAGCTTACCACTACAGTGGGATGTATATCAAGGGCTTGGTGAGTGACTGTTCACCGGGGCACCCTTGGGGAAAACCAGGAATAATGGTCACAAACTCCTGGAGGACTGTTTCAGGCTCAACCAGGAAAAACTGCTTCATGGTTAGGATGTCCAGACTGGAATAAGCTTCCTCCAGAGGTGGTGCAATCACCTACCCTGGAAATCTTTAAGAGGAGACTGGATGGGCACCTCGCTTGGGTCCCTGACCCCAGTTGTCTTTCCTACTTGGTACAGGCAGCTGGACTCAATCTTCTGAGGGCCCTTCCAGCCCTTACAAAAATCTGTGAATGTATGTGTAATTTAAGCCAAAGGTTGACTAAGGGGATACAGTAAGTCAACAGATATTTGAAGGGTATAAATGCCAACAAGGGGGTGGAGCCATGTAGTGTGATACAAGAAGCTTAATTAGGAGCCAGCTGAATTAAAACTTCCAAACCAAGGTCCACCACGAGTTGAAGGTTCAGACTTTTACAACTTTTCATTTTACATCATTTGATGCAGTTATCAGTGGCAAGTGATAGTGTATAGTAACAGCCTGTCATTGGGTAGTAAGGTGAGTATTCAAAATCATGGTAGCTTACATGTAGCTCCCTGTCCAACAACAGGCTGCTGTTTTGGCTTGTGATGTCTCCTTACTGCTGTCATTGGCAGTTCCAGGTGTTGCCTCTAGATGTCTTTGAGCTTATTCTCATGTCCATGTTCGTCCACTCTTCTGTATTTATATGTTTCTGGTTTTTTTAATCAGGTGCTGTTCTGTAGGGACTGCAGTCTTCATTTTCCTCTTGTATGTGCTACCAAACTTACCTCTTTCTTTCTTAAAACTGTTGGCTTGGGACCTTAGCATATGCAACATAAACAGCGCATCCTGTTAACATCTGAACGTGTGGCTGTGCAGTGAGGCAGTTCTGTTAGATAAATTCTTCTCATGCTGCGGAATTGCTTCTGCTCCTATTGCACAGAAACTGTTTTACTACATCTCACACAGTCCTTATAGTCCGGTATCCTGTCTCTGACCTTTTCTAGTACCATGTGCTTCAGAAAAGGTATAAGGAACCACCTGACTCCTGGCAGTTACGAGACTGGCTGAAGCCCTCGAGAAAAAGGTTTATCTAATAACTTTTCTAACACTAACATTTAGGTCTGATAGCTCCAGCTGTTCATGCTGGGGTATTGCATCTTGTTGAGTTCTTGACCACAAAGTATGTAATGATTTCCTTATTGGTTTGGAAATAGCCAGTTCTTAATTTCAGTGAATACCCTTTGTTCTTCCATTACAAGGTAGATGAACAGAAGCCTCCAGGAGACAGTCTCTAGATGGCTCACTATCACTTAGATTTCCGTGTCCTTCCTTATTAGTGTGTCTCTGCTAAATAAACCATCTGAGGTGCTCCTCCTAGTCCTGGCTGGACTTGGATAACCTTAATAACTAACGTTGTGGTCTGATGATTTTTTTTGCTCCATCTCTACTCACCAGCTCTTCCAGGTTCATATATGTTAAATTGTGGGTGAGCTATGGAGCCTGAACTGCCCAACCTGCTGCTAAGCTTTTGAGTTAACAATGAGTTAAACTGTCTGTTTTTTGGTTTCTTAACTGGTTCTTTATTTGAGGCAGTAGATGGTTTGTTTCCCATGCTGGCTACCTGTCCTGCTGAACAGCCTCTTGCAAGAGGTCTATTGCAAATCTGAATAAATGTCATTGGTGAGCTCTCTATCTGCTGTATTACTGACATGCCTTGCTAATTGTAGAAAAGTGTGCGATTTCTCCCCCCCACATTTTATTATCTTCTAGATATTTTATTCTATTATCTTTTATCCAACTTAACGAGCTACGGATGGAAAGCTTACTGGCTTGTAATTGCCTGAATCACTCCAGAGCCTCTTACGCTATAGATAAACAATTGCGGTCCTCCAGTCCTCTTGAACAGTGGTTGATTTAATGAGATAATGAAAATACATAATTGGCTAAGCACAACCTACATGAGCTTCTTCCCAATGCTTGGGTGCATGCCATTCTGGTCTGGAGACTTACTGCTTCTTAAATCATTGATTTACTCTAGCATCTCTTCTTCTGACACATCAGTGATGAACAGCACTTTGTCTTTATTAGTCATTAGGCTGTTCTGGGTAAGTGTCTCCTGGTATTCTTGGTGGTGAAGAAGTTAGCATAACTTCACAGTAATGTCCTTGTGTCCCTTAATTCCTTCCTTCCGCACCCCCCTTTGTGTAACACCAACCCTATCAGCTTCATACTGCTGATGCTGTTAAAGAACCTCATGTTCTTTTTATATCTTTTAGCTATCTGGACTTAAATCCATTTTGGCTTTTCTGCCTTCCATCTCCCATATTACTGGCTCTAATTTAGACTCCAGTTCAGCTTTATCCAGGTTGGATTGGATTTCTAAACTTTTTCAAGGATTTGTTTAGCTCACATACATTCTCTAATCATGGTGTATCTCTTGCGTTTCTGGTCCCGTGTCATCCCGTCCCGTCCGGTCCCCCCTGTTTGCCCCCCACCTTTTCTAGCAGCATGTGTGTGCCATCATGGACTCCAGTGTTGTCTTGGGTAACATTCATGCCGCATCAAAGGATTTTCACATATTTTACTTCCCTTTCCAAAGATCAATATTGCTGTCTCTTCTTGGTACTTTACATCCCTGTTGATGTCAAACCATGTCACTGAATTGTGGTTTAGTTATTTGTTCAGATAGCATTTCCTCTGTTACTTGAGACTAATTCTGGAATAGGCTTTCTTTTAAAACAAGCTGTTGAATAACCAGTTGACATAAACCACTCCTCATATATGTTAAAACATATGTGGGCTATTTCCATTGAGGTGAAGCACTTCTGTAATCATGATGGCATTTTGTACAACGTCAAGATGCTTATGTACTTGTCTTGTGGTAGCTTTCCTTTTACAGATGATGTTAAATGGTTTGCAAAGGGGGCTTAAAACAACCAAAAACCTACCCACATGCTGTCTTTTCCAATATGAAGATGAATTTGGTGCTCTTATCCAACTACAGAGTAGCTAGTAGAAATGCTGCCTCCTGGCATGCTTGTCTTCATGTGACTGTTGCCTCTTAACAATTGTCACCAGCACTGAGATTTCTTTTCTTTTTTTCCCCCCTCTCCCATCCTTCCTATCTAGAATATTGTGGAACTTTTTGCTATCCAAACGTAGCCCAGTCTCCTTATTTACGGACTGTTGGAGAAAAACTGCTCCCTGCCATTGACGTGTTGTGGACAGGTAAGAATCATGACTTTTGAGTTGAACACTGGCACTAAAAGATTGCTGTAAGTATTTAATAAAAAAACCCATTATCCCACTAAAAATATCTTTGCTTCCTCGGGTGAATGCTCCTTAAATGCAGATTCTCCAACTGTCCACTTTACCTTTTTTTTTTTTTCTTCCAGGTCCTAAAGTTGTATCTAAAGACATTCCAGTCGAGTCTATCGAAGAGGTTTCTAAGATCATCAGGAGAGCACCAGTCATCTGGGATAACATCCATGCTAATGATTATGATCAGAAGAGACTATTCCTTGGACCATATAAAGGGCGATCAACTGAGCTCATCCCACGACTAAAAGGAGTTCTGACCAATCCAAACTGTGAATTTGAAGCCAATTTTGTCGCTATTCACACACTTGCAACCTGGTACAAATCCAACATGAATGGAGTGCGGAAAGATGTGGTGATGAGTAAGTAAATTTGTAAGGGGAATGTTAATTATCACTAGGGGAGGGTAAGAAAACCAGGCTCCTTGGCTTCAGTGTCAAATCATGATGCTGTAGGACTGTCTTAATCTCTGCTGCCCTATGTCAGTACTTGGACAGATGCATTTATGCCTTCTCAATCCCTCCTTCTGTAGGGAGGAGGCATTTTAAAAAAGTAACTTTTGGAGACTTAATATTCTGGACTCCATTCCATGAGCAATTCTGATACGAGGTGGGAGTTAATTTAACAAAGAGAGACGAGCAGATATACATGTTCTGGGTGCTGTGAGATTATTTAATTGCTGCAGCTTCCTGTCAAACTCCTTCTTCAAGAAAATCTTTTGTGGCTCAATGGAATTTATAAAGCTGCTACTGTTGTTATTTAGCATTTCTATACCGTAGCACAGAACAATAGTTTGTTCACTTTCTGGCTGGCCTCCAGTTTGTTTAGCTAGCTTTTGAAGCAGGGTTTGAATAAAATCTGTGGTGCATCTCTCTCTGCTTTTTTTTTTTTTTTTTCTTATCTTTGTTCTGATGAGTTTAAAGCTTGTGCAAATTGCATTCCTCTCATGAGAACATTTTAAATGTCTAATTGTCTCATTGAAAGCTCAGATGAGTTCCCTATATGGTCTGCTCCACCAGTAGGTCCTACTTACCAGGACAAAAAGCCTCTTTGGGTTGCATTCCTATATTGAAGCTGAGAGTGACTACAGTCTTTTCCATTTCTTTCCCATATTGGATGCAGCACTTCAGTTCTGCTTTCCGAATTGAGGTGTTGTGCCTGGTCCTGCTTGGGTGCCTTGGTCTAACCCTTGTAGTAAAATAACAAGTAATGCTGGGACCTTGCACACCAACTGAGTTTGTCTCCTTGATTTGTTCCCATAGCGGACACTGAAGACAGTACCGTTTCAATCCAAATTAAACTGGAAAATGAAGGGAGTGATGAAGATATTGAAACGGATGTTCTGTACAGCCCACAGATGGCTCTGAAGCTGGCCTTAACAGAGTGGCTGCAGGAGTTTGCGGTTCCTCACCAATACAGCAGTAAGTTGAATTGGTTTGCTTTTTCTCTGCTCATGGTCAAGGACCTCTCAGTTAAGTGTCAAGGTTTAGGCTTCCATGGGTTGTGGGAGTCCAGGAAGGATGGGGCGCTTGCTCTGGATGTTCTTGTATGTTCTGACTGATGAAGGGGATACATGTTGCATGAGCTGGGTTGATTCCTTGGATGCTCTCAGGAACAGCTATTCCTCCAGCGCTCTGCTGTCAAGTCCTTGTTACATTTGGACGCAAAATCTAGGCAAAATCCACTATTCCTGCCAGATCAGAGCTTTTGGCATTGTGGGATCTTCTATTCCTGAGATTATTGGGGAGTTCTGTTTCTCTTGCCCTTGACCCAGGAGGCCTTGGAAAGGGTCCTGCGTCTCAGAGCTCTGAGAGTGTGAACCCTGGAGCTGTCCAGTCCAGGATTGATCTATGTCATTGGCTTTGGCAAGGATCTGCGATGAGGCCAAGGCCTGTCCTCTGTTTCCCTTTTGTCCTGCATCCTTGCACAGCTGCCTGATTGTCAGGGTGTATAATGTTAGTTGATGGAGTTACTCTTTCCTTCCTCAAGTTACTTAAAGTAGGGGTTTCAAACTCATTTGGCCTGCAAGGGTGTTCGTACCCACAGACTGGCCCCATGCACTAGAGCCAGCACACAGGGTCTGAGGCTCATGGGGAGCCAGCACAGAGCTCATGCTGCCTGAGGTATCCCCACTGGACTGGCCCTGGCTGTAGTGTTTGGGGCGGTCTCTGGGCCTGACCTGGACTGGCCCTATAGCCAGTTTGCAAGGCTGGTCTGGCATGGTACTCTGTAGTGTGCCCCCTGGATTATCTCCTATGCAGTGTTCACTCAATCCAGCCTTCAGGCTATATCTTTGATACCCCTGACTAAAGGAGCGCTTTGTCTCAGTTGTAGTATTCTAGTCCATGTAAGTGCCCCTAGTGCCTTTTGCTTTAACATACAGTTTCAGTATGGCTCTGCAGAGGCAGTGCATTCGGAGACCAGCAGTTCTTTCGCTGATGCTGTTCTTATTCTACATCATAACTGCATATCAATTAGCACCATTTGCAAATGATAACTAGTCTGTGTCATGCTTCCCTCCCATGTTTCCCTGGTTACCAGGTGGAGAGGAGGGAGAAATCACCTGTTTGCCTCTGTTGCAGTAGAGCTAAACAGACTTTGATTGGTCACATCTATGTTAACACTGCAAGGAACGTTGTTTCATTTGCTTTGACGCCTGTCCACACGGAGAACTTCAGCTTGGATATTGGCAGGGACTGGGAGCATTAACCTGCTTTTTTTGTTTTTTTTTCTGGTCACAGGTAGGCAAGTGGCCCACAGCGGCGCTAAAACCAGTGTAGGGGATGTCGTGTCTCTTGTTGTGCCATCTTCCCTAAATGCAGCAACTGTTGTCACCACGGTTTACCAAGAACCCATCATGAGCCAGCGGGCAGCACTGAGCAGTGAGCCTCCAGTACTAGTCAAGGAGGAAGAAAAGAAGCAGTCTGATGAGGAGCCAATGGATATGGTAGTGGAAAAACAAGATGACACAGACAAGAATGTTAACCAGATCCTTACAGACATTGCTGAAGCCAAGATGTCAGAAGAGCTAAAACCCATGGATACTGATAAAGAGAGCATCGTGGAGTCAAAGTCCCCAGAGATGTCTATGCAGGAAGACTCCGGTAGTGACATTGCCCCTATGCAGACTGATGAGCAGATGAACAAAGAACAGTTTGTGCCTGGGCCAACTGAGAAACCTCTCTACACAGTAGAGCCGGTGACTCTGGAGGATTTGCAGTTACTTGCTGATCTCTTCTACCTTCCTTATGAGCATGGACCCAAGGGGGCACAGATGCTAAGAGAGTTCCAGTGGCTTCGAGCAAATAGCAGTGTTGTTAGTGTGAATTGCAAAGGAAAGGATGCCGAAAAAGTGAGTATGACCAAGTCTCTTCCACTCCTTAAATCAAAATCCCTTTAATACAGGGAGATTTGCATCTCATCGGCAGCTTCCAGGAGCCCAGAAGCTGCATGTAACTGGGGAGAAATAAATAATGAGGTGTCTGGGCATATAGGACTGCCAGGGTGATGGCAGCCATTGCTTTTATTTAATGAATGAGCTGCAGAGAACAGTGGCTGTAGGTCAGAAGTGGTGAATAAGTTGTTGACCTCTGGTGCATGCTTTTCCAGGTGGTGAGCTGACATAATGCAGCTTGGTCCAAGGTGGGCCAGTGCTTTTGATGAACTGTGGTTGATATCAGGACTTGGTGGGTCAGATCTAGTCTGTGGGCTGTAGGCTGTTGATTCCTTAGTCTGTGGAGTGGAGCACTGCAGTCCTCCTCAGCCTTTGGAGAAATCAGTGTCTCTGGAGAAGTGTTTGACATGGAAGCTCTCTTGTCTGCCTCCACAGATAGAAGAGTGGCGCTCCCGAGCAGCCAAGTTTGAAGAGATGTGCGGCCTGGTGATGGGGATGTTCACGCGCCTCTCAAACTGTGCCAACCGGACAATCCTCTATGACATGTACTCCTATGTGTGGGACATCAAAAGTATCATGTCAATGGTGAAGTCTTTTGTGCAGTGGTTAGGTAGGTGCATTGGGAACCATGACACACTCGCAGATAGTGAACCTTCTTTGTTTTGCTGTTAGCCCACGGGGAAAAAAAAATAAAGGCGCTACATTGTCCGGGGCCCAGGGTCTAATCTGACCCTCTTTAAAAGCTCTTCTGGCCTTGCTGTCTGAAACAGTGTTCTGTGCATCGAATTGGCCTGGTATTACAAATAAGAGAGGTCAGCCACTGGCTGTTTTTAAAACTGGAAGCTTCGTTTTTCTTCTTGGGCTGATGAAACTTGAATCTCATCTCTGAAACGTGAGTGCTGACTTTTAACTTGCTCTGACTGAATGCACGCTGGACTCTTGTCATAGAACTCCCTTGATACCCTTTAATACGATTGGAGACGACACTATGAAATGTGACCACATCAGGCATCTGCTGCTTGCTCTGTCTTGATAACATTATTGCTGTCTTCAACAGAACAATTGCAGAAGCGACCTTTCAGTGGGCCTGGCCATGAGGAAGCCGATCCTCCCAGCCCTTTGCGCATGCGAGCTTTAGCGTAAGGCTATTCTGGTGCAAAATAGTTTGCTCGAACATCTTCAAAATGGCAAGGGGCAGAAATTGCTGAGCTCTTTAGTCAGATTTAATTAGAGACTTTTTATTCAAAGCTCAAAACTTCTGTTCACAGTTGTTTTTGCTGAAACACATTTTTGGGGCCTCCTAAGTTGGCAGATAGCACCAGCATGGCCTGGGTAATTCTAGTGACCACATTTCACTTCCAGGTTTCAATCCAACTGTAAGGAATATGCTGTGGACTTGCTTGACATACACAGCAGGCAGCAAAGCTGATGGTCTCACGTCACAAATTTTGTAGGTGTCACAAAGTACACAGTCGGAAACCATAGCACAGCCTTGGTCTAGTTCTAGTGTTTGGATTGGTTTTAAATCCTGTTAACTTATTGCCAGTTTAAACAATAATATATTTTAGAATCAGAAAAGACTTCTTGTTAGGTCAATCCTTTCCTTCCTACAGGTCCTCCTATGCTTCATGTAGTTAAAATAGCCACTCCTCCCCCTATACAAAAGGCTCGTCTTTTTTATCAGCCTTCCCACAAAGCAAAGGGAGCAGAATCGTTGCTTAAAGGTCTTGGGAAAGAGACCATAGCAGTTTGTGTGCTTAATGCAACAAAACTCCATCATAATGCAGCTTAAAAGCTTGACTTTGCTGTCTTGTATGTCTCAAAGAAGCACAGTGCTAGAACAGCCAGAAAGAGTCGTTTGACTCCAGTAGTTCCAGAATCATTAATTCAACACCTAGGCCAAACTTTTAAAAACGGGCCCAGATTTTGGATGTCTGTCTAGGGACGCCCAGTTCGGGTTTTGTTACTAAGCTCCTGCCCCTTCACTGAATTCAGCTGAAGTTGTGAGTTTTTAGTGCTGTTTGAAAGTCTGGGCCAGGCCGTATCAAGTTTGGCTCCAGAAATGGCAGCGATCCACATCAGACATCACCTCTGCAAATAATGGATCTGTTTTGTCTCGGTGTCAAAGCATGCTTTTGGGTAGTAAGTATAGGCTGACTCTCCTGCTTTGAACTGTGTGGGGGAAGAGACATTCTCCTTTTAAACAGCCATTAAAAATCCAAAAGGGCTTTAGTAAAATGTGAGGGATCTTCAGTGAAGTGAATTTTTTTTATAACTTCTATTTGTAGCTATAAAATCCAAACAAATTAGTTCTCACACTGGCGTGCTCAGTGGTCCGCTGCAAGTCCATTTTCTTGACCTCTCTTCCCAGTCCAGCTAGCATTCAGTCCCTTTAAATAGTGTGGCTGTACAGTACTATGGATTACTAATGACCTCTATTGTCTTCTTCCCCATTGTGTACAGATGGGAGAATCTTCAGCACAAGTTTCTACTGCTATTGGATGGACAGCGCCAGATGTTCGCAGCGCGTCGTCATTAATTAATTAAAAATGGAAAGGTTTTGTCTGAGGCAGATCAGATAGATTAGTTGTGGACTAGGTATGACCTGAAGTCACATTTGCGCAGCGACTAAGGCATTAACTATGTTTTTCATTTACACAGCTCTTCATTCACGCAGCTCTTTATTGTAAAAATTGGAAGTGCTAGTTATGCTGTAGTCTCAAAGGAGAGAGACAGATATGTCTTCCAAGTTATTGGCTTCACCATAGTTATAAAGGCTATCTGGTGATTTGAGGACTAAAAATGTGGGCACAAGCAGAATTCCAATCCTGAAATGTTTGGGTTCTTTTCTAAATTACTGTTTGCCAAAAGTTCAAACCTTTAAAAGGTATTACTAAATTATAAATATGTCAAACTTGGCACACTTTGGGACTCTCTGACTAGCACAACATACTTGACTGTACTGATCTGAGACTGTTACTTGAACAGGAGGTAGATTGCAGTCCACAAAAGGAAAGAATTAACTGCGCTGCTTATCTTATCAGAAAACTAGGCAGGTGATTTAGAAGCCTACCCACAATATTCACCTATCTTTTTTTCTTCCATCAGAGATGTCATTTATGCTTGTTGGTATTGAAGGCACACATGCTTGGCCTTGAAACGGTTTTAACCTTGCTGATTCAAAGTTGATTGTCAGTAGAAATATAAACTGTGCTGAGCATTTCATGGGGCCTTTTGTGGTTGGATATTGGTAGGAACCCTAGCATATCTGATATAGTTGAGGAGGAAAAAATAAGATGCTGTAAAGCAAAGCTAAAATTATCTGGTCAACAGTGGTTTCCTAGGTACAGACTGGATTCATTTAGTTAACTTTTGGCCTCTTCGGCCTGACAGCAGCATTGTAAATATATGGTCCAATTCCAGACTTAGGCAGCAGACCCTCCTAGCTTTTTGCAGGGAGGCTGTTCTTCCGTGCAGCTGTCTTACCTGTACCAGGTCCTTCATATTTATGCCAACCCTAGTTTTCTGACAAGATTAAAATGAAGAATTAAAATGTGACTTCAGACAGGTCTATTTTTTTTTTCCAAGGGGCTGTGGTAATGGAATTTGTCTTAACAGCTGTTTGACACTTGCTGTAGTAACTTAATTAGACCTAATAGCTTTCAAAACATCCGCTCTTCATTGAGAGCTTGCATCTGCCACAAAAACACAGGCAGAAGAATGTGCCAACAGCCTTGGGAAGCTTGCATCATAGTATGCAGTACAGTTCTTGTGCTTCCCAGCGTGGGCCAGGGCATATTATTGTCTTTAAAGTCTTAATTGCTCTTGAGCCTGTTATTTGGAAACAGCAGCACAGATATTGCATATGGGCATGAGCACTTGGTAATTAAACATCTTTACAAGCTGCACAACATTATTACAGCCTCCCCCAAGCCCTGGTGTATAGCTCAGTTAGAGAGCTTTTTCCACAAAGTGTGTATTAGCTTGTTGGACATGTTAGACACCCAGGAAATCCCCCTTCTCGTAACATTCTCCGCTTGGATCTGATCTCAACAGGGTGTCGTAGTCAATCTTCAGCACAGTTCTTAAGTGGAGACCAAGAACCCTGGGCCTTTAGAGGTGGTCTAGCAGGAGAGTTCCAGGTATCAATATGACTTCACAACTGAATGACATTTTCTTTGTTTTATGAGAAACCTTTTGTTGCACATCAGAGGTCTGGAAGGATTGGTCTGCCGAAGGCTTTCTGGTCCAAAGCCCATTAGCCTTACAGCTTGGTTTTAAAACAATTTTCCTCCCCTCTCTACAGTAATTTCTCAAGGAGATGCTGCCTGTCCCCCGCGCCCGCGAAGCGCAGCGGCTTTAGTTGTACATTTCACATTGTTTCTTTGCAGGTCGCACAGCATTTTTATCTGCGCCCGCAATTGCACAATGCGCGCATGCTTGTCTGCCAATGGGAATTCCATGAGCAAAACGTCACTGGCACAAATCTTGAACCCTCTTCTAAACTGAGTGGCAACTGGCTTTCCTGGAAAGCTTTCAATTGGAGAATGTCCTCACATGTCTGCTTATGGAATGTTGGAATTTGTTCATGGATTTCTCGAGCGCTGTACTTTTTCCCCCCTCACAGGTCCTCTGTGCGCAGCAAATTGAATCAGCGCATTGCTTTTGGGATAAAGCGTCTCCTCTGGCCAGTTAACCCTCTTCAGACCAAACCTTTCCTCCTGACATTCTGTGTTCTGATACAGAGACAGTGTAGATGTGATTGGTAAAAATCTGTTAAAGCAGAAATAAGCTTAATATAAGCTCCATTAATGTGCCGCTCCAATTGCCTATTTTAAAACAACCCCAATTGGATACTTGTCTATTCAGATAATGAGGTCTTTGCATTTGTAAAGCATATCAACCCCACCTTCATCTGGGGTGCCTGCAGTAACAAATGTTAATTTGGGAGTCTGCAGTGCACACCCACGAGTGGCATCCCATGCCTTGCAAACACTCACATGGTGTCTTTTGTTTTCACAGCGTTTGCTGCCTATTGATGGGGCAAATGACCTCTTTTTTCAGCCACCTCCCCTGACTCCAACATCCAAGGTGTACACCATCAGGCCCTACTTTCCTAAAGATGAGGTAACTGTATGCTTCTGCAACAGCTGTGAACAGCTTTCAGTGATGCCTTTGGTTACATTCTACCCCGACCGACTGCATCTCCCTTAGCTACACTGTGTGCTCAGATCTTGTGGGACAGCACTTTCCATGCCAGCAAGCAACCCAGTCCTTTCATGAGACCAGTGTCACACAAGTTTCAGTCAGAGCCATGTGGGCACGCACGCGCGCACAAAAGTAGGTACTGGTGTGCTCATCCAGAGTCCTAGTTTCCTTTTCTAGTCCTTAAGCCATTTTCCTTCTGAAAGGAAAAGTAACAGGTAGGTTTGAGACTTTGAAGGTGTCAGCTTCTCAGTTTCCCCACCTTTTCTGTAGGGAATTTGAGATTTCCAGGGCCTAAGTTGAATTTTAGAAATTGATGTAGCTTTGCAGAGTTTATATTGGCAAGACTCTTCCCTGTGCCTCAACAGCCCCACGTTGTAAGGTTCTGGCTATACAAAGTTGCCCGAGCTTAACCAAAGGGATTGCTCTAAAACAGTACATACTACTGTGTGGACATGCAAGTTGGAAATGTAGGATCTACTTGGAAACTTACTGCTGTGAGCTAAACTGAAAGAACTAATTTAAGCTGACATAAGTGCCAGCAAGTGTCTTGGAGCAGGTGAAAAGAGGTAGTTAGTTGTGTTAGTCTGAAGTCAGGCAGAAGGCAGGGTAGATTTGCACCTTTATAAAATAACTAAATAACATGAGAGAGAGAATGCACAAGGTTTTGTGAAGCCAAGTTCACTTTGTCAGATGCTGTGAAAAGAGCAGAATATAACGTGGAGTGAGTGAGTAGAGCACAACAGGTGGGAAAGCAGAGGGAAGGAGAGAGTGCTGTGAGAGTGCTATGAACGAGCAGGGAACTCATAGAGGGATCACAAGCTAATCTAGGTCATGGGATAAGGTTCTAGTCCCTGTTTAAACCAGACTTAACACAGTCCAGTCTGTGGGTGATTTCTTGTTTTAGAATTCCCCCTTCAAATCAGTTTTTAAAATTTCCTTCTGGCTCAGAAGAAGAGCCCTGAGGTCAGCGGTGGGGTGTCCAGGGAGGCTGAAGTGTTTTGCCAACAGCTTCTTGCATCTTTCTGCATCTGATGTCAGATCAGTGTTCATCCATTCTCAAATATAGAGATCGCCCTGTCTGCCCTAGAGTCTGATGGTGGCTCAGATGATTCTTAATCCAAGTGACAGAGGGTCATGACTACCATACAGTTAGTTCCTGAAACCACCAGGACTCCTGAAAATCCTAACCTCAGGTTACACCTTTTGTTAAACCATGGCAGCTTGTTTTTAGGGAGCGTGGACCTAAAAACATGCAGTTGCCAGGGGTACTACCATCTGGTTAGGAGTAATGTAGTTATTAAGAAAGGGGGAAGGCAGGTTAGTTGGTAAACCTGCACCTTGGGGAAAATGGAGCATGTGATGCATACAAAATGTGCTTTGGAAAGGTTTTTTTGCCTTCTGAAGCAATTTAGCTTATTGCTATTCACCCATATAAAACCCTCAAATAGGAAGGAATCTGTTAGGACACATCCAGCCCTGGGAGCCTCCCTTATTTCAGCTAAATATGAACACTCTTACAGCTTAATGGTGCAGTTGATTAGTAAACCCAGACAGCAGGTAGTAATTAAGAAGCAGGATTAGAGCTCTTCGCTGTTGTGACAAATATGGACCAGATCTACAGCATTCCTTTCCAGGCATAGGGCTTCCTTAAGAAGCAATACAGGGAGCTTTTCCTATTGAGATCACTGAAGTGTTGGCTAAATGTGCTTTTTTTATTGACCCTTCTCAGCCTAATTACATGTCAGCACTTGATGGTGAAGCAGAATTTATTAACAGCTTCTTAACACAAGCTTACTGATTGTCTGAAGTGAGGTTGGGACCTAGTTAAATAACTCTTCTGTATCTGTTCTTAGGCCTCTGTGTACAAGATTTGCAGAGAGATGTATGCTGATGGAGCTGATCAACCTTTCCATAGTCTACCAGATCTAATTGGAGACAAGTATGTTGGACAACTTTTATTCTTAATGACTTTGGTTTATATTTGTAGCCATTATAATGTTGGCTTGTGATGTATTCATATGACAAGGGTGGGCTTGAGAGCTTTAGGGGCAAGTAAGAGTATAGTGTCTCTCCCTTGAAGAATTAGCTGTGGAAGGAAGTAGGACAATGAAGGAAAGAAGCTGAGTGGTGCAGAACTTGTTTGACTTCTTGTTTTCAGATTTCTTTCCTTATCTTTTCACTTTTTAGCGAAGTGGCATTAGGTTAGGGCTTAGAGGTCTCTGGGAAAAGCTTGTGGTCAGAGGAGACAGAGCCATGACAGTCTGGGCTTTGGGGAGGCAGTGGCTTAGTCGATTAGTCAGAAAGAAAATGGAAGGAAAAGGTGCAAAGACGTCTACAAGAATATACAACTGCACTCACAGGGTTAGAAGGGAGCTCCCTTTTCCTCTGAAAGGTAATGCTAAAGGGGGATCTCGCTTCCGAGACTGTAGTTCTTCCTCCAGGTATGCATAAATGCTTATTCTGTCACGGACTGGGCCTCCAGGTCTTGTCTGCATGGGGGAACTGTACAAAGACATTCTTAATATTGGGTTGTTTGGACTGGAGTCGTTGTCAAGAGGAACTTGGGTCACATGAGGCTCCTGTGATCACGTCACTTGATGGCTGTTGTGATTAGATAAGTCTTCGCCTGCTTTAATTAGAGCAGTGGAAAATGGGTTCAGCTCCTGGAGCCTGTACATTTGTCCTGCCACCAGCTCCTGAAGAGCATACCAGTAGGAATCTTTTGTGTGTCCTTTTTGTAGCTGTCCTCTGGCCTTTTCTTTAACTTCCTTTGAGGGTAGCTGTGTATTTAATCTAGTGGTCAGCTAGTGCTCTATGCCATAAGTGAGGTGTGGGTCATGGTCTGCCTTAGCAGCACTCCAGCTCCTAGAGCCAGTGGCAGGCAAGGGAGCAGCATGGCTTTAACTTGCACATCAAAGTGCCTCTGACTCCCTAGGCCAAATGACCAGGTATTACTTGCTGCTAGGTTGACTAAGAGTGGCCTTGGCACAAATCCAGAGCAGGATGCCTTAAGCATGGCCATCCACAGCCTGCCCCATGTGTACCAAAGAGTTTTAAGACTTGGTGCGGAAATGTGAAGTGAGATTTCATAGATTTTCATAGATTTCATAGACATTATGGCTGGAAGGGACCTTGGGAGATCATCGAGTCCAGCCCCCTGCCCAAAGGGCAGGAAGTCAGCTGGGGTCATAGAATCCCAGCAAGATAAGCATCCAATTT
>NW_017728951.1:25907658-25918652 GCF_001723895.1 Crocodylus porosus | reverse complement strand
CCCGTGGTCCAGTCATGGGTGGAGTCCCACCAGGTCTCCGTTATCCCAATGACATCATATTTCTTTGCACTGAGCAGGACAATGACATCATATTTCTTTGCACTGAGCAGGAGGATGAGCTCATCCTGCTTGTTGCCCAGGCTCCTGGCATTAGTGTAGCTTCCAAGGGACTGGGCCTCCTGTTCTTCCAGGCACGTGGCTCTGGGTGGGAGCTCCTTGCCAAGTGCAGTGCAGGTGACAGCTCAGTCTTTACCACCATCCTTCTTGCCTCTGTCATGCCTGGAAGTTTATCATGTACAACTGTGCTTGCAGTTCTAGCCACTGCATGTGCCATTAAGTTGATAACAAGCCTTGTTGAAAAAAAAAACTTGGGCCTATGACTTCTACAGTGGTTCTCAACCTTTTTTGTACCAGGACCTATTTGTAAATATCCATGGCCAGTCCTGACCAGTACCCTGCCCCCAGTCCTCCCCCTCCACCAGTGTGTGGGTGGGTGGGTGTGGGGGGCATGGGAGGGCCCCAAGCAGAGAATCAGGAGTACCTATCAGCTCTTTAAGCTAAGATTTTATCCCTATTCAATCACACCCATTTCATCATGTGTGGTGACTGGGTACCAAATCTTCACTGGGCAGTCTAGTGGGGAGTGGCAGTCCCTTCTCCTTTGTAGCTAAATCTTTGGGGAAGACCAATTTAAACCCATTCCTTTATATCTAAGCAGTTCCTTGACCTAATTGACACCCACCTTTGTTCCAGGATTGTTGATGCTGGGCTGGCCTAGACTACCTATTGAGATGTGTAACGCTCTTTCCTTTAGCTGTGGCAGCAGTGCCTGGGTTGGGCCCCTGAGGTTCTTGGTGATTTTAATCTGTGGATAAAAGTAGTATTTTGACTAAACTCCAAGGAGCATACATTGCAGGTCACATTTTGCCTAGCCTGTGTTGTATCCAACTGAGTTTATTTCTCTCTCTGCAGGTTAGTGGGAGGTCTGCTCACCCTCAGCCTGGATTACTGCTTTGTCCTGGAAGATGAGGATGGCATATGTGGCTATGCCTTGGGAACAGTTGATGTGACCCCCTTCATTAAAAAATGCAAAATGTCTTGGATCCCTTTTATGCAGGAGAAGTACACCAAACCGAATAGTGATAAAGAGCTGTCAGAGGCAGAGGTTAGTGGTCCCAGGAGACTGGAATTGGGCTCCTACATCCTTGGCCGTTTCAATAGCAGGTGTTCGTTGTCTATTTGCTTTAAGTGTCCACATATTTAGAGGAACACACTTTAATTGACCAAGCTTTTTGCCGTGAGGATGGGTATGGTGTCTGAACACTAAGCCAAAAGTGAATCTGCCTTTCAGCTCCTGTTTCTGTTTGATATGTGTTGTGCTAGAATTGCTATAACAATTGCTGGTAGCTTCCATGTACTGTCTGGTATCTACAAGCTACCAACGATGCTCTGAGCTGAAGAGACAGTCCCAGCCTTGGAGACATCTGTACTTGAAGAAGAAATAAGATGCTGTTCATGAAGAAGGAATACCTTTAGATTTTTGCCAAACCAGCCTTCTACCCCTTCTCCTGGGCACACTGAAGGCCTCCTCAGAATGAGTAGATGAATCAGGTTCAAGGCAAAGGTCCTCTGAGCCTGCCCTGCTCAGCCATTAAAATCTAGGAACCATCTCAGCTGTGAGAGCAGCACACAGAAAAGAGGGTAGTGTCTGGGGCTAAAATCTAAACCGTGTCAGTGTCTCTGCTTGCTCCTGGGAAAGAAACAGATAATCATCAGGAGAATCCATGTAAAATGCTTTGGGCTTACAGGGCCAGGCAGGTGGTTTGATGTAGTGTCTTGAGGGATAAAGCTGCATACAGCAAGGCCTACCCTTGAGAGAGGTGGTATCTTCATCAGTTATGGATATGCTGCAAGCGTAGCTGATGTCCAGAAAGTTACCCCAAGGGAAGCTTTGCCAGTGTCTCCTTAGAGGCAGATGCCCGTGTAGCATCTAGCACTCTTGCCTCAGTACCAAATGTTCTCTGGACGTGACATTGTGCTCCAAGTCCCTGCTATGGATATGTAACAGAAATGCTGGCAGCAGCCCCTGCATTTGGAGAACTGGACATGCCTTGTTCATATTCTAATAATGCTGCAATCCAGATGGCCTTGGCATGTTTCCCCCCGCCCCCATCTGCTAAGTAAACAGGAGGGGTATCTGAATGGAACCATGCCTGAGAGATGCTGACAGAAGTGCCCCTCTGACCTGTCAGTGAAACCCTCACCATTCTGGTCTCCTCCAGGGTTGTTTGACCAGCTGTCAGTCACGATTGCTATCAAAGGAGGTCTGAAAGAATCCCTTCATCAGCAAGATCAGCCCAGGCTGGCACACCCAGAGTCCACTATTTATCCTACTTACCGTCACAAAAGCCAAGGGGCAGGGTCCAAATGTGAGTTAGGTCTCAAATTGCTCAGTGGACAGAACCTGCGGTAAGCAAAGCTGGCAGAAATCTCAGGAAACCTTTGTCCTCTGCAAGTCTGCTACCCTGTGTCATCTAATTGGTCCTGCCTGCCAAAGAGGTAGGAAACTCCTTGCAGCAAAAGCCATTCTTGCTGAACAGCCTGGTGCGTTCTGTAGAATGGGTTCAATTGGCAGCTGTCTTTTGAATTTCTCCTACCCTTGAGGCTAGACTGTTCAAGAAGACTGGTGCTCTGGTTTGTGCGTTTGTCCTGCTTTTGTGTCCTTATTCTGCAGTATAATAGCTGTCGTTTTCAGTGTTGTGTGTGAAACTTGAACATGTCAAGTTATGCTCTGTAACCAAGCTTTAAAGCTTATTAGACAACTACAACTAGATTGAGCAAAGCACTAGTAGAAAATATAGTACAGAAGTGGGGATGGGGGAGAGTGGGAAGTTTCCAGGAAATGTTAAAGCCATTTGGGAGCTGGGGATGAAGTGGCAGGGGAGGAGTTGTCATGCCAGTAGACGTGTTTACCTCTGATGAAAATTAAAATGGGAAAAATAAGTACTGACTCTTGAGGGGAATTCTCTGGGGATTAGAAGAGCCTTCTGTTCTGTTTGAGGCTTGGGCTTCTTTGCCTGGAACTTACCAGACTTAATTCATTCCCCGAGACCGGCCAGCTTTCCTTGCCATAGCGCACAGGGCAGCAAAGTACATGTAGTAACACTTTGCAGATTATCATCTCTGAGGAAATTCTTCACAGGACATCAAGGACTGGGTTTTCTTTATTGATTTCCCACCTGCAGTGATAGCAGTTCTTGTGGAAGCCAGGAGGCTTGTTGCCTTCGACTTGCTGCTGCTCAAATAGTTGGATCCACATTGCTCAGTCTTCCCCAATCTCATGTAGTTAAATACTACCATAAATCCACACTTCATAGGGCAGATGCACTCCCAGAGCTGAGCCCAGAACTAGTCAAGCTGCCTTCTGCCTGCTGTGGGGCTCCCCTTCCACATTTGCTTCCTGAAAGGAGCATCTGGGTATGTTCTTCAGCTCCCCCGGTCCCATTCTTCACTGTGCATTAAGGAGCCTGAGAGAAATGATGTCTCAGGGTGATCTGGAGTTCCTTCAAGACAGTGGTTCTTCATCTATTGGAAGGCGGTGTCAGAACTTCATTACAAGAAAATCACATTCCTGATTAGGAAAGGCCTGGGCTAACTTAGTGTTCTTAGGGTCTTTGCTCACATCACAGGTATTCAAGAAGTTATCTGCGCCTCCTTCTTCTGTGTCCCAGGAAGAGAGTTGGGGACTGTAGAAAGACTTTTCTCTGGCTAAATGCTTCATTGTTTATCTAAAGCTGGAACCTCAGCCCACAGGCAAGGCTTGCTGAGCTGTCTTAGATTGTATCTTGGACAAAGTGACTTGAAATGACACTGTGGGTCTGCCACCTCTCCATAATTCTTGGATCCTGGATGAGCAGCATTGCTCAGTGCTGGCATTAAGTGGAGAGTCCTGCAGCTTCCCAGAGCTGTCTCTTGTTTGGTCAAAGGCACACAGTATCTCTGGAAGAAGCCTTGTGACTTATTGAGACACTGCACCCTTCCAGAGTGGATGGATATGTGATTAGACTAACCTGGTGCTTTGGCAGTAGTTTGCATCTGAGAAGGGCAGGTCACACAGTAACTAGGAGACAGCTGCAGGCAGCAAAGCATCTCCGTTCAGGCTGGCCAGTTTGAGTCGGAGGAGAAGGGTCCTTGGCTCTGACAAGGCAAAGAGGATAGGAACAAAATCCAGCTATTGTCTCTGGCCATTGTGTCCAGATCTAAGAACTCTGTAAGAACAAAAGGTTACTTGGTTGCACTCTGTTGGACACCCCACTAGTCGTGTATGTGAGAGTGCAGGTTTGTACTGCCTGCTTTAACCTTTGTCAAGAGCTGATATACAGTGACGAGGTGGATTAGCCATCAGAAGTGACTGGAAATGAGCTCTCTTGCTTGCGCATGTTAACAGACATTGGGTTCTTTTTTCAGGTGGGTTGCACTTGCCATATTAAGCAGGGTTTGAAGTTTGTTGGGTGCTAGTAACACTAAAACAGGGAAATCTGAGATGCAGGATAAGTAGGGTCCACATGCAGCGCAACACAAACTACAAGGTTTGCTGAATTGCTTGATGAATACAGGATGGCCACTGTCACTGTGCTCCAGCTTTCAGTGGTTGACTTATTGCAAAAACAAATTGGAGCTGATCTGGGCAATGGCTGTGCAAAAACGCACAGGATGAGCTGTACACTTTCCTGATCAGACCGGTGCTTATTCCCAGGCTGAAGATAATCTCTTGCATGGAATTAGAAACCTGTCCTGCTTGAATACATCTCATTTTGTAGCTTGATGTACTGGGGAAGAAGGGGACTTCAGAGCAGTTGTAAACAGCTCAATGGCTTCTCATTAGCAGGCTTGGCTGTGAACTGTGGGACAGGATGGCCTTTACTGATTACTCTGCAGTGATTTAACTTTGGGTGTAGACTCTTTATTTTGTAATGCTGATTAGGGGAATGGACAGATGAGCAAATTAGCTAACAAGGGCAGACACCTAATGGGGAGCAGCTGATGCATGTTAACTTCCTGTGCTTGCAGTCATCCTCTGGTAAGTACAGGCTAAACCAGAAACATTTTGCCCTGTTTCATTTGGGGTCAATTGCAGGCTTAAATGAGTGGTAAATATTCTTCAGGGGCTCCTGGAGATTTTTTTAATTGGGTGTAGTTGGAGAGCGTTGCTTTTAGAGACATACAGCCCTCAGGTTTTGTTCAGTTTTACCGAACAAGATGGGCTGTTTTGTTCAGCAAACCTGATGAGATCAGATGGTTTAGACGCAGGTTTGAGCAAGGGTTCGGAGCGGGTGACCTCCGGAGGGCCCTATGAAAAGGAAAAGCTGAATAACAATATAAAGACTGCCTCTCTCTCCTCTAGAAAATAATGCTAAGTTTCCATGAAGAGCAAGAACTGCTGCCAGAGTCATTCCTTGCCAACTTCCCGTCACTGATAAAGATAGATATCCACAAGAAAGTGACTGACCCAAGTGTGGCCAAAAGCATGATGGCCTGTCTGCTCTCCTCTCTGAAGGCCAACGGTGAGTTCATGCACATGGGGTCCCTGGGGGGCTGCTCTAGTGGTCAGTCCTGGAATCACTCGCTAGCACTGCCAGGCCAGCAGGGAGTTCTGGGGTCCATGCTAATGCATTTTGCATGCACACATCAGCCGGGGGAGCAGATTCCTGCTGGTGCCTGAGACTGTTTAGATAATTCGTTAGAAATGGCTTTCACATCCCAGCTCAGGCTAGAAGACAACCTGTTGCTGTAGCCATCATTTTCCAAACGGAAAATGGGTAGAACAGAGGGAGCAATTTGGCTAGCTGAGGTTCCCATCTCTGCTGCTTTGAGGTAGTTTATTCCTCCCCCTTGGTAGTAGCTGATGCTACTTCCTAAGTGTGCTAGTGTGCACCAGAGCATAATTTTGAAGCATCTGGAACACTTTGTGCTTGGCAGCGAGGCTTGCCGCACACCTGAGGCTTGCAGCTCTGCGCACTGTTCACGTACCCTCTTGCGGTGCTGTGCTCCCAACCCGCGCCTCATTTCTGGTCTCTTCTATGTGGAACAGACCCATAGAGGCAGCTTGACCTCAGACATGGAGGATGCAGCCCGCAAGCCAGAGTGGCGGCGTGCAGTCTCTTTGGGGAGGTGAGCTGTGCTGCCATAAATCCGGCCTGCCTTTTTGGCACGGTCTGGGCTGAGCCCAGGACTGGATCAGTAGCTTGATTAGTTGTAAAGGTTAGGGTAGAAAAAAGGGTCTAATGATGTTTGCAGAGTCTGTGCTTGTTATTACAATAACGCTTCTCCTCCGGCCTCTCTCTCATCCTTTCAGGCTCCCGTGGGGCTTTTTGTGAAGTGAGGCCAGATGATAAAAGAATCCTGGAATTTTACAGCAAGCTGGGCTGCTTTGAAATAGCTAAAATGGAAGGGTTTCCAAAGGACGTCGTTATCCTCGGGAGAAGCCTGTGACGCGCGCGACCGTGAACTTCTCTAATCCCATCATCCCCTAATGGTTGGGCACGTAGTGGTGGGGATCTTCATATGGTCTGGCTGCACAAAGGCAGGAGCCAGCCGGCGTGGTAGCAGGGGCTATGTGAAAATCACCCATCACGCGTTCGGGCTTCGACTCGTTGCTGCTGAAAACCCTGGCTTGAAAAAGAAACTGTGTCCTCTCCCGGTGTCGTGCGAAGTGCCAAGGAGCCTCGCGTGGGCTGCGGCTGTTTGCCCCATGACGTGGCTGGTTGGTGGCAGTACTCTGTATCCAAGCATGTGATCGACAATGGCGGTTTATATCTGGAGCTGCAGTTCCTCCTTCTCCTGCTCGGAGCTTAGAGCAAGGTGCGAAGGAAGAAGGATGAAAGCAGGGTTCTTACCAGTGTAGTCAGCACATTTCAAGGCAAGTAGCGACAGTTGTGGTGTTGGTTATCTCTTCTCGTTAAAGCAACCACCCGTTGTTACTTCTAACAACCGTTGGTTCAAGCTCGGTAGGGACACGTGGCCTGCGGCAAAAGTCACTTGAGGACAGGCATGTACATTTCCGTGTATATAAACTCGCTGTAGGCTGATTTAACTTTTTTGTTTACTGGTTTTGTAATTCGTTTTCTTTTTGAGATGTGAAATGGTATTGGTCCGAGACGGCACTTTGTCAATGACGTAGAACCGCAACGGAGAGAGAATCTGTCTTCAGCGCTGGCCTTTCCAACTGTGCCTCATGCCCAGAGCTAGAAATGGACTGGCTTGGGATCCAGAAGGATGGCGGCCGCTGCCTGAGGCTGTCATTCGCCAGTTGGCTTGCTGAGCTGGACATACTAGTGGCAGTCGCACAGAATCAGTAGATGGGGGCAGGAGGGACTTTGTCCTCCAAGTCTCCCTCTGTTTCAAAGCCTCTTCAAACCGGTTTGACTAAATCAGGGTCTCCAAATCCTGCACGTTTGTATGAGACTCTTTTTTTTTTTTTTTTGTAGAAGAAATGCCACAATAAGCACATTTTTACTGGTTCTTACAAGGGTTCCCAAGGTTTAACGTAACCGTGGGTGTTCTAGGCAGTCAGTGTTTTTACCCAGACCTGCTGTATTTGACTAATGTGGTGGAGTTGGCATGGTGACAGGGTCTGGTAGTGAGGTAGTTCCACCATTTGTGGAGTGATTTGATATTTCGTACAAGCCCTGCATCTCTCAGAAGTACTCAGCCAGCAATACTCACCTAGCAGGACCTTACTGCTTTCATCTTCTACTCTGGGCTGTGTTGAACATCCTCTTTTTTTAAAAACTTTCCTCTCATTTTGGTCGTGAAATAAAGGAATTCAGGTCCTTATTTATGCTCCCAGCTAGGCTTTGAAGGGGTTTTACAAGCTCTGATGAATGGCATTAGACTCCAGGAAGGAGCAGCTACTGTTTGGCCTTCCAGTGCAGTCACGCATAGGCTCATTTGCAAACCGTAAACGATTTTTTTTCAATTATTATTTTTTAACGTGATAGCGAAGTATTTCAGTTGGAACAAGCTCATTTCATTTCTTCAGAGAGGGAAATACCCAGAGGTCTCGGGGCAGTCGGAGCTGAAGGTCCCTCGTTTCGTACAGCTTTGAGTGTGTGTAGAGTAGCCGATGCCTTGGTTCGTCAGGTGGAGCCATTCTCTCTCTCTCTCTCTTTTTTTTTTTTTTTAATGGGTCTGCCAGAGTCAGTTTAGTACTTGATCTGGATTCATAGCATTACAGCATAGGATGCTTGTGGCCTTGTATCTTGGCTTTTAAGGGAGTTGCCACAATCTCTCTTCCTATGAATTTAATGTTATAGAAGTTAGTTGTATAAACCTACGGGACGTCCGGTCAATACCATCACCCTAGAATTGTAAGGTGATATGTTGACATATCTTTCATGGTTAAGAATTTTCATTGAGGTTGGAATGCCACTTTCATTAATCTGTTTTTAGATGACCAGTATCTGTAGCAGAGAAAATGACCTGTAAAACTGTATTTGAAGACCACGCGAGAAATAGAATAAAAATTCCAAAGTGAATGTAAATGCACGGTGTGTTCAGTGTGTGGTGCTGCTGACGGGCGTGTGCAGGCACAGTCCTCTCCATCATGTAGTGGTGCTGGGCAGCTGGCACCCAGCCCTGCATACGTCTGCTTTTTTTTGGTAGGGGGTGCTCCTGGCTTTCAAGGGGCACTGAAATGGTGGTCTGCCCTGTGTAAGGATGAACATGTAGGCCCTCGTTACCAGCTGCGCTCAGTCCCTCACCTGCACGGATCTTCAAGCGGTACTTCACTTTGAAGCCTTGACGGCTCTCACAGGTAAAGTGGGCAGCCTTCCCACTTGTGGGTATAACAGCTGGTGAAAACCATGCATTACATGATCAGCAGAAGCTTCTCCCTAGCCCAGCACAGAGATGTGCTTGGATGCTCGTTCACGTGCTGTGGAAGTAGAGCTCTGGAGGCAGGGAGTGGAGGATGGGAAGCAGGCTTGCCAAGCAGCACTCTGCCTGAACAAGTAGCCCAGCTCCTTGGGCCCTGCTGGCTGTCTTGCCCAGTGCTGTCTTTCACAATGGCAGAGAACAGATGCGAAGAGAAAGTATATTCAGGGCTTGTCTGGACTCCTCTTTCCACTGCCCCTCGTCCCTTCCAGCGTTGAGGCCTGGGAAGGCCTAATTCAGAGGTTGCAGCCCTTCCATTGTGTTAATAAATGTTGGACGTATCCTGCATGACAGTCTCATCCTCTTCTGACCCCGGTTGCACTGCCAGTCCCTGCAACGTCTTGTGGCAGAGACTCCACAAACTGTTGTGGAAGCGTGTGAAAAAATGTTTGCGTTACACCACCTGGTCCCCAATATATTCATCGAATGCCCCTTAAGACCTGGTAGATTAAAACCCAGTCACTTTTAATTGCTGAACCTAAAGGGTTCCAAGTACCTTGGTATCAGTTGCTTTTCCAGCACCAGTACAGGCAAGTTGGGTAAAACCTGGGCGGGAGGAGTGACTTCTCAGCGAGGAAATGATGGAAGTTGCAGCATGACTTGCCCAAGTTCAAGCAGGAAATTGGTGGCACCAGCTGGGGGGCTGTCGCTCATGGCTCTGTGCTCAGGCTGTCTAGTGTATGGAGCTCGGAGGTGTTTGCAGCTAGGGACCCTTGCACTTGATGGTCTCAGAACAACAGAAATAAAGGCCAGACTTGCTTTGGAAGAGGAGTCGGCTCTTCCTGGGTGAATTCCTGCAGCAGCAAGTGGAGGAGTGTTACCCCTCAGCTACAATGTGGCCAAAATTAAGGACAGCTATTTGGCTGGGGTGATATGACCACGGCACCCATTCCTGCCTGGAGCAGGGGGCTGGACCTGGTAATCTGTTTAGGTCCCTTCTGTTTAGGCACTGTGGAACTAAGGGTAAGCTCTCTGTCCTTGGCTTGGTTAGACACGCAGTTGCTTCCCGGTGGGGAAATAATGGAGGTTGCAACATGACTCAGCCAAGGTCAAGCAGAAAATCATTGGCACCAGCTGGAGGGCTGTTGCTGATGGCTCCGCGATTGGGCTGCACTGTCCCACCCAGTGGGATCGTAGGCATGTTTCCAAAATCATCCCAGGCACCAAGCTAGGTCTACTACCGGCGGGAGCCTTCTGAGCATGTAGAATCATAGAAGTCGGGTCGGAAGGGACCTTGTAGATCTTCAAGCCTGACCCCCCACCTGGGCGGGAGAAAAAGACTGGACTCAAATGAGTCCAGCCAGGCAGTCATCAAGCCTCTTCTTAAAGATCCCCGGGGTAGGAGCCAGCACCACTTCCCCAGGAAGTTGGTTCCAGCTCCTGGCTGCCCTAACTGAAGTAGTTCTTGCGGATGTCTAATCTAAATCTACGCTCTAATAACTTGTGGCAATTGTTCCTTGTCATGCTGGGGGGCACGAGGGGAAACAGCGTCTCCCCTAAACCCTTCTGGTCCCTCCTAGTGAGTTTATAGACAGTCACCAGGTCCCCCCTCGGCCTTCTCTTGTGAAGGCTGAACAGGTTTAGGTCCCACAGTCTTTCAATGTAGGGTCTGCCCTGTAGTCCCCGGATCATGCGTGTGGCCTCCTCTGGACCCTTTCAATGTTGTCCACATCCCTCCTGAAATGGGGCGCACAGGACTGGACGCAGTGCTCTAGCTGTGGCCTGACCAGCGTCGCATAGAGGGTGAGGATCACCTCCCTGGCTCTACTTGAGATGCATCTGTGGATGCACGACAAGGTGCGGTTAGCCCTGCCAGCCGTGACCTCGTATTGTCGGCCCATGTTCATCTTGGAGTCAGTAATGACTCCAAGATCCCTTTTTGCCTCTGCGCTCTCCAGAAGGGAGTTTCCCATTCTGTAAGTGTGCTGCTGGTTTCTACTGCTTAAGTGCAGCACCCTGCACTTGTCAGTATTGAAATGCATCTTGTTTATGCCAGCCCACCCCTGTAACCTATCCAGGTCTTGTTGCAGTCTTTCCCTCCCTACTAGTGTGCTCACCTC
>NW_017728951.1:25904380-25907558 GCF_001723895.1 Crocodylus porosus | reverse complement strand
GACCCTTGAGCCAATCTGCAATCCATCTGACTGTGTAGGCATCAATGCCACAGTCGCCTAGCTTTTTAATGGGGATGGGGTGGGAGACGGTGTCAAAGGCCTTCCTGAAGTCTAGAAAGACTACGTCCACGGCAACACCTGCATCCATTGCCTTTGTGACCTGATCATAAAAGGCAATCAGGTTGGTCTGACAAGACTCGCACGTGACTCTCCCCTGGGTAGTTCTGTGGTTCCAGGACGAGTGACGGCAGGATCCATGCAGGAGGAAGCGGGTCTGTTAATGGAGCCGATCTTGTTCGCAGTGGCCGGGGTCAGGAACTCCTCCAGTGGCTTGGAATGGCCCCAGAACACCTTCATCTGGACTGAGACCACAGCACACATCACAGCTAGGTTGGAAGCCACACATGGCTTTTCCCCACCACCAGCTCGTTTAATTTATCCAAGCAGCGTTGGCCCTGAGCTTCCTCTGGCGTGTGGAAAGGACCCTTTCCTGTACCAACTTGCCTGGCTTAGCATAGTGTACTGTATTTCCTTGCAGACAGTATGCCCTGAAATAAGATGCACAACTTGTTTTGGATCTTTCCTGAGTAGCTGCAGAGAGGGAGCTGAGCCTGCTCATTGTTTGACTCTCTTGCAGGCTTTGCCTCCTTCCCTTACTGTTTCTTCACACGTGAAGGGCATTCTGATTGCAGCAGTTTTTTAGGGGGGAGGTGTTGTATGCAAGACAATGCAGTCAATAGCAGCACAGTCCTTGCTCTCTGAGTTGCTAATGATGGTCATTGATAAGGCTGACTTCCTTACACTGCTCCCCTCCATTGGCAGTGGTGCCAGGCAGCTAGATGGGCTCAAGAGCCCTGTCAGAATTACCGGCATAAGCAGCAGGCTTGAGGCATGGCCCCATTGCTCTTCAGTCGTGGCTGCTCCCCGCCTCTTCGTAAGGCCACAAACCCGTGACCTGCTGGAAGGGGGAAGTGCTTGAGCCCCATCGAGCAGTCCCTGTGCCCTTCCCTGAGGCCCCACACTGAGCTGACTGGGAAGCAGCGGATCCTGTCTTGACGGTGGCTGCTGCTTTGGAGGAAGATGACTCAGAGGCTGAGGGAACTGGGCTTCTTTAATCTGGAGAAGAGAAGACTGAGGAGGGATTTGATTTCAACCTTCACCTCCCTGCCGGGGGGCTGCAAAGAGGATGGAGCTGGGCTGTCCTCGGTGGGGGCAGATGACAGGACAAGGAGCAATGGGCTCAGGCTGCAGCAAGGGAAGTTGAGGTTGGGTATTAGGAAAAACTTTCTCATGAGACCAGTAAAGACTGGAACAGCCTCCCCAGAGAGGTGGGGGAATCTGCATCCTTGGAGATTTTGAAGCCCTTAGCTGGATGATGTAGGTGGAGCTGGTCCTGCTTGGAGCAGGGGTTGGATAGACGACTCCTGAGGTCCCTTCACCCTCGTCCATGATCTTAGGATGGAAGAGGCCTTTCTGAGGGCAAGTCGAGCACAAATCTCACCTGAGCCCTGTTTAGTGTCGGTCAGTCTGCAACCTGTCCCTGTCCAGTCCCCGCTTCTAGGGCCTGTCTTACCAGGGAGGCAGCACAGTTCTGGCTGGTTTTAACAGAGTTGCACGCTTAGCCCTTTGCACTGCTTCATCTTGGCTGCAGTGGCTTAAACTGGGTCTTTCATTGTCAGAAAGAAGCCACTTGAGGCCTTGTGCATCGATTTATCCAGTCAGCTTTGTCCCTCTGGTTATGCCTGGGGTGCCTTTCTCACAAGCCCCCCTGTATGGTCCCCCACTCAAACTACAAGTGGCTCCGGGGAACCGCAGGCAGCGCTGGCGGTGAGGATGCCATTCATCCCGTGTTTGGTCCCAAAGATGCGTGCCCCTATTAGCTCCTTGCAGCAGGTTGTTCCCTCGAGCACCTGCCTCATCAGCCCTCCAAATCACTCTTGAAGTTCTTGAATTCATCCAGCGTAGGGTGACAAAGGCCTGCAGCAAGACAGCAGCCATGGACTTCAGGAGGGCAGATTTCGTTGAGCTAAGGAGACTAGTCGGGGAAGCGCTGAGGTCCTGGAGGGGAGGGGTGTTGGGAGTCCAGGAAGAGTGGTTGTTCCTGAAGGAGACAATCCTCCAAGCCCAAAGGGTGGCAATCCCAACATGGATCAAAAGGGGCAAGAGTGCTTAAAAGCCCCCATGGCTCACCAAAAGCATCCACGAACACCTCCACGGTAAGAAGGCGGTGTACGCCCAACGGCAGGGAGGGGCCATCACCACGGAGGCTTATACCTTGGTTGCTCGGGGTGGGGGGGCAGGGAGGCCAAGGCGGAGATGGGACTGGGACTAGCGACCCAGATCAAGGACAACAAGAAGTCCTTTTTTAAATACATGGGGGGGCAAAAAGAAGGTGCCGGGTAACGTGGGGGCTCTGCAGGGCACACTAGGAAATCTGGTCATCACACCAGAAGACAAAGCCAATGTATTTAATGATTTCTTTGCCTCCATTTTTCTGAGCAGGGACCAGGTCACCCCTCCACACATTGGGATCCCCTCAGGCCCCCGGGGAGGCACGCCCAGGCCCAGGGTCGGGGAGGATCTGGTCGGGGAGCGTCTGGCGGGACTGGACGTGTTCGAATCAGCCGGTCCGGGCCATCTCCACCCCCGAGCGCTGAGGGAATTAGCTGCGGTCGTTGCGGGACCCCGGCACGGCTGTATGAGCACTCGTGGGGCTCTGGTGTGGGGCCGGAGGACTGGAAGAGGCCAGTGTGGTTCCCATCTTCAAAAGAGGGGGGAAGGAGGACACAGGGAACTACAGGCCAGTTAGTCTCACCTCAGTCCTGGGGAAGCTTTTTGAGAGAGTTATCCTGGCGCATGTCCCCGAGGGGCCGGGGGGAGATGATGCTCAGGGGCAACCAGCACGGGTTCATCAGTGGCAGGTCCTGTCAGACCAACCTGGTGGCCTTTTATGATCAGATCACCAGATTGTTAGACGCAGGGGGAGCAGTGGACATCGTCTTCCTGGACTTCCAGAAGGCTTTTGACACCATCTCTCACCCCGTTCTCATTAAGAAACTGGGGGCTGTGGTGTAGACACCCACACAGTCAGATGTGTTGTCAACTGGCTGGAGGGCCGCACCCGGAGGGTGGTAGTGGATGGGTCCTTCTCAACCTGGAAGGACACGGGCAGTGGGGT
>NW_017728951.1:25897446-25903875 GCF_001723895.1 Crocodylus porosus | reverse complement strand
GGGGAGATTCAGACTAGATATCAGGAGGCGCGACTTCACGGTCAGGGCGGCTAGGATCTGGGACCAACTTCCAAGAGAAGTGGTACAGGCCCCTACCCTGGGGGGTTTTAAGAAGAGGTTAGGTGCACATCTTGCCAGGGTCATTTGACCCCAGTACTCTTCCTGCCACGGTGGGGGTTGGACTTGATGATCTGCTCAGGTCCCTTCTGACCCGACCAACTATGAAACTATGAATTCGGGGGTGCCTCAGTAAATGCCTCCCTGCCCCCCAGACTCGCTGGAGGCAGCTCTGGGTGTTGAGTTATCGGTGCCAAAGCAAATAGCTGGTTAGTCCCTTCCTGGGGAAGACCCCCTCGTGCTCCGGGTGCCTCTCTGAGTGATGCTGGGTCGTCGTTCATGGCGGTAGGCGGTTGCGAGTCAAGAGACATAAAGAGTTCGGGGGGTCGGTCAAAGCCTGGTGCTGCTTGTGGTCAGAGGAACGTGTCTGGCGGAGGCGGAGGGTGAGAGTGGGCTTGCAGGGCCAGCTGTGAGGTTTTACCACCCCCAGCTGCTTCTGGGGCAACGCGTGCACCCTGGTCTGGTTCGTGAGGGGGTTGAACCCTGGCCGCGGGGTTTAGGCCATGCAGGATGAGATCCCCTGTGCCTTCCCCATCTGATCCTGGCTGCTGTTGGATGGGGCTGGACTAATCGCTCCCTGCCAGCCTGGTTGGATTTCACATGGATCGAAGCGTCTCCTGTACCTACAGGTCTGGACTACCTGGCGCCACAGTAATCAGCTGCTGCAGCCTCCCCAGACATGGCTGCATTTCGGTGAAGGGTGATCAGTTCCTAATGATGGTCTCCATCAAGTCTGGGGCAAAATAAATGCTGCTTGGTGGCAGGCTTTCCTTGAGTGGAGCGTCGCATTCCCGTTTGCTCTCCTGGTCATCCCGAAGACTGGCAGCACCCGGCACTGCCGCGACACAGCCAGGCGCTCCTCTCGTAAGCGTGAGTATCTCCTTGCTCTCTCCCTCCATGCTGAGTTAGGAAGGGGACCGGGGTGTACAGAGGGGACCCCCACCGCCACCATCTGAACCCGAGCGCAAGGAGGTGCAGTCGGTGGGAGTGTGTCCCTTTGCCGGGTCACGGAGCAGACGCCGGTGGGGGATCTCCCTGGTTTGGCCTCATCCTGTGTAGAAATGCATCTCTGCTCGACAGGTGAGCAAGGCAGCTGGGCCGGGGCAGAGCCCAGACCCCCAGGCCCTGCCTTTCCCCGCTGCAGGTGCCGGGGGGTCTGAACCAGACAGAAGCCAGTTGCACCCCCGCCCTCTCGCTTTGCCCTGGATCATCCTGCACCCTCCCTCCACCCGCCTCCCTGCTCTCCGCGCTGCGCTGCCTTGGCCCCGGACAGCTCAGGGCCCCGTCCTGCCCCGAGATGGGAAGGAGACTCGTGGTTTCGGGATGTGGCAACCGGGTCCTGCGATTCCCCGACGGACGAGGCTTCCTTCTGGCTCATCAGGGCCCCGCTCCCTGGCATGGCTGCTGAGGCCGGATGGGGAGGAGGAGCCGGAGCTGGAGCCGGGCCCCCCAGGCGGAGCTTCATCCCCTTCCTTCCTGCCTGCCTGCCCCCCCCGCAGTGCCCGGCGCTGCACATGGCCGCCTTCCTGGAGCTGCAGAGCCGCGAGTGGCGCCCGCCTGGCCTGCGGGACCCCGAGGGCGGCCTCTTCGGTGCGTAGGGGTCGGGATTGGGGGGGGCTCTGCCGCCCGGGCCCCGGGGAATGTGGCTTTGCTGTGCGTGACCCCCGGGCTCCCCAGGCTGCGCCCTGACCAGCAGTGCCCCGGCCTTCACCTTCGTGGCGGACGAGGAGGATGAGGACTGCGAGCATCTCCTGACCCTGTCCACGGTAAGAGGGGCCTGCGGCCCCTACTCCCACCCCAGCCCGGTCCCCTCGCCGGGGCGGCAGCACTCGACTGCCACGTGGGCGCACGTGTGCAGATGCCATGCGTGTGCGTGTGCACTGATCCCACGCGCAGCTGGCGTCCAGCCTGGGGGCGCCGGAGACGCAACCCTCTGCCCGCAGCTCCCCTGCTCGGAGCCCGCGGGTCGTGGGCGCCGGGAGCCCAGGTGAGTCCTGTCCCGTGGCAGCTCCCCAGCGCTCCCCTCTGCCTTCTCCCAGGTCTCCCTGGGCGCCGGAGCCGTGGACGAGTGCAACGTGGTGGAAGTGGTGGGACGCGACTGCGACGACCAGGAGATCGCTGTGCCCGTGGCCAACCTGAAGCTGTCGTGCCAGCCCTCGGTAAGGCGCCCAGGCGGGCCGGGGGCACGGCGTGCAAGCGTCGTGGCGGGGCCGAGGCAGACCCCAGCCCTGCTCTGACTGCCCTCCTCCCCTGGCCTCTTTGCAGCTGAGTTTGGACGGCTTCACGCTGCAGCCTCCCATCACCTTCCGCCTGGCCGCCGGCTCCGGCCCCGTGCACCTGGCCGGGCAGCACCGTGTCGGTAAGGACTGGGGCGCGGGTGCCCGTGAGCTGCCTGCCCGACGCGGGGGCTGCCGGCTGCAGGAGGGGTGGGGGTGGCTTGTCTGGCTATTCCTCCCGGCACCGGCTGCTGGTGCTGACGGCCTGTCCGTGCACCGCAGTGCCCAGCACCGAGCTGTCCGATGAGGACGAGTCCAGCGAGGAGGAGGAGATCGCGCCCATCATGCCAGCGAAGAAACAGCGCCGGAGGCTGTAGAGGTGGGGGCTGCTTTGGAGATTGGTGGAGGGGTGCCCTGAGAAGGGGCTGCGCTGCAGGGACTTCCACCCTGGTCTCACCTCTGCCTCTCTCTCCCCCAGGTGCTGCTCCGGTTCCAGCTTCGGCTTCCCCACCCCGGGGCTGGGACCTGGCTGCAAGGAAGAGCCCCCAGGGATGGCCAAGACCCCTGCCCTGGCCCAGGCCAGGGGGGCTGCGCTCCTGGGACCAATGCCAGGACCCTGGTGCCTGGCTCCAGGGGTGGACGTGGGGACGTCCCCCTCCTCCGGGTTCCCTGCAGTCCTGCCTGGGGCCAAGCCTGTACCAGGGCTCTGCTCAGTGCGCCCTTGCCCCCCAGGCCCGTGGGGAAGCTCTGGGGGGCTCTTGGGGTGCATCCAGGTAAAGGGTCATCACTGCCTTTCCAAGATCCTGGCTGTGTCTTGTCTGTGCTGCTCCTCCCTGCCCTGGGGCCGTCCATGGGGGCTTTTGGGGGACTGGGAAATCTCAGGCTCAGCACTGGAGCTGGGCCCGAAAGGTAGAGGTGTTGGGGGGCTTGACCTCTCCCCCAGCCGAGGCTCTGGGGCAGCCCCCAGCCCAGAGTCCAGGACAGTGGGAACCAGCGGCGTTGGCTCCCCGTGGCGTTCCCTGCCGGGGCCTGGAGACGATCAAGAACCAGGGGCCAGTGTGGCACCATTGCACCCCGCCCAGGGGGGCTGCTGTTCCTCTTGCATGTGCAGGGAAACTGAGGCATAGGGCAGGAGCCAAGCAGGCCCAGGCTGGCAGCGGTGCCTGGTGCGGGGCTGGCCTGGGGCGGTCTGTCCCTTGGGGGCTGCGTGGCACCCGGGGCCACTGCTGCCCGGTGTGGCTCCCGTGCTGCGCTTCCCCCGTGGGCCACCAGGTGGCAGCCCGGCCACGCCGTGCGGGGGATGCTGGGTGGTCCCTGCCCTGTGGCTCCAGCATCCTGGGTCCCCTCCGCCCAGGGTCAAGCTGCCGCAGCGCAGGCCTGGATGCCGGAGCTGGCTGCCAGGGCAGGGCCGTGTCTCCCTGCCCACGTCTGGAGCAAGAGCTGGGCCAGCAGCAGGACACGCACCCCTGTCGCTTCTGCGGGGGGACTGGGGATGGGTGGCATCAGGAAGGGGAGACCTGGCATGCAGCAGTTGTGGCTTGGACCTGCCACGGTGTGTGAGGTGCGGGGTGGGGTGTGCATGTGAACATTGGTTGCGGGGGGGGGGGGGTTGGGGGAGTCCACAGATGCAAGGGTGTGCAAATTTGGGGGGGCAGGGGTGTACATATGCCCAGGGGTGTGTGCAAGCGCAGGGGCATGTGTGCACACAGGGCTGAGCAGATGTGCTAGGCTGTGCATGTGTCCCTGTCCCGCTCCCTGTACAGCCACGGGACAGGCTCCATGGGCACCTGACCTTGCCCCCCCCGGGGTGCCCTGTAGCCCAGGCGTTGAACCCTTTGGGGGGAACAAAGCGCAGGTCCCAGCCTGTTGTGGGGCAGCAGTGCCCGGCCCAGCGTTTATCCAGCTGCCACGGCTGCGGGGAAGGGCTGGAGGGGAGCGGGTGCCAGGCCTGGTGGGGTGGGTACTGCCAGGGCCCTCCGCTCAGGCCCACCTGTCTCCAGTGCCCTCCTGGCAAGGGACCCCCTTGCGGCTCCATCGCTCGTGCCCCTGGGCGTTTCGTGGGCACGGCCACCCCAGCAGGCGCTGCCAGCTCTGCGCCTCCCTGGTGGAGCTGGGCAGGGCGTACGCAGGCTGTGTGCATGCACGCACAGCGTGTGTGCATGGGCACGGCAGGATTTGGTGGCACACAGGTGCATACGTGCCCTGTCCGTGTGTGCGCGTGTGCTAGTATAACTGCTCGTGTCGGGGGTGTGCCTGGGCCGTGCCGGTGGGGGCTTGGCTGCAGGGTCCGGGCCAAGCCCTGGAGGCTCACGGTGAGGCCCAGGCTGCACGGGCGATGCAGAGGCGCTCTGGCGAGGGGGGTGCTCCAGGCGCAGCGCTGCCCGTGCTCTGCTGTGGGGCGTCCCAGGTCCCTGGGCTGTGCGAGTTGTGCCCCCCCTTTCTGCGCCATGTGTCATTGTGGGGGGCAATGCCTGGGGCTGTGTCAGGGACGACTGTGCCGTGTGCCTCCGAGGTCGGACACGGGGTTCGTCTGGGCTGGTTTGGACGGGGCTGATCCTGCCTCAGGCCGGGCTGGGCTGGATGCGGCCCCGCAGCTCCCTGCCCGCCCCGCGGTGCTGGGACTCGCTGATTCCTTGCAAGCCAGCTGCTAGAAACCGCCTCCCTGCTCCTCCGCCCCGTGGTGGCAAGCAGTGGGGTGGTGGTCCCAGGTAAGTGATCCATCAGGGATGAGTGGCCTTGGTGCTGCTGCAGCCTGGGCCCCCTCCCTCAACCCCGGGGGGGGGATCCCGTACGTCTCTGCATACAACTCGCGCCTTGGCTGTGGCAGGCAGATTGAAGGGAGCAAAGCTCGGCCCTTGCAGGGAGTCACAGGGCCGGGGCTGCTCCAGGTTTGCCCCCGCGCCTGGCTGCAGAGCTGAGCGTGTCACCTGGTTGGGGCAGAATCTGCTCTTACTGTATTTTCTCATTTATAACATGCACTCCAATTTCCAGCACGTTTTTCAGGGGTGCTGTATATGGGGGGGGTTGTGGGTGGATGATGCTGGGATGGGACGTGGAGGGGCAGATGGTGGTGTGTGTGTGTGTGCGCAAGGAGGAGGGTTGTGGGAGGCTGCCAGGGTGCATGTCAGAGGACACGCTTATGGCAGCAAGCCAGCATGGGTCCAGCGTGTGCGTGTGCCTCGGGCCTGGCTGCGGGAGCCGGGTGCGGATCGCAGGAGAGGAGCAAGGATGGTGAGGATAAGATAAAGGGTCAGGGGTGGGGGCTGCCCAGCCTGGGTCCCTCATCCCCAGAGTAGCTACAGGTGTGAGCAGCTCAGTGGTGGAGATGCAGGGGCAAAAGGGCGCACACACATGCACACACATGCATGCATGATGCAAGCAGTGTGTGTGGGGGGGTGTCCTTCCTCTGCAGGGGGGAGCGCGGCCGGGGCCTGGGCTCTCTGCACGTCCAGGCCCCCCTGGCAGCAGCTGGACGTTGGTGGCTGCGGCCCCCCTGTATCCTGGGGGCAGGAGCTGTTTTGGGGCAACTGTTGTGGGGCTCCAGGGTCGGATGTGGGGTTTGTCTGGGGGAGTTTGGGTGGGATTGATCCTGCCTCCGCATGTCCCTTCCAGCTCCACGTGTCTAGGATTTCCGTGACTGCTGCCAGCCAGGCGGGAGAGCCGGGGACACGGGACCAGGGCGGTTTCTTCTGCTCCCTCCCTGGGGAGGCATCACACCTGCCTCCAGTGGTGGCAGAGGACAAGGAGCAATGGGCTCTGGCTGCAGCAAGGGAAGTTGAGGTCGGATATTAGGAAAACTTTCTCCCTAGGAGGGTGGTGAAGCCCTGGGATGGGTTACCCAGAGCAGTGACGGGGTCTCCACCCTTGCAGGTGCTGAAGCCCCGGGTAGACCAAGCCTTGTCTGGGATGATGCAGTTGGGGCTGGTCCTGCTCGGAGCAGGGGTCAGACACGATGTGACCCCTGAGATCCCGTCCAGCCCTCGCCGGGCTCGGCCCCGCCTGTGCCACTCCTGCGGCCGTCTCCACATCGGAGACCCCGGCCCACGACGCGTTTTCCCACCTCTGCTGGCAGCAGCCAGGTGAGGGGCTCGGGGCC
>NW_017728951.1:25896245-25897264 GCF_001723895.1 Crocodylus porosus | reverse complement strand
GCGGGGTGGGCGCGTGGGGGGGCCGCGGGTGTGGATTAGCGTGTGCTGGGGGGAGGGACGGGCCCTGCAGTGTTTGCACTGGTGTCTTCCCCTGAAACTCTCCTTAATCCTCTTAATGTCTCGCACTGGCAGGACCCACCTCGCACCTTCCGCCCCAATCCACATGAGCCCAGCGCCGCCCGCTCTCCTCCCGCAGGAACAGGCCCAGCTCCGGCCTGCAGCTCTTTTTGCCTCCAAGCCCCCTTTTGGGGGGGGGGGGGTGATGTGTTGCGGGTGGGGAAACTGAGGCAGGGGATGGTGAGGTGGCCAGACCAAGGCCACCTGGCAGGTCAGCGGCAGAGCCAGGAGCGTCGCCCAGGGGCTGATGTCTCGGCTGGGGCAGCCGCCTGCCCCTGTCTCCAGGTTGGCTCTGGCTTTGCTCTAGCCCTGGCAGTGACCTCTGACCTGGGGGAAGATTTGGGGGCACATGCTGTTCCCTGCCCCGAAAGCCCAGGCCCCCTTCTCGGGGCTTTCCCCTCACCCCCGATGCCCCCGTGGTCCTGTCCAGGGGGTCACGGGGGCACCTCCGTGCAGCCGCCAGCGGCTTGGGGTGATCGTGGCAACGCCAGGGATTTATTCCCCGCATCCCCCCGGGCCGGGGCTGAGCTGGCTGCACCCAGAAGTCCCTGGGGCAGGGGAGTTGCTGCATGTGTGTGTGGGTACGTGTGCACGCATGCACACGCGCATCCATGCTCCAGGACGTCGCTGCACCCTGGAGAGGGGCTGAGTTCGGGCACTTCCAGAGCGCGGGTGTGCATGCGCACACACGTGCCCATGCGTACACCCCCCCGCCGCGTGCTCAAAGCCCCTACCCATGCACGCACCCCCCGCCATGCACATACAGGCGCGTCTGCGCATCCCCTGCAGCACGTGCGCACACCCTCCATGTGCACACGTGTGTACACACGCGGGCAGGTCCCGTCCACAACGGCGGCGCCCTCCCCCCGGCACGTGCAGGCGCGCGCCCCCCGGCACACGCG
>NW_017728951.1:25891156-25895998 GCF_001723895.1 Crocodylus porosus | reverse complement strand
GATGAGAGGGGCTGCGGAGCGATGCCGGCGGCGCCTCTCGCTTCCCCGCCGGGTCGGGCCGCCCGCGAGGGCGGCGGCTGGGGAGGGCCGGCCCTCGGGGAAAGGGACACCGGCGGCCCTGCGCAGGGTAGAGGGGCGGCGGGCAAGTCCCGGCTCCTGCCGCCGGCCTCTCGCCTCCAGCCTCCGGCGGGCGCAGGCACCCCCGCTCCGGCCCTCGAGGATGCCCCCGGGGGCCGGGGGCCCCTCCGAGGAGCAGAGATCGTAATGGTGTGTTGTATATTTTTTAATTTCCTAAAGGTAACTGTTCAGTCCCCACCTAATTTTACACAGCATGTGAGGGAGCAAAGCCTGGTGACGGACCAGCTCAGCCGGCGGCTCGTCCGCACCTACCAGCTGTACAGCCGGACCAGCGGGAAGCACGTCCAGATCCTAGACAACAAGAAAATCAATGCCATGGCGGAGGACGGGGACGCCCACGGTAAGGGCACGGCCGGTCCCGTCCTCCTCGGGACCCGGGGGGGCGGAGGGGCGCCGTCTCGCTGGGGCTGGGAGACCGTGCGCGGAGGTCGTTGGCAGGTTGTGTCCAGGGTTGCATATATTGCTAAAAAGGAAATCCCCACCCAAATAAACGCGGGCTCCCCGTCCCTAAGCAGACCCTTTCCGAGGGCGCGGCCCTCCGCACCGCTCTTTGTCGGAAATCCCGAGCGTCCTCGAGCTGGGGCTGGGGAGGCCGACTCTCGAGGGACAAAAGCCAGGAGCCGCGGCCGGTGCCGGGAAGGATCCGGGCGCAGGGTCCGGCCCGAAGGGCAGCTCCCGCGCGGGAGAGCCGCTCCGTGCCTGGGTGGCACGCGTGCGAATGGCACGTTGAAGCATGCGGACCCCGACGTCGGCAAGGCGGGAGAGCCCGCAGAGGTGGCAGCCCCTTGCCCGCACGGTGCAGCGCCGCGGGACTGCGCCGCACGCAGGAATCGTGCCTGCTTCTCCTCGGAGCGGCGCTTTCCCTTTCTTACTCGGGGAGAGGCGTGGAAACACCCGGGTTTTTCTTTCTCCTCCGGTGCTTTGGCTTGGAAACGTTACCGTAGACTCAAACGATCGCGCCCCGCATCGACTCGGCCGCCAGCCGCCTTATCCCAAACCACCCCCGGATCAAAAGGGCGCGAGGTGATTCCCCCCGGCCCCGGCGCACTCTCCGCGTCTCCGGCGCGTGTGTTTTTTAAAAGGCGGCTACTGCACATTGGCAATCACGACCAAGTTTAACCAAGGCCAGGAGGAGAGGAGGCAGGGGGAGCTCCCGGCGGCTTGAAAACCTCTATTAAAACGCAATAAAAAGGGGAAGCGTTTGAGGAGCGAGAGAGAAAAATGACGGATGATCTAAACCAGGAGAAAAAAAAAAGCAAGAAAGAACAAGCCGTTTTTCAGATGTAAAGTTTTGAAAGGGCTGCGAGTCTGTAAATGTGAAAGTAGAGGTTCAGGATTGTTCTGTATGAATCTCCAGAGAGACCCCCATGTCTGGAAGAGCGATTAAAACTCTTCTTACTTTCACCTTTTTTAACATTTCCTGAATACTTTCTGCTCTTCGCAGTCCAGTTAGGGGATCAAGTGTGTCTCGCTGCATTTTTTCAGCATTTACGTAGCCACTTTCCCTTCAGTGTTTTAGCAAGAAACATAATTTTACTGGGATAAATCTGTCACGTCGGGAGGCGAAAACCTGAAGCTTTTTCCGAAAAAAAAAGAAAGAAAGGAAAAGAAACAAACAAAAAAAGGCCCCGCTCAACCCAGCAGCCTGCCACTGCAAAGCCCCGCGCGCGAGGCGCCCGGGATTTCGGGTTTCGGGATGGGAAGAAAAGGGCTGATTTATCTTCTCAAACGACTGCTCGGCCCGCTCGGACGTTTTTACTGCCGCCTTCCCGGCGGGCCGGGCGCTCGCGGGGATCTGCCGCGGTTGTCGGGTGGGACGGAGCCGTCCGGCCTCTGCCCCGGCTCTGGGCGGGGGCCACGTCCCCCCAGGCCCCTGCCCGGGGCAGAGCTGGGCAGGGTTGAGCCCACCCTGTGCCCGTCTCCGGGCCGGGGGCTTGCAGGGGTCCGCGGCCTGCGCGGCGGGGCCGGAGCAGCCCCCGGGCTATAAATCAGGGCCGGCTTTTGAAAAGGCAGAAAGGGAAGAGATGTGCGTCTTTGAAGGCCTGTTGTGCGCGGCTCTCCCGAGGCTTCCCCTGCCCTCCTCCCTCCCCGGCTTCCTCGCTGGCGGCCAGGGGAAGGAAAATCGATGCTCTCCGAACCTCCGGCGGCCCCTTGCATCAATCCCGGCCCCCCGGCGAGGGGCGGAAGGGACCCCGTCTCGGGGCCTCGGTCCCGGGGGCCGAGGCGCGTGCGTGGGGCTTGCATGGGGAGGACCGCGCTCTGGGGTGGGGGGCAGAGAGCGAGTCGGCTCTCCCAGGTCCCCGCACCGGGCAGCCCGGGGCATTCGGGACGGTCGGGGTAGCTGCCACCATCGCGAATGCAGCCGGCTCCAGGGGGCCGTGGTGTCCTGTGCCAGACAAGCCCCGATGCAGGCGTGGAGCCCTGGCGCCCAGCATGTGGCCCTGCCCCGGGCACCTCGCCTGGGGCATCCCAGCTCGGGCCTGTTGTCACAGGCGAAGCGTGCGGGAGGGAGACGGCATGGTCCAGGGCTGGGCTGCACCTCAGTCTCCTCATCTGTGAAATGGGGCTGTTCCTGCACGGGTCCTGCTGGGCCCGGGCCGCACTGGAAGCAGCCTGCTGTAGCTCAGGAGCCCGCCCGGGCACCAGCCACGGGGCGTACGGGCACGTCAAGCCAGGGCCTCGCTGGCTCCTCGGAGCCGTGCGGACCGTTTGCCGGGCTGCCCCGGCTCTCGGGTTCCCGGGGCGGAGGGAAGGTGACAGGGCTATTTATAGGCGCGCCATCGACCGGCGATTTGCGTCGCTCCTACGGAGGCCGGTCGATGCCTCCATTAAAAAGCGGAGACCAAATCGATACGCCCTCTCGGCTGGCGCAGAGGTGACAGGCATTAGCGGGTGGCCCTTCCCGCGGCCCCGGGGACGCAGGGCCCTCGCCCGGGGGAGGGTCGTGGCACCCCTGCCCCTCGTCTGCCCCCTCGGCTCTGCTCCCTGCCCGGCTCGGAGCCGGTGCCGGAGGGGCTGCTCTGCCCCGCGGTGGGGCAGCCGTGCCGGCCCGGTCCGTGACCTCCCTCGTTCCCCGCAGCCAAGCTCATCGTGGAGACGGACACGTTCGGGAGCCGCGTGCGCATCAAGGGCGCCGAGACGGGCTTCTACATCTGCATGAACAAGAAGGGCAAGCTCATCGGCAAGGTGAGGGGTGCTGGAGGTGAGGAAGGGGTGCCTGCTTTGGGGGGGGTTGCCCGGCGGCACCGACAGCTCGCGGCCAGTCTCCCCCAGCCCGCGGGCAGGGAGAGGTGGCAGTGGCCAGTGGCATTTGCAATGCTCTTCCGCCCCGGGCTCGGCGGGGTCAGGGGAGGCTGCGGGCAGTGAGCACGTGCAGCGTGAGTGCAACGAATGTGAACAAACAAGGAGCCTGGATGCATGTGCTCCCAACACACCCCCAAACCACGTGGCCACCAGCTGTGGGCTGCTCCTTGCCGGGCAGCCTGTCCCATTGCCCCACTCTCTCCTTTCCTAAAGGGGATTGTGAGCCCCGGTCACCTCCCTTCCAGCCTGCGCTCTCCAGCCCCGTGCAAGCCCGGAGAAGGGCAGGACGGACCTGGGTCTGACCCCGCACGGGGCAGCTGTGATGCCCCCGCCTCCTGGGCCCCGCTCGGTGCTGTGATTCCCCGGTGCCCGCAGTGCTGGGGCTGGGGCAGGCGGCGTGCTTGGAGCTGTCCGTGTTCAAGGCCTGGCGGCGATGGCTGGTCCCCCGGCACAGTCCGGGCTAGCGGTGGGTGAGCTGGAGGGTAACCCCGGGGCCGGGGCCGTGGACGTGAGGCCCCTGGCTCCACCTGGGAGTGGTGGGGACGTCCCTTTGGGCTCCTGCCTTGCTCCCAGGGGCTGGGTTCATTTCTCTCACCCACCTAGTGTGCATCTCCCCCCGTCTGCCCGCTGCGGCACCTGGCTCGACGGAGGGAGGCAGGTGGGAAGCGCTGTCAGTCCTGGTCAGCATGACCTTGGCATCGTCCTTCAGGGGGCCGTTCCAGGACCAGAGCGCTACGGCGCTAGGAGCTGCACAGGCAGGGAAGGATGATGCCCATGGGCTATTCTTGGGGTACACGTCAGGCGGAGGGCAGTGGCTGCAGGATCAGGCCCTCAAGGCGACCCTAACAGCATCGTCTGGGGCTCAGAGTCCAGATCCCAATCCATGCCCAGAGGGTTTTGTGAGTGCTTGGGAAGGACTCGGGGGACCTGGACGTGAGAGGTGGGGGCAGTGGAGAGGGCAGCGCTGTGGGGAGCTCCGTCTTCACCTCCCGTCATCATGCTGGGGAAATGCAGAGCAGGCTTTCAGTAGGAAGGGAGCAAATCGCTACGGTGCCAGAGCGGGCGGCAGGACCCGGGTGTGTTGGGGTCATCCTGCTCCAGCTGGCAGCAAGGATGGCCGTCAGCTCCTGTGCCGGCTTCGGGGCAGCAGGCCGGGGGTTTCCCTGCAGTGCCCCAGCTCCGGGAGTCGGGGGATGATGTGAGAATTGAAATTTCCTTTCCAGAAAAAAACAGTGGTTTCCAGCAGGGAGGGGCTGGGTCTTGGGAGCCTGCGGGTCTCCAAGCCACTGTCGCAGGGAGCGCAGGGCTAGGGTTCAGAGAGACCTGGAGAAATGGGAGGATTGAACCCAAAGAAATTTGAGGTTCAACAAGGACAAGTGCAAAGTCCTGCACTGAGGAGGG
>NW_017728951.1:25864550-25890846 GCF_001723895.1 Crocodylus porosus | reverse complement strand
TGAATAGCAGCCTTCACGGGGCTGCAAAGAGGATGGAGCTGGGCTGTCCTCAGTGGGGGCAGATGACAGGACAAGGAGCAGTGGGCTCAGGCTGCAGCAAGGGAAGCTGAGGTTGGATATTTGCACAAACTTTCTCATGAGAAGGGTAGTAAACCACTGGGACAGAGGTGGGGGAGTCTCCATCCTTGGAGGTGTTTAAGACCCGGGTAGACGAAGCCTTGTCTGGGATGCTGCCGTTGGGGCTGGTCCTGCTTGGAGCAGGGGCTGGACCAGACGTGACCTCCCGGGGTCCCTTCCGCCCCCGTGCCCTCCGATTTGCGAGCTCTCGGGATCTGAAGGCATCTCCCGGCCGGGCACTGACCCTCTCTGTCGCTGCGTTTCCCCCCCAGAGCAACGGCAAAGGCAAGGACTGCGTCTTCACAGAGATCGTCCTGGAGAACAACTACACGGCGCTGCAGAACGCCAAGTACGAGGGCTGGTACATGGCCTTCACCCGCAAGGGCCGCCCGCGCCGGGGCTCCAAGACCCGGCAGCACCAGCGCGAGGTGCATTTCATGAAGCGCCTGCCCAAGGGCCACCACACCACGGAGCCCCATCGCCGCTTCGAATTCCTCAACTACCCCTTCAACCGGAGAAGTAAAAGGACTAGGAACTCCAGCCGCCGGGCAGGCCCTTGACCGGCCCGGCCGTGCCCTCCTCTCCTGGCCGTGGAGATGGGCGGACGCAGAGTAGAGACTTTCCCGTACGGTGATCCCAAAAAAAATGAGAGGAAAAAAAAAAGGAGGGGAAAAACAAACAATAAAAGCCGGGATCTAGTTGTTTATAATTTTTTTTTTCTTGCTTTGATTTTGGGTTCTTTTTTGGTCCGAGAAGAGAACCAGACAGGCAGAGAGAAGCTCTATTTTTGTATTGCCGGCGCTGGAGAGGAACGAATCGACAGACTCATGGAGGGGGCGCCGCGCGCCGACGTAGCAGCGGGGTCGTCTCCTTTATTTTTGTAGTGCTAGGGGGAAACGGGGGCAATCACTGGTTTTTAAAGCGAATGCATGGGGGGTGGGGGGGGGGCTATCCGGGACCAAAGTGCTACTTAAAGCAGATGGGTTTGTGCGAGTTTGAGCAGACCGGACAGACGAGCGCGTGGGGGAGAGACGAGCTTAGGCCAGGATGCTGCTCCCGTCTCCGCCGGGGCGCGCGTTGCAGGGCGATGCCTGGGGCCGCGTTGTCCGAAGCTCTCGGGGATAACTAGACCCACTCCTTTCGCCGAGCGAGAGGGTCTTGGACACTTCTTGGATCCTGCCACAAACCATGGCCAGCTCCCGGGGCCGAGGGACCGGCTCTCGGGTGAGGGCCGGCCCGGAGACACCACCTCGTGCCAGCGAAACCGGCCTCGGGATGTCCCCGGGCACCTTGGAGGGAGCGGCGGTGGGCAGGACATGGGGAGATGTATATTTTTCTCTTGGAAAATGTGGACCTTTTGCTGAAACCTCAGTTTCTCCATTCTCGTTGCACCCAAAAGTTTCCACCCCAAAATGTGAAGCTTGAGATCGTTTGGGCATTTCTGGCTGGTTTTTTAATTGTTAGAACGGGTTCGGTATTCAGTCCCCGCGTCTTCCATATCCAGGCTTCAGTTTTCCGACAAAAGAAAACGCCATGTTTGTAACAGGCAGGTTCCAGGGAAAATTGTGCATTGTCCAAAGCCCAATTTCTTGTCCAAAACCCCCCCAAGCTGCCCCGATCCAGCCTGTCCCCCCCGCGCACGGCAGACACTGCCGTGGGGGGCGAAGCAGATGCTGGATGGCAGCCAGAACCCAGGTCCGATCTCTTTCTGATTGTTTGGGGTGTCTTGTTTTGTTCTTTTATTATTCTTCTAATTTCCTCGAGGACTTTTTGTTGCGTGTACAAATTTGAATATGAGATCATTGAAATATTTATTTAATATGTGCATTAAAAAAAATGGCATTAGTATTGACGTGCCTGTCTGATTTTGGGGGGTGAAGGCGATGGGGAGGGGCATGAGGTGGGGGTCTCCAGGCTTGGAAGTGGGGGTTCAGAGAGGGGCAAGGCCAAAAGCCTGGTGTGAAGGGCATCGGAGGACCCGGTGCAAGGCGGTGGCCAGTGGGCTGGAGAGAAAGGGCCCTTGAGTCCTTGGCATTTTGTGCCCCAGGGAAGGGTTTTGTACCCAGGGGCCTTGGGTGGGAAGGCAACAGGGAGACTCTCCGAGCCCGTGGGGTTTTTCTTTCTACCTCCTCAACTTGTTGTGACTTTGAGGAGGTGGCTCGGGGTAAAGGTGTCCGGAGAGATGGCAACGGGAGGCAGAAGCATCTCTTTGCCCCTCTCCCGACCGGCTCCCGGGTTTGGCTGAGCCACGCCAGGGCCCTGCTCGTCCAGGCCAGCATCGTGCCCAGCCCGCCCGGCCCGTGTCGGGCGCAGACGTCCGGTCGAGCCCGAGCAGAAAGGCGCCAAGCGTCGGAGCGTCTCGCCGTGGTGGCCGGGTTCCCCCCTGCTGCAGAGGCCCGTGGCTCTGTGGTCTCTCCTGCTCTCCTCCCGGGGGGGTGCAATGGGTCGTGGCCCCCCAGGCTCTTGGGGCTTAAGTGCCACGTGCCTCAGGGCTGCGGGCGAGGGTTTGAGGCAGGGCACCCCCGGGTTGCGGGGTGCCTCGGACGGCAGGGACCAGCACTGCCCTGGCGCCCGCTAGCGACCCTCCTGTTCTTTATTACCCAGGGCCCGGGTGCCGGGACGTGCGCCTGCGTCCGCCACCGTGCCTAGCACCAGCGTCCGGCGGCGGAGCATCGTCCTGGCCTCAGCCGCTGGGCCAGCGTGCCCTCTGCTACCCGAGTACCCTTGCTGGCTGCAGCCCGTCCCTGGAGAGCCGGGAGGGAGCCAGGGACCTGATCCTGTTGCCCGCGATGGCAGCTTGGGCTTCCCGGCCTGCCGAGGTCGGGGCTGGGTGCGGGGCCGAAGCAGGACGAGGTGGAGGAGCTCAGACAAGGGTGAAGTGGCCCCTTGCAGACGGCAGAGGAAAGGGCTGCGCTGCCCCGTGGCTGCCCTGGGTGAGGGGCATTTTCGGGGTCTGACGGAGACCGTCCAAGGTCTGGAACAGCCTGCCCTTGGAGGTGGCTCAAGCACCTACACTGGACACCTTCAAGAGCAAATTGGTGCTTATCTTGCTGGGAGCCTGTGACCCCGGCTGACTTCCTGCCCTTTGGGCGGGGGGCTGGACTCGATGACCCGCCGTGGCCCCTTCCAGCCCGAATGTCCACGAATCCATGAAATCTGTGTCACGGGGGAGGTAAGAGGAGGATTCGGAGCCCGGGCGTTCGCAGGGACCGGCTTCTCTCCGGCGCGGGCGGCCGTGCTGGCGGAGGGGAGCGATGCCGGGGGTCTCCTCCAGCGCCGGGCGCAGGGCTGCAAGCGACGAGCTCCCCAGATCTCAGCCCTGCTTGCAAAGCGCCCCGTCCCGGCCGCAGAGGGGCTGAACCCGCGGCCGCCCAGCCCAGCACCGCTCCGCACCCTTGCTCCCAGCCCTCGGCTGCTTGCCTTGCAGGTGTGATGGGCTACCACCTCCCTGGGCAGAGCCACCCCAAGGGAGGCACGGACACCCCCAGAGCCGCCCGCAGCTCGCTGGGCTGCCCGATGCCGGCCGTGCACCGTGCCCCCACGGTGCCTGGACCCCGTCCTTCCCGAGCCCAGAGCAGAACGGCCTCTCCGTCCAGCCACGGACCCGGAGCGCAACCCCCTGGGATGCCTCCCTTGCCCGTGGGACGTGGACCGGCGCTGGCACGGGACCGGTGCTGTATGCCGGTCCCCAGCCCCAGGCAGCGGGCCCAGGGGGGCTGTTTATTGCCTTAGGGTCAGCTTTCAAACCTCTGCCCCATCCCCCTCTTCTAATTAATTCTGGGGACGAAGCCCTGGCTTTATTGTGGCAGGGCCTGGGGCTCCCTGTGGGAAAAGTCACACCTTCTGAGCAGCTTCTGATGCCCTGCGAAGGAAGGGCCCGGCCAGGAAACGCTTTCATCTGGGACATTAATTACACACGTTTCATTTGTTTGAGAGCAATTCCTCTCCAGCGAGGAGGGGCTGGTGTCTCTGCCGCGCTCTGCAAAGCCCCCTCCTTCCCAAGGGGGTTATAGCCCCACAAGGCCTCAGCGGGGGGAGGCCGCGGCTATTCGCCCTTGCCGTTATTCCAGATCAGTGGGCCCCGTCGCCAGCGCCCGCATCCTGCCGGGGGCTGAGCTCCCCGTGACTGCCCCCCTCGCCCGGCTCCGAGCACCCAGCGGGCGTGTGGTGCCAGCCCAAAGGATGCGGCTGTCCTGCCCCGCAGAGCTCCCTCCCGGGGCGTCTGCACCCTCCCGGGGCAACAGGCATCAATTCTGGGGGGGGGTCGGTCCAAGTTGGGGCTGGCGGGGTGGAGGAGCTCACTAGGCGAGTGCAAGCTTGTGAAACGAGTGTGCGTGTGCATATGCGTGTGGCGGGGAGGGCGGCCTTTGCTCTAGCACACGCGCTGGGCTCTTTCCATGCTGTACAGACTGTGTCTAATTCTCCATCGGGCCCTTTCTCCTCCCCCGGCCCCTGGGCTCGCTGAACCTCCCTGCCCCCTTCCCTCCGTCCTGCTGCTTCTGGCCCCCGTGCCCCCCTCTCCTCCCGCCCAGGTGGGACCATGGGCTGAGGCCACAGCCCAGGGATGTGGAATAAGGCGGTGACATCTTCGCAGCCCCTTTCCCGGCCATAGCAATCACACTTAGCGCCTCGGGAGGCACTTTGCATATTCAAAGCACCCATGCACTGGGCCTCATTAGTGGCCCCCGGGCCCAGCGGCAAGAGTCTCTCCCCGGGCCGGAGCAGCGCTCGTCACGTGCGCGCGGTTCGGCCGGGTCTCTAAATGCAGCCGGTTCCTGGTGGCGCTGGGACGTCGCGCTGTGCGCCCACGGGCCGCTCGCTGCTCGAGTCCCGGGCTCGCTGCAGAAGTGGGGCCTGTGCCTGGCCCCGGGAATGGGCCCTGGGCTGTGACTTGCGGCTCCGGGTGCGGGGCTCCGCAGGCTGGCGCGGACTTGGTGCCGGGGCGGAGGTCGCGCTTCGCTGAGCCTCTCTGATGGGAGAGGAGGGATCAAAACCCTCGTGAGCCGTCCTGGTGCAAGCCAGGGCGGCCAGATCCCGCAGGCTGGCCGTGATGCTGCCGAGAGCCCCGAGACCCCAGGCTGCCAGGGGTGCGTGGCCCGCAGCCAGCATCTGCCCTCAGCTCCAGGGCATCAGGCGGTGAGACCAGAAAAGCCCAGAGAGGATGCGCCCAGTGTACGGCTGCATTTCCCTGAGCCGTGGCTTGGCCTGCCTGGCCTCGGCTCTGGGCTTGGCTGGAGGCTCACGCTGCACTGGGGCAGGACGGGATTTCCCCCTGCTCAGACTGGTTTGCACTGGGGGGTTGCTTTCTTTTGCAGCAGGGGCCTGGCCTGGCCTGGCCTAACAACCGTGGCCAGCAGCAGGACTTCGGCGGCCACGATGCCCCGGCTTTCCCTGTGGCAGGTTCAGGTGTGATGCCTGGTGCTGTCAGGGGTTAATTGGCGGGTTTGCGCAGGGTGGCTTGCGCAGGGCTGACCCTGCCTCAGGCGGGGGTTGGACGAGATGTCCTCGCTGCAGGTCCCATGCAGCCCCACCGCTCCAGGATTTCCACCACGTGCGCCGGCTGCCCTCCGCGAGTCGCCGCAGGCTGCGCCAGGCCCGCGGGAGCGTGGCGGCCGAACGCAGGACCCGGCTAGCTCTGGCGCCGTTGCTTTGCCTCTTACCCCGGGAGCCCCGCTCACAGCCCTGGAGCCTGTTGTAGCGGTGGCTCAAACGCGGTTTCTTCCCCCAGACAGGTGGTGATCTCCATGCGAGGCCACAGATGGACACGAGCCAAACAGGCAGCGATGGGACAGTGCCGGGCACCGCGAGAGGCCAGGGCTTCAGGGCCGGAGCCTCGCGGTGGCTGAGGCTTCGTGGAAAGGGACGTGCAGGTAGGGGATGGGGATGGAGACCGTGGTTTTGGGATGGCGGGGTGGTCCCGCTGGGATTCAGGTATGGGCTGAGGGCTGGGCATGAGAAGCAGCTGGGCAGCGAGCCCTTTGTTAATGGCTTGTGAACTTCTCTTTATGGTCCTCTTCAGTAGCCCAGGCTGCTGGTGGCCGCTCCAGGCAAATTGCTGGCGTGTCGGGCTCTGGAAACAGCCCCTTGAAATCAGTTGTTGTCACAATTAACAACCAGTTTGGCCCCGGCGCAGGCTGTTAACCATCAAACGGGGACAGGGGGTAATGATTGATTCCTCAGGCTGCTGCGGCTGGAGGGCAGGGGCCAACCTGTGCTATAAAATCCCATCCCAGCGGCCCGGGGAAAGCAGCTGGCTCCCGCCTGGAGGAGCAGGACGGGGGTCCCCACCCCGGCCCCCGGCCCGAGGGAAGCCGCGTGGTCTCTCTCTGTCCACAGGATGCTCTGGCGCTGCCCCCGCTCCCGCTTCGAGGGACCTCGTCGCGGGGCGTCTGCGCTGCTGACGGCGGGGGCTTGCTCGGCCTCGTGGCAGGCGACCCTCCGGACGTCTCCTTGGATGAGCTGGACCAGCCGAGCTGCCGGGGAAGTCTGGTGAGAAGAGGCCTTCCCCGCTCGGGGCTGAACGGGGCCCGCGGTCTCGGCCTCTGCTCCGGGGCACGGCTAGGACGAGGCCAGGCAGCAGGAGAAAGGACCTCGCAGCCTCCCTTTGCTCCCCAGGGACGTTTGGGGTTCGGCGGTCCTGGCAGGCGCCTCGCCTGTCCGTGCCCGCCTCCCACCCCGCGCCCGCCGACGGGCCGCGGCGCTGGAGGAACGTTTCCCCGGGGATCGAGGCGGCCGACTCGGGCTGCGGCACGCCTGGGGCGGAGGGAGACGGCCGCCTGCTTGGTCGGACAGGGCGCGGGACCCCTCCGGGGGCCGTGGAGCACGTGCCCAGCGTAAGCCCGGTGACGGGGTGCTGTCCAGCCGGGGCGAGGCAGAGGGCTGGACCCTACAAAACTGTCCAAATGCTGAAGGGACTTAGGTGGCATCAAGGGTATTGAGGCTCCTGAGCCCAGTTTCATTTGATTTCCCTTTTCAAAAGCAAGGCAGGGGTCTAAGGTCATTGGGGTGCAGGCTCCTAAATTGCTTGGGCACCGTGGCAGAAGGCTGGGCAAAGGCGGCGCCTTAGAGCTGGACGATCCAGGTAGTTTTGAAGGCTCAGTTCGGCTCCGCAGCCTTTGGGGGCTGAGATGGGGCATCCGCAGTGGTGTTTTGGCAGTCCCGTGATGTACCGGGCTGCAGCCCTGAGGTCCGGTCCAGGAGGCGCGGAGGAGGGGTCAGTCGTGGTTCTCTGTGCTCATCCCCTGGGCTCATCGATGCCTTCCCTACCTGGAAGGTGATTTTTCGGGAAGTTTTGCTGAGCTCAGTTCATCTCCCACGGAGCCGTGCTGCCCATCTGGCTTCGGGCTAAAGCCAGCTCTCCCACCTCCGGGCCCTTTGGGGTGTAACCCCAGCTCGCTCCCAGGTGTCCTCTTCCCTACAAGGATGGAGCAGTGTCCTTGTGTCTTGTCCCCTCTGGGGTGGCGTGGTCCTCACAGGTTCCTGCCACATGAGACAGCCCTTGGCATGCTCTGCACAGTGGTACGGGGTGTGTGCTCCCTGGCACACGAGCGCTGCCCGCTTCCCCCTCAGGACGGCCAAACCTGTGCCAGGTGCGGATGCGGGGCAAGCAGTGGGGTTTCTCACCCCGTGTTACAGAGAGAAGAGCTGCCCTGTGCGGGGTCAGTCCTATGTCCTACGTCTATAGCGGCTTCCAGCTCTGTCCTGTATGGCAACAGCCAGTGTGGAGCCCGACGTAGCGTGGGTCCAGCCTGGGTTATTTTTGCCCAAGTGCATCACTTTGCACTTACCTACGTTGCATTTCACCTGCCGTTCGGTTGTCCTTTTGCTCGGTCGTGCCAGCTCCTCCGGTAGGTGCTCGCAGTCCACCTCAGTCTGCTTTGCAAACCTCATCCCCCATGTCCCCCGGTGAGTTGCTCTACTGCCTCGTGGCCTCCCTCCGCGGTTCGGTGCCGTTTCCATCCCGCGGTGCCTTTTGCTGCTCAGTGACCGAACGACCCCTCTGTGCAGCTGGCAGTCCTGCAGCCTCCCGCTGCAGACTTGCCCCGAACAGAGCCGCACTCTGCCCTCGACCCCCCTGCGTGGCATCCAGCTGGCCCGCTGGGGCTGGGGGTGCTCGGGGGGTGGAGGTGGGACTGGTACCGAGGGTAGCTTTATGGAGAGTTTAGACAATGGGTTTGTCTGGGCAGGTTGGGACAGGGCTGATCCTCAGGCTGGGCTGGACTAGACGTGAGTTTTGCAGGTTCTTGGCTCAATGCTCTTTGCGGCGTGACCTGTGATTTCCTACCTGTCTGTGCAGCATCGGCACCCTGGGCACCCACCTGATCCACAACAACAGCAGGGTTCAATAATAACAGTTCCTTTCCAGACAGCCCCTCCACCCCGCCGGCTGCCCCCACCAGAGAGGCATCCATCCCGAGACCGACGGCCCAGCAGCGGAGAGGGGTCCGTCGCAGCCCTGGTAAGAGGCGCTTGTTGCTTTGTGCTCTGGACCTAGGCTCACTGCTGCAATGGCTCATTAGCTGGTCCTGTGTCAGCTCTGCTCTCTCCCTGCCATCCTGAGATCGTCGTGAAAATCATGAGACTTCAGGACTGGCGCTTCCTGGGACCTTTCCCACTGATGTCTAGGTTTCCAGCCATCCGCCTTCACCTCTCCAGGCTTTTCTTGGTAATGGTGAAGCCCAGAAACTTCACTGAGTAGATTAGTGCTTCACCTGATAACGGGACTCCACGAGCTGGGGAGTGGGAGAAAGCACCAGAGATGAACGACGACATTGTTGGGGGAGGAGGGCGTGTTAGAGCCCCGTCAGGCACACGGCAGAGCAAGGACCCCTGCTACACCCGACGTGTATCACGCAATTCACCGGGCAACCGCACAATAGACTTAGACCGGCCGCATGTGCCGAGTAATTATCATGCGATAAAAATGACCATCCGGCTATGAAAAGAGCCAACTAGCTATAAAGCAGGTGCTTGAAAATGCGTAAGGACTCTACAGCTGATTCCTATCCAGGTTTAATTTGAGCGTGAGACACCGACACTGCGAGGATGTGGTGAGAGCTGTTCGGTGCGCGTGGAAGCGCCTCCTGCGCCCGGGAGAGGGGTCGTGCACAAGCGCAGGCCGCCCAGAAGCAGCGATGCGCAAACTGCAGCCTTTAGCAGGTCCTTGCTGGAAAGAGATAAGCCGCCGGAGCGCCCCCCCTTGCTGCTGCAGCCGTGCGGAGGGGCAGGGGCGCTGCCCTTGGATAAAGCGCTTTCCGGTCCGGATGTGTGCGATGGGGGAGAGCAAAGCCCAGCGCTCGGCCTTCCCAGGGGTTTCAATCTCCCGACACCTCGGGAGTTTCCAGACGTGTCAAACTTGCAGCCTCGCTCAGGAGGACGATGGTGGCACGAGCAAGTCGTCCCGCTGTTATGTGGAGCCCCCCGGCCACGGGTGACCCGGTCTTTGGAGAAGCCCAGATTCAGTTCTGCTGCTGTAACACGGAGCAGCTCTGCCCACTCCAGGGGCCGTGACGGGTTTGCATTCATGCAGCTGCCCCCAGGAGCTGCCCCTGGTCTACAGGGCCAGAGATGCTGCGTGCCCTAAGTCATGGGGGGCTCCCAGGTTTCTGCTCCACGTGTCAGGGGCACTTAAGCCTCTCCCAGAGGCGCTGGGGATGGGGCTGGGGCTGGGCCGTGCCAATGCTCCTGCTGCGCTGACCCCGCAGGGTCCTGGCTGGAGGGTCTTGCCCCCGCACTCAGGCTCAGCCCCGTGCTGCACTGGGGCAGGAGGGATTTTTCCCCTGGTCGGACTGGTCCAGACCGGGGGATTTGCCTTCTCCTGCAGCGGGGGCACAGCCTGGCCTGGGGTCCCTGGAGCGTCTATTAACAACCTTTGCAGCAGCAAGGTGGTGGCCGCCACGGTCCCCCCCGCTTTCCCTGGGGCAGGAGCAGGGGTGATGTCTCGTGTGGAGTCGGGGGTGACAGTGGTTTTGCTCAGAGTTGAGACTATGGATTTGCCTGGGCTGGTTTGCAGGGTTGGACTGGATGTGACCTTGGCAGGTCTCTTCCAGCCCTGCTTCTCAGGGGTTTCTGCGAGTCTACAATTGCTACTCAGCCATTGCTCGCAAACTCTCTGACTGCGGTGGCTTATTCTGGAGAGGGCCGACCCCAGGTCCCCCTGCTTTAGAGCAGCAAAACCATCTACGGGGCCATTGATGTCAGTGGACATTGGTTTGGATCCTAACTGACCCCTTTCCCAGAAAGACCAGTGGAAGCTGAAGGACTCTCTGGAGACCATGCAAGATTGGGTATGTGGGAAGCTGGGCGAAGCTGGCAAGGGAGCAAAGCAGTGAGAAAGACCATCGAAATCCTTTGGAGCAGAGATGCCTCCCCTCTGCCCAGTCAGACCTTTGGTCTGTGTCTGCAAGATGAGCTGAAAGCCCCGGGTTGACGTTCCCAGCTGAGCGACTAAATGCCAGCACTGGAAGAGAGCGGTCTTCGATGCCCACCCCAGAAGACAACAGGTGTTGGCCGTGAGCCCCGGGAGCTGATACCCAGTGGGATGCCCCACGCTGGCACAGCAGTGAGCCCCCGGCTCTGTGCCACCCTCCAAACTGCAGGAAACAAGGGACTGACCGATCTGTTTAGCAAAGCGGCTGGGCAGATGCGCGACGTTACAGTCCGCCTGGACAGCATCAGTGCAGCAAACCTGCCCCGGCTGCACTGAAGGATGGGCAGATGACCAGGTCCAAGACCCTGAACATGGAAAACTGCTGGATAGCATGGGCTGATTCCCTCCTGACTTCTGGGCTTTGCCTGGCCCGCCAGGCATTGGCTCTTGCCTTTGTCAGGAACTGCTCCTTGATAGTTACCCTACATTTTCCTCCCCTTAGCTTCACGTTATATACAACTTTTCCTAGTTATATATCACAGGATCATAGGGACCTCACAAGGGTATTTGAGCCAGCTCCAGGCCCTGCTCCTAGCAAGATCGTCCTTGACTAAACCATCGCAGCCAAGCGTCTGTTCAACTTGCTGTGGGAAGTGTCCAGGGGTGAGTGTCCCCCGCCTCTCTAGGTGCCTGTTCCATTGCTGGGCCACCCTCAGAGCCAGAAAATCCCTCTTAATCTCTAGCCTCAGTTTCCCCTGCTGCAGCTGGAAGCCATTGCTCTAATCCTTCCTCCTGCAGCCACCAAGAAAAGCCTGTCTCTATCCTCTCTGCCATTGCCCTGCAGGGATTTGAAGATGGTGCTCAAATCCCCTCACAGTTTTCACCCAGTACCCTAATCACTCCTCGTCCCTGCGTGGGGCTGATGCCTGCACACGGATGAGTTGCACATTCTCCCTCCCCACTTGTCTGGGAATGTCACCAATAGCCCCACGTTTGAGTCAGAGTCACAGACAATTCAGGTTGGGAGGGACTCAGTGGGGGTCACATCTAGTCCAACCCCCTGCTCAAAGCTGGACCAGCCCCAGCCCCAGCCACATCATCCCGGCCAAGGCTTCGTCTACCCGGGTCTTAAACACCTCCAAGGATGGAGACTCTCTGGGTGACTTGTTCCAGAGTTTTATTACCCTCCTCGTGAGAAACCTTTTCCTAATATCCAACCTCAACTTCTCTTGCTGCAGCCTGAGCCCATTGCTCCTTGTCCTGTCGTCTGCCCCCACTGAGACCAGCCCAGCTCCGTCCTCTTTGCAGCCCCCCGGCAGGGAGGCGAAGGCTGCTATTCAACCCCCCTCGGACTTCTCTTCTCCAGACTGAATCAGCCCAGTTCCCCCAGCCTCTCCTCACCAGTCCTGTCCCCCAGACCCCAACCATTTTCCTTGCCCTCCACTGGACTCTCTCCAGTGTGTCCACATCCTTTCTGCAGTGGGGGCCCACAGCTGGACACGGGCCCCCACAGTTGTTCCACATTTCATGGTGATGGTGGGCCACTGTGGGTGAGCCCCATGCTGGCCACAGCAGCCTTCAGAGAGACCTCCTCTCCATGATTGCGAAGGATTGCCATGAAGGAGCACACGCCTGGAGGAAGAAGTGATGTCCTCCGGTGGCCGTGCCCTTGGGCGGTGCTTGCTCATCAGTCACAGCCACCAGTGGTGGAAAAGTGGTCTCTGTAGCAGCATTTGAAAGGGGCATCCTTCCCTAGGCTCAACGCGGGGTTGAAAACCAAACATTGCTGCAGTCCATGGGAGGAGGTGCGTCCTAATGATCAGAGCAGAGGATCTGTGGATAATTATCTGGCTGGAAAATACGGATAATGATGCTGACCTACTTCATAGTCAAGTCTCTTGGGGGTGGTAATTGGGTAAGTTGCTACTGGCCTTTGGAAGCTTTTCTAGGATCAGAGAAAAGTGGGGCTGGAAGGGACCTCACGCGGTCACTTCTGGTCCAACCCCCCTGACTAAACCAGCCCAGCCACGGGGCCCGCCAACCTGCTCCTGAAAACTTCCAGTGATGGAGATCCCACCACTGCCCCAGGCAGCGCAGCCTGCTCCAATGCTCCACCATCCTCCGAGCCAGGACGGTCCCCCTTGTCTCCAGCCTCAGTTTCTCCTCTTGCAGCCCTTGTCCTATCCCCCTGCGGCCGTCTCCATCCTCTCCGTCATCACCCTTCAGGGATTGGAAGATGGTGATCAAAACCCGCTCTCCTCCCCCTCAGTCTTGTCTTTCTGTGGATCGAAGTCTGGATAGTGGCTGGTGGAGACTGTTCATGGGATTATCAGGGTTTTCCTTAAATTGCAGCAGTGCCGAGCGATCCCAGGGACGGGCTGGCTGCAGCATGCGGACGGATGGACCCCCGTATTTTGGGCTCTGCACCAGCAGAGGGAGCTCAAGTTCATTAACAAACCCTAATTGCGAACCGCGCCTGAGCAAGATGGGACACACACCTGAAGCCAGGGGCGCGGGGCCCAAGTCGAAGCCACCTGGAGCAGCCAAACTCCTCTCTGGAGCCGGGCCTGCGCTGGAGGGACGTGAAGAGCCCACCGGTGACCCCAGAACTTGTCTGCGCGTCGCACTGGCGCCCTCGGGAAGGAAATCGAATGCAGCCGGACGAGGTCTTGGCTGGGAGCGAATGGTCCAAACGCTGCAGCTGCTGCCTGGAGCCTCTGAGAAGCTATGAAACCTGAAGACGACGGGCGGGCCTGAGAGGATGCAAGTCTTGCTCGGAGAACGTGGAAAACTGTGGCAAAGTCATGCCGGGCTGAACACGGCGGGCTGCTGAGTAGCCCACGCCCCCCGGCTGCCTGCCCTTGCGATCCTCCACGCCAGGCAGACCAAGCAGGATCATCTCGATGCTGGATCTTCATCCTGCTGCGCTCGGCTGGCTCATCCCATGCTCTGGAGGGGAGCGGAGATCCAGTGGGTTCCCACGGGGCAGCGGATCCCGGCCCGAGACTCGCCTCGTCTCATGCAGGGTGGCAGGCAGATGCCAGTGCTTCGTCGCCAGTGCAGGGACCTGATCCTGGGCTTCTTAAATCCAGTGGGAGCTTTTCCATTGAGTTCAGTGGGCTTCGGGCTGGTCCCAGCTCAATACGCTGCTAGACCCCGGGCGTGGGAATTGCAGGCCTCGTGGTTCCTGGGGGCCATCTGGGGCTCCATCAACACGAGGACTTCTCCCAGGAATCAAACCTACCTGCGTGAGCAAATGGGGTAGGATTGGACCCACGGGGGCCCTAATCCAACAACCACTGAGGCCAGTGGAAAGGCTCCCGGTGGCACAAGCCAGCTCATCTTTCAACGTGAAATACAGAACGGGCAGTTAGGGACGGTGCGCGTGCACGTGTGTATAGAGGGGGCGATGGTGGGGACAGACGCAGACGCAGACACTTAGGCCGGGCTCAGCGGAAAGCGGCTGCCAGTCCATTCCCAACCCCACTTTTAAAGGGAAGGTTAAATTTCTTGGAGATAAGGCGAGCCAAAGCGCGCTGGAATGCATTGCCGACCCCCCCGGAGCTCATCCCTCCGATAACAGCTGTTGTGCTGGAAACCTAATGCTGATGAAAGAGTTAAAGGCTGGTTGATGGGTGATATCGGTGACATACCTCTGAACTGAGCCTGCTCCTGGGGTGAGACTGCGGACTGGTGTTACTCAATGAATAGAGGCCACTCCAAGGGAGTTTTCCCTTGAAAAGAATGGGGTCAGGGAGCCGCTTTGGGGAACAATGCTTGCCACCGGCTAGCTGAATTTCTTACAATCACACACCATACCCCCTGATCAAATAGCTCCTTTGTCAGCCTGATATAAAAACATGTCATACAATGATGATCTGGAAGAATGACATGAGCCTGCCTTTCAAAGAGATCAGAAGGGCTTGTTGTGCACAAAGAGAGCCCCCATCAGAGTCAAGGAAGGAGGTGGAGGGGGTGGGGGGAAACCCCCGAGAATAAATGGGGCAAATGGGAATAAACAGCAATAACAACAACTAAAAAGAGGGCATGCCGGAGACCCTGGGGCTGGGCTGCTCTGCTGTGTCCGCAGGCTGCGGCGGCCTAGCACGAGCGTGCTGAGTGTGTTGCGGGATTAATGGGGAAGTCTTTTGGGGCAGCCTTTGGGGTCCCATCATTGTCCTGAACTCGCACAAAAGGCGTTGTGGGCTGGGAAAGGGGCGCGCGACCCAACAGACAGGTCACCACCATCTCCGGACGGGTCTCAGTGCCATCTCTGTGCTTTCCCGCTGTAGCGCTCACCCCCTCCCTCCTTCCACAGAGCTGCTGTCTTGATGTCCATCCTCCTGGCTCCGTTGGCTGGGACAGCTGTTCTGTTGTGCCCCCAAATCCCTTTACCTCAGGCATTATTTTATTTAATAGACTTTTGCCTTTTGCTTTCCATCTTTTCACCCTGGCATCTCCCTAGGCAGACTCGAAATCTTGGCATGCGAATAGGGGGTTTTCCCCTGGATCTTCTCCTTCTTGCAGACCTCCCGAGAAGCTGCAGTGCTGGGGTGTCTACCCTGGCAAGCCCAAGTCATGACATTTGCCCAGAGCGATCACAGTTGCTTGCTGCCAAACAGAGTCTTGAGGTTGTGGAAATAAAGGATGAAATGTTCGGCCTAGCTCGGTGCTCATGAGTAAGCATTCAGGAGGATTCATTTTGGGGCCACAAGAAGTGGTTGGGGTCCCAGAGTTGGTGGTTTGGAAGCCCGTCACATGCTCAATTCTTAGAATCATAAATCATAGACAATGAGGGTCTGAAGGGAGCTCAGGGGGTCACATCTAGTCCAACCCCCTGCTCAAAGCAGCACCAGCCCCAACTACAGCATCCCAGGCAAGGCTTTGTCTACCCGGGACTTCAAAACCTCCAAGGATGGAGACTCCACCACCTCTCTGGGTAACCTGTTCCAGGGCTTCACCACCCTCCCCATGAGAAAGTTTTTCCTGATATCCACCCTCAGCTTCCCTTGCTGTAGCCTGAGCCCATTGCTCCTTGTCCTGTCGTCTGCCCCCACTGAGACCAGCCCAGCTCCAGCCTCTTTGCAGCCCCCCTGCAGGGAGGTGAAGGCTGCTACTCAATCCCCCTCGGTCTTCTTGTCTGCAGACTCAATCAGCCCAGTTCCCCCAGCCTCTCCTCTCCAGCCCTGTCCCCCAGCCCCCTAACTTTCTTGTGAGCACTTATCCCCTGAAACATTGCTCCAAGACTCTTGAACACTTGTTATTTTTCATAGATATCATAGACATTAGGGCTGGAAGGGACCATCGGGTCCAGCCCCCTGCCCCAGGGGCAGGAAGTCAGTCATTTTTGTGGGTTTCTTTCTACTATCCTTCCCCCGCTTTAAAAAGTACATAGCACTTTTCGTGCAAAACCTGTGTTGAAAGATGGTTAAGTTTGTATGGTTAAGTACTGTGAGCTGGAACTGCCAAGGTTAAAGCTAACCTCAGCTCTTCCCCTCTATCTGAATGTGTTAAATATAGGCTCACATTTTGGTATGCTTTCCTTTTGAACAGTATATTATCACAGGTATTTCCTGCAACCTCATATAAAGTCTTATGGTCTGTGGGATCCGTTATAGAAGTGGAGCAAACTGTGCGTGCGTTACATGCTGTACATTGTATATAGAGACAAAGAGTGACATTTCTCTGGCCTATAGGAACAGTAAGAATTGTTTGTATCTGATGTTAGTAGTTAAATGCCTCACTCCTCTCTGCCACCTACAAGTTTGCACTGCACAAGATGAGCTTTACAACCCCTGAAAGGCAGGTTCTGCCGCTGGTTGGAAACAGCAAGATACTATCCAAGGTGCTGGCCAGATTATTAAAATACATGAGAGCATTTTGCTTAAAAGTGTGAGCAGTTAAAGTTTGGACAGTGAAATGGAGCCGCTACAAGATGTGCCAAGATGTGACATGTGCATTTGAAGTGAAAGGGGGGAAAAAACTGGGCCGTGTCTTGCAGCGTTTGTGAACACCCTTGGGAATATATAGCGCCAGGGTCTATCATAGGACACAAGTGCAAGGGACAGAGTTCCAGCTGCGTGGGTGACCTTTAGAGCCTGAAGCTAGACTCTGAAGTCCATATTTAGGTCCTTAAATAAACTCTAAATCTTGCTTTTCAGAGAGGTGAGAGCTCAGGGGCTCTACCAGGCTTCAGCGGGAGCTTGGGGGTGCTCAGCAATTAACAAAACCAGATTAACTATTACCGGGTGCAGAGCTATTGCCTCAAGCTCAGATAATGTGCTGTATCCAGGTTGTGCCTACCCTCTACCGGGAAGATGGCAGCATGCCTGATAAATAGGGCATCCCTCTGGGACTCTTGTCACACGGGTCTATGACCTGCACTCATTGCCTTTTGAATTCTGGGAGGATTTTATGGGGATATTTTTGGGCTATCAAGCGATAAATGGTTTGGGATTTGCAGTGGGCTCTCTGGATTTACAAGGGAGGGACCTGTTGGCCAGACATTACATTGGAGTTTCCTTGCCTCCAACGAAGTCCCAGCCGGCTTCCAGGGTGGTTGGGGATGTCTGGGGATGGGGCAGTGTTTTCCATTTCCAACTGCTCTTTTCTCTGGGGTGAGCTGGTGATGGATGATAGATGTCTGCGCTTGGCTATTTCCCTATAACAGAAGCAGTGTGGGGAAGCACCGATTTCTTGCAAATAGAAAGGAATGAAAACGAGAAGGAAACTATATCCGTTGTCTTAGTCTCAGCAGGGCTAGAGTGTGTTTTGTACGTGTCTGTGTGTCCAGTCAATGGCTGTGTCCAGCTGAGACCTGGTGCCAGTGCAGGCCAGTTGCAGCTCTTGCCCTGTGTAGCCATAGCCTCTTTCAAAAGAGAAGGGGAAACTGCATTCGGAGAACAGAACATCTGCGCAGTTAATTGTTCAAAAAGTCGGGTTGCCTGCACAGCTTTACCTCTGTCGCTTTGTGCGGTCTATCATCCAAACCCAACATGCTCACGTACCGTTATTTCTGTGGGGCCCCAGTGCCATTCACTGCACAGGCTGGACTGCGCTGAACTATGCTAGCTGTGTCTCTCAGTCTGCCCTCTTCTATTCCTGTTCTACCACGGGGGTCACAACTGTGGTATTAGGCTGATGAGAGTTAAGGGCACTTGCAAAAAAGGATATTGGGATAGAATCACAGACAATGAGGGTTTAAGGGACCTCAGGAAGTTACATCTAGTGCAACCCTCTGCTCAAAGCAGGACCAGCCCCAACTACATCATCCCAGCCAAGACTTTGTCAAGCCGGATCTTAAACACCTCCAAGGATGGAGACCCCACCACCTCTCTGGGGAGCCTGCTCCAGTGCTTTCCCACCCTCCTAGCGAGAAAGTTTTTTCCTAATATCCAACCTCAACTTCCCTTGCTGCAGCCTGAGCCCATTGCTCCTTGTCCTGTTGTCTGCCCCCACTGAGAACAGCCCAGCTCCGTCCTCTTTGCAGCCCCCGGCAGGGAGGCGAAGGCTGCTATTCAATCCCCCTCGGTCTTCTCTTCTGCAGATTAAATCAGCCCATTTCCCTCAGCCTCTCCTCACCAGTCCTGTCCCCCAGCCCCACAACCATTTTCATTGCCCTCCACTGGACTCTCTCCAATGTGTCCACATCCTTTCTGTCGTGGGGGCCCACAGCTGGACACAGGACTCCAGATGCAGCCTCCCCAGCGCTGAATAGAGGGGAAGAATCACTGCCCTCCGTCTGCCGGCAGCGCTTGTACCGATGCAGCCCAGGATGCCGTTACCCTTCTTGGCACAAGGGCACACTGCTGGCTCCTGTTCAGCTTCTTGTCCCCTGTCCCCCCAGGTCCTTTTCTGCAGAGCTCCTGCCCAGCCCATCACCCCCAGCTGGTGCACGGATTGTTCCCATGGTACAGAAATGCTTAGATTTGAAGTTGAATAGTGTGCCTTTGTCAGAATAAACAGCTGTACTGACCAGATACAGATGTTTATGTGTATGTCAATTAAATTTCGTCCATGTGCCAATATTATCATGGGGAGACTGATGGGCTGTATTAATAGCAATACAAATGCATCCAGTACCTCTGGTGATGGGTCCATTAGAAATGCCTAAAATGGATATTTGAGAATTGATCAAAGATTTAGTAGCCTGTTACCGCTGGTCACCAGGCATTTCACACTGACAAAGAACCCGAGTCCCATGAAAAGGATACTGTGTTTTTACAAGCAATAGAAACTACTGGTCACTTGATTGCTATGGGGATGTAACTAAACTGGGCTTTCTTAAGGCAGAGGGCACAATCTAAGAGAAACAAAAAAAGACATGAGGGAGGGAGAGAGAGGGCTGAATTGATTTCAGCCTGTTCAGGTCTAGCTGGAAAACACAATGCAAGGCAACAGTCCCTGAGTCGGCGAGGTTTTTTTCCTACATTTTTTCCCAGGGTTTGAAGCGGAGAGGGTGGGATGGTATTAGAAAAAGAGAGCAAGAGAGAAGGCAGGGGCATGAGAGAGGGAGCTTGGAAGGGTGCAAAGCAGCCTGCTCCTTCTGGGGAGAGGGAAACTTTGATGTCAGTGTCTCCGAGTTCAGGGAAGGCTTGACGGCCCTGCTGTTTGAAGCCTGGTGTCTGCTTGTGCTCGCACAACTCTGTGCACAAACCTGCATGGGCGTTTTGCAGGGATGCGCACCTGCGGGCCGACCCACTGCACAAATGGCCCTTGTGCTTTAGAGAGAGGGCACACAGAGGTATTTGCATTTACTGGCTGGAGAAGCCTGGTGCAAGCTGAGGGGTGCCCACCGTTACCTGTGCACCACAGACCCTGGCGTGTGGCCTTACTGATAAGTGAGACTTTTCCCCTTAAAAACTCCCTAGTCAGATAACCTGAAGACTCAAAACCTCCCTGTGAGGTGTGTCATACCCTATTGGTGGGGAACACGAGCCTTGGAGATAGGGTAGTAAGACTTGCTCAGGGTGAGATGAATCAAGCCAGTGGCAGGGAGCAGCCGTGCTGAGCCCAGCCTTTCACTCCCCTGCCCTCGGCCAGGTGTACTCTGCTCTGGGTGTCTGTTAGAGCTTCCTAGCTGCATTTTAATTTAATCCCAATAATATTTCAGGGGAATGATCAGTGATGACCATGGAGCCCAGCTAAAAGCAGAGGGTCAAATCTGTCACTGATATAATGGCTGCAGTGGAGTGGACTCTTCCTGTCCTGCCTTTCCCATCACCGAAAGACTTTGCTTAGCTGGGCGGCACCGCTAATCCCACAGGCATCCTCCCAGACTATGGCATTGTGCACTAAACTGCAGGGCAAAAGCAGAAAGCCTACTGCAGTGTTATGGAGGACCTGGAGATCACATCAATGAGAGGCCTAAATGCTGCTGTAAAGATCCTTGGGCTACGCTGCCTTGATTTGTGGTTGAAACACAAGCGTGGGTGGTGCACGGGTCTGGAGGGAGACAGGCAATGAATTGACCTGCCTGGTCTTCTTTATCGGAGGAGGCGATTTTGCCACGAGCCCCTGGCACTTTGGCCTTTTCTTTCTCAGCGCTCGTTTCCATGTAAATAGCAAGGCTCAGCGCAGGACAAACCTCATGGCCGGTGGGCTGGAGAAGGGGCCTTAATGACTGCTTAGTCCTGGATTTATAATCTGCCACGCCGTACGCACATGTGTTTGTCACAAATCTGTGCAAGCAGCCTGCCTCCCATCCATACATTGTCTGGCAGATGGTAAAGCCATCAAGGGTGTTTGCTTCCCGTTCCAAAGGAAAACATTCTCTACTGGGGGCTGCAAGGGTCTTTTTTTTAACCATCTAGACAAACAAACAAAAAATAGCCCTTTCCACCAAAGTGGTGAGACTTGCATGATCATAAGAGACCCAGAAACTCTCTGAGCCTGCAATTTGCTGTTGACTTAAAATCAGGGGGTGGGTTGAGTCCCACTTAAAAACCAAGTGCATTAGCTGGACACATTTAGCCTTGCTTATATTTGTTATAATAATTGAGTGTCAATTGTCATTTCTTTGCATTACAGGAACACCCAGAGGCTCCCAATGAGAATGAAGTTGGCGCTGTAGAGCCTGCCCAAGAAGGTGACCTAGGCTCTCGTCCATCCATACTTACGCAGCGCTCCAACGTGGGATTAGGACTGAAGGGAAGTGTTGTTGTATAGAGGAGAAGAGTGTGATGTTGAGAAGAGTGATGTCACTCCGTGATGTTTATACAGACATTATAGGCATTTTCACTTATGAAGCTGAATAAAAGATGGCTTGACTATTCTTGATTGCCTTCAAACAACCTTTTCAAATGACCAGCCTTGAAGACCAGCTCATCTCATGGTTAGAATATGTCTGAGATACACGAGGGTAGAAGCAGAATATCACTTTTCAGTACTAAATTCTCCTAGCTTTACCCCACAAATGGCTGAATTGCTGCTGGTTCTACAGCTGGGTAAAGAAGAAACAGTCAAACTGGCCAAAGTGAGTAGAGATGAAAGGATGCAGCTTTCTGGTGAAAACAGTCCAGTTTACCATCACTGAATGGTCTCACAGACTCTCACCGCTGCATATGGAGAAAGCGCCAGATCTGTGACTTTCCAGCTCCTTGGAAACAAACTTTTGAACCAGTTACAAGTGAGATATGGACTGAAAATCCCTGAAAACATCTCACTGAATTGGTGCCCAATCTTGCTCCCAAAGAAGTCCAGGGGAGTTTGACCACCGGCTCGAAAAAGCTGCAAGCATGAATGAAAAAGCCTGCAACATATCTCCAGGGAGAGCCCTTAAAAAAGGCACCAGATTCAAAAACGTTTCTTTTGGGGATCAAGGACTGCCAGCCGTTGAAGCCCGGAGGACTGGGAAATGTCCCAATCTTGGTGGCAGTCAGACTGTGTCATTGGAGTCCGGCCTGTGCAACGGAGAAGGGTTTCAAATGGAAGGGTTCAGAATTCCTCAGCTGTCTGACATAGCCTAGGGCAGGCCCAGGGGGCATTGTTGGGAAAACAGTCCGACCTGAGCATTTTCTGAGCAGATACTTCAGGCAATTCTTTGAAAAACGAGGTAAAGAAACAAATAAGATTGCTCGCCTGACTTCCAGAAAGTCGCCAATTACCAAAACAAGCAAACAAGCAAAAGGCAGAAGCCCCGGCAAAAGAATGGGCACAATGGAGCACTTAGCGAATGGTAAATAACCACTCACAATAAAGTAATAATAAATGGCTGTCCGGATATAAAAGGAGATGAGGCCATTTGATGGATTATAAGCGAGACGCTTTTATTCCACTGCAGCTTGGTCAAGACGGGAGGGTTGGGAGGTGTGGCTGCTTCGCCAAAAGAAACGGCAATCCATTTTTCAGCTTATTGACTTGTTTTGGACTTTGCCACCCACTCTGCCGTTGACCCAAATGCAAAAGCACCGAGCAGGCGAATAACGAAGCGGCGATTTGGGGTCTCTGTGAACGGAGCACGCTGCAGAAAGCAAATGAATGTCGGTAAATTTGGTTTCTGAAATTCTGTTTGCCGTGAGAACCCGGGGTGGTTTTAGTACAAGGGTGGCCTCATCCGAGCAGACGCCTCCCAAGCACCCTGTCTTGGCCAAGCTGCAGGGAATAAAGGGGTCTCCCTTGTAATGCTGAACGTCCTGCACAAGGGGATGTATGCACAGACAGCACTTACCTCCTTCCAGCTGGCAGAATGGGCCCTGGTGGCATTTATAGTTGCAAAAGTGTGATTTTTGGCCCGTTTGTGGCTCCCATACCAAACACTTTTTCATTCTGTTTTGTGCCGACTTATTTTTGCGGAGACTAAACCTAGCTCAGGAAGCATGATTTGGAGAAAACCAGCAGAAGATTTTACCTTAAATTCAACATAACCTTTGTGGGTTTTTTTTTTATCCTCTTTAATCCTTTGATAATTTTTTTTGTGTGCTTCTCCTGCAGAAAAGCAATTTTGCTAATCACCTTTGCGCCAATCCCTGCATTCTTGACAATAGCGTGAACAGCTTCCATCAGAGGCTTTGATGTGGGAAAGACACACACGCACACACATCTAATCTGAAAACAATTCAGCTCCTTGCCGCTCAATGGAGAGCATTCTGCTTTAATAGAGTACAAGTTCTGGGGAGGTTTCTAATCCTTTCTGCCAAAGAGAAGGGACTCAGTCAGGTAGCACACCTTATTCAGCAGTTAAAATAACATGTTACTTGCTCTCAGGGAAAATCAAAACAACTCAAGATCAAAACCACATTCCGCCAGCCGTAACGGGATAGACTCTCGACTCGGATAACTCTTGATCTAAGTGTGTAACAAGTAACCTGCTCTAATCCCTCAAAGTGATGGTGTTACAGATAAGTACTGGAGTAGCAGAGGAGGTGTCTTAAGTTTCAAAAATGTACAAAAGCATTGGCTGGAAAGAAAAGCAAAACAAAAACCTGTCCCCCTGACAGTGTCTTTAGCTGCAAAGGTATAGTTGAGGGCAGTGCCAAGATGAAGAAAGGCCCCTTGAAAAGGAGAGGGAGAGCGAATGCTGCTCAGGCACTGGAAGAGTATTTCTTCCCCATTGCAGTTTGTTGATTTGCACAGTTAAAGCAGAAGCTTTCGGATTGCAAGGTCCCTTTGAGGCCCCAATCCTGGGTAGTTGGGCTGCAACCTCTGAATTGTCATTGCCCATCGCAGGACTGGGGCCTCAGGCTGAAGTCCAAAAGAGCAGTGGCCGTTTGTACAGCACAGTGTGCAGTCATGACGGCTAACAGGAAAACAAGAGTGTGAGGTGTAAATGTGCCAGCAATGGGTCAGATCCACTGGCCCCATCCTTGGAACCCAACCCAGCAGGTGCTGAGAGTGTCTCTGTGGCATGTTAGCAGCGGGGCTGGGAGACACGTTTGCCCACGTCTGCTAACACGCTCCAGAGCTGGAAATCTGCACGCCAGGGGCGCTTGTACATGTGATGGGGTTTAATCCTCATTAAATGAAATAGGTTTATTACATTTAAAATGCTTTGTTTTAAATTGATGCTTCAATGTTTGCAAGTACAGGCTGCTCTGGACTTGCCTCCAGTGGCTCCTCTCAGCCCTCAGGGAGACCCACCATTGATGTGGCACAGACATGTCATGGTGTGGTGCCCCTTCCCCAGCCCCACAAATGCTAAATCTGGTCCAAGAGACGCTATCACACATGTGCTTCCCCCTTGATTCTTGCTTCACACACGGTTTAAAACCACCTGCCTGCCAGTGGCAGCAACATTTCTATTCAGGCAGCAGTCAGGGAATCAATTGATTTATCCTCTTATTATAATCTACCTGATTCCTGCTAATCTCTCTGCACTCCACAGGTGTTAATGACCCTCTCTGCTTTTTAATGGCCTTGATGTTTCACTAATTAAGCCAGCCTTTCTGCTGCAATTCTGTCTCTTGGCTGCTCCTGGTCATGTAGCTGTTATTTTGCAGACTAGTTTTTGCTCTGGCTAAAAGCATGAACCCAGGTCAAGATGCCCAAGGAAGTTAGATTTTGTTTTATGAATCTGAAAGATGTACACTTAGTTCTAATGACTACAGGACTAAAAGAGATGACATCTTGGGATTATTTTTGCCTGGTCTGTTGTGTTTTTTTGTAAGTGAGATATGAAAGAGCAAATTAAGGCACATTGCAACAAAAATATACTTGTCTTTGCTTCGGTTTTAAACTGGATAATATACCCCTGGACCCCTAGCATATTAGCACAGCTTCTAGTTTCTTTTTAAATGGAGAAAAGGCATGTGTCATGTTGTACGTGATGATGCACCATGCCATCTGCACCCTGCTTTTCAAAATCCTAGATCTGCCCGTGGCCCTAGACACTCTGGGGAGAGCTTGGAGAGGTGTGTGGTGTGGGTGCACAACTCTGGAACTGAGCCACTGACATCCCAGGGGTCAGAAACATGCCTGGGGGAATCTCCCTCGCATCACTGGGCCCACTCACATTTTTCTTTTTAAAATAACAGCTAGCGATAGCATCTCTTGGACCAGACTTTGCGTTTGTGGGGCTGGGGAAGGGGCCACCACATGACATTGTGTTCATGTTACTCTATTTGGTGTTGTCTTTGTGTCACGCCTGACCTGTTGCACACTTATTGATTGCACACAGGCCTTTTATCCCACCCAGCTCCCCTTGGTACTGTATCACTGCCACTCACAGGCCATTATCAGCAATCAGGAATGATTTTAGGTTTTCTTTCAGGTTGCGGACATGTATCCCTAGCCCAGTAGAAAAACACCCATGTGATGGTGGTTCCCCAAGTACAATATTATTTCAGGCCCCATTAATTGGCTGCTTTTATCAATGTAATATATGCTGTGCCTTAGAGAAGCCTGCTACATCCACACCATTTGCTTTATGAACTGCGTGTCTGAAAATACTGAGCTTGTTCTGGACCGGATCTATGTTCCACAAACTCATGTGGATTGATTTAGTTGTAACTATTTAATGATTGCAATTTTTTTGTACTTTTTTCATGATTCATTGTGATTATTTTTTGGCTGGGATGACGTAGTTGGGGCTGGAGTAGATGCGACCCCCTGAGGTCCTTTCCAACCCTCATTTTCTATGATTATATAACAAGCTGCTCCACTATTATCCATCTGAGAAGATCCAAGTTAGGATGACAGGCCCCTAATCACTTGGGTTACCTGTTTCACCCTTTTTGTTTTGCAACCTTTGCTTTCTGCCAGTCCTCCATAACACCCCCAGGGTCCATTCAAAATCAACAGTAATGGTCCAGAAGTTTCCTCAGACAGTTCTTTTAAAACCCTTACATGCAAGTTATCTGGACCTACTCATTTGGTCATAGCACTGCTGAGTGCTTAGTTAAGCACCCAGTTTTCTGGATCAAGGCATAACTATTGAATAAACCCTCCCTTTACAGTCATGTTATACATGCTGTTGTGATCACAGATGTTAATGAATATTAATTTTCCTAATCTACCATGGAGCATGAGCTGCGGCCCACGCTGGGTAAGCAATCCCTGTATGCAGCACTCCAGACAGGTGGCAGGTACCGTACACCTATTCTTGTCTTGCCAGGTGGTGCTGTCTTTTGTTTCTGGATCAGGAACAATCTCTGTTTAAAACCTTCCAGCTCACAGAAGCCCGGAGGATGTCCACTGGTCAGGTAGTAAATACTACGACTAGGACTAATTTAATAAATCATTATAGTTGCAACCACAATAACAACAGTAACAACCAGCAACAGCAATAAGACAATTTATTATTGGTCTGTTTCACCCTGTGCAGAAGGACCTTTGTCCGTTTTGGGTCAGGAGACGTGTGTCGTTGGCACTCTGGATTCCTGCGGGTGGCAATAATTACCCAGTTTTTACTAACTATTCTTTTTGTGGCCAGGGGGTGTGTGTATGGGTGTGCATGTGTGTGTCTGCTTGCACACGCGTTTAGGTCTGGAGTAGCACAGCCTGGAACATTACATACCTATCAGTTAATCTTTAATTATGCTCTGCTGCATTGGGTATCACCAGGCTGGGTAAGCATGATCCCCCCAGCCCTAGCTCTGGGAGCTTCTTGGGTGGGGGCAACAGCTTCCACCCCACCCCAGGAGTAATTATTCCTCTGTTATTAATGAAGAGCTACTAATGGTTGAAGTTATTAACTAGGAAGGATTAATGAAGGATTTAATGAAGAGGGATTAATTATTGGCTAGTTTGTGCACAGGAGGAGGCTGCATTTCTGCAGTGGGGGGTGAGGCCTTGCTGGGAGGGGGGGTGCATTTCTGCAGTGGGAGGGGCAGAGGCTCCCTGCCACATGCCCCTCATGGGGGGAGGCAGCACTTG
>NW_017728951.1:25854805-25863612 GCF_001723895.1 Crocodylus porosus | reverse complement strand
CGCGACGCGCCGCGCGGGCAGGGGCAGCCTGCCTGGGAGCGGGGCCTGCGGGGGCCGCTCGGGGCCCGGCCCATGGCCAGCCCGGGTACACGCTCGGCGCTGCACATGCCTCAAAACCCCTGCTTGCTTCTGGTCTCCTTGCTGGAAAGCCCCTTGCAAGGCAGGGTGGAGGCATGTGCTTTGCAGCGTGGTCCACCCCAGGGTGCTGCAGCGAACCTTGACAGCCTCTCTGGGGTGCTGTGAGCTACCCACGAGCACCGTGGCGTGTGCCTGGGCTTGGTGAGAGGAGAGCGCCAGCAGGGTTTTTCCCCCACCCCGTCATCAGAAAATGAGCGGAAACGATCAGCCGGCGTCTGCCGAGGGGTCTCGGAGGTCTTGCAAGGGCTGATGCCAGCCTTCCCCACCTGCCTGTGTTTGGGTTGCACAGGGAGACGGATCCGGGCAGGGCTGCAGAAGAAACTGCTCTCCAACCCCCCCGGGGTTGCAGCATCCTTTGGGGACCCCCTTTTTTTGGGAGGCTGTTTTAGTTTTTCTAGGAACATGGGCTGTTTGGGGGTATCATTTTGGGAGTCATTTTCTGGCCATCGTTGGCATCAGTGCCTGGATGCCGGGGGGCTGACGTGAAAGGCCTTTGGGATCAGGGCCTGCAGTTTGGGCTCGGACTTAAATACTGCATCCTTAAAGACTGTAAACCACGTCTCTCAAATTCCTGCTGATCCGCATCACGACATTTGTGAATGGACGTGATGGCCAGATTAACCAAAAGAAAGCTTGGGCTACAGGGTGAGGTGGAAAATTCTAATTCCTTGACATTGAGGAAATATTAGGCTGTCTAGCCTCACTTTTGGTATGGAACAGGTGGAAATATTAATGTTGCAGGTGCTGCCGAGCAGGATTTGAGCTTGTGTTGGGGGGGGAACCTCATGGGATTTCAAGTCCAGCAGGCTCAACACACAGCCCTCTTCGTCATGGGGCTCCGGTCCTTGGTCACCACAGTCCAGGGCTCTGTCCCTGACTCCGGCAAGGCTCCCTTTGAAGTTGGTAGGAGTAAGGGGTGGCGGACAGCTGTACGTTGCGACTTCTGGACTCTGTCTGCTGTGAGATATTGTTCTGTCTCCTGAGGAAATGAAGTCCTGTATTTTTCATTAGGAATAAGGTGATGCTGTGCTGCTCCGGGTGTGAGAGGGATCATGTGTACGTTGGAGCAGGTGCAACTTTTGTTAGGACCACTGCTTCTATTTTTCCCCCCGCAGAGGAATGCAGGCCTATAAACAGCTACCAAAATCTTCAATAGGCGGTGGGGTGTGAGTGGACGACGTGTGTAGGTGGAGACAAGGCTGCTTGGAAATGACGCCAACTTCCAGTGGTGTTCATTCGCAGGGTCAGTGTGAGTCGTTGCTTTCAGAAGTCTATGGCATCTTTAGGCAGACCTAAATATCCCTGCATCATCGTTCCCATTTCGTGAGTGCTGACAGGCACCGTGTGAACACAAGGCACAGTCCTGGCCCTGCAGAGCAATAATATGGTTCAGATGCAGAAAATGTGCCGGGTGACACTATAAGCAATCACTACAGGAATCTCTTGCATTTCACCTTCCAGCTTTAAATGCCTAGGCCCATGGTTCTCAAGCTGTTTCGACTCGGGGCACCCCTTGATAGATCCGGGGCACCCCAGCCCAACTCCGTGTTTTGACTATGGAAAATGAATACAGCAGTTTTTCTATGGCAAAAACTCAGATCACAGCAGGTCAGCATGTTTGTAGCAGTCTGGATTGCTATTTGAAATCCTTGAGTTTATTTTGTAAACTGTGTTTGCACACCTAACGGTGCTGATGTGGGGTGGCATCCTGGAAAGGATCTCAAGGCACCCCAGGGTGTCATGACACGCTGATTGAAAATACTTAGACCCTCAGGGAGGTTTGATGTGGTTCTGAACTCTTTCTGGAGGTAGACGAACTGAGTTTTACAGCCTCTACTGTGTGCAGACCTGAAGGATAGCTAAGAGCCAAGACCTCTGCACAGAGATTTCAAACATCATGAGTTTTATAGTGCGAGGATTATGTGCATTGACCAGATTCTCCATGCTTTTATATACTAGCTGGCTGCTTCTCTCTACTCCAGGGGAAGAGTGTGGTGTGCTGCTTAGATGGGTGTGTGTGTATGTGTGCATGCATGCTTTGTGGACAACTTTGGGATACCAGGACATTATAATTGCAATATATTATACTGCTGCACAGCTGTCAAATTTATGCCTGTACTTCATTGATAGGGACTGGATTACCTGCAGCAGAACAGAGCTTTTTAACAGTTTTCCTCCCCTTCTCACTGCCTGCTCAGTGTGTGCACCTTGGAGATGGGGTCTTGAGAGGCAGGGTCCAGAGCTGATAAATGAAGGAGGAATTGTGATTCTTGTTACCAGTGTGCTAGGTGGTTCACCGGTAATGAACTTTGACTATTGGAGTAGGCGTTAAAACTAAAGCATGACATGATGAATGAAATAGGGGAGTGCTCATCAGGCTGCTGTGTCTGTCCTGTGCTCTGCACAGTTCATTCTGGAGCTTTGTCCAACCTGAATTGCCCCAACGGCGTGGCGTTTGTTGCTTTCTTTGGAGAAGCAATGGAAATTGGTGCAGAAAGTTAACTCTGTATTGCAGAGAAGGCAGGACAGAGGTGCAACTTGCAGGCTAACTGAATCAGAGTCGTATAAACTTTCATGAGCAACAACTCATATCTGTCCACTAGGAACTGGAAATGCTGGTGCCTTTTTTGATGTCAAGCTGAATAATGTGTGGTTCTACCCTGGATCTCAAACTTCCAGGTCCCAGAAAAATACTAGTGGGGGACATTAAATGATGTGGCATTATAATAGAATATACTATTTGCTATAGGTTCATGTTTGATCACTTCTGCTAAGTTGCTTATGATAGATTTCTGTTCCCACTCTGAATTCGGGTCTGAAATATAGGATAACTTATTTCTTTTTTTCCTTGCTCTCAAGGAGGCATTTACTCCAAAACAACACCTCCTGACATTGCATCCCCATGTGCATATAAGAGAAGGTTTTTTTTTTCCTCTGATCTTTCAGTTTTGGCATCTTTTTCCTTTTGTTCATGCGTTTGACAGTTCTTTGCATGGCTAGTCGCATTGTGTGAATCTTGCTCACGGCAAGAAGGAAGAGAAGCGTTTAAACTTGGGAAATTGTGGGGGCAAGACTGCAATACCTGATTTTTTTTTTTTTTTTTTTTTAAATTCATTCTTTGAAACTGACTGGATTTCAGATTAAGTATTTCTTTTATAAATAGACCTATCACAGTTATCTCTGGGCACATCCCTTGACCTAAAAGTAATGCTCAGCTGGTTCACTAAAGTTGACTAAAAGGAATATACTCGGTCCTCCATGTGTCAAGTATCCAGGTTGTAGCCATTTTGGCCTGGAGGAAAAAGCAGCTGAGGACTCATGGTAGAGATGATATCTTTTATTAGACCAACTAGATCTTTGCAAAAAAATTTGAACTATGAACTTTCAGTTCTACCCAGGAGAACATTTACAATCTTTTCTCCAATGCCTGATGAAGGGTGTTTGTGCCCAAAACCTTGCAACTAAAGAATGTTTTTTTCAAAAATCTAGTTGGTCCAATAAAAGATATCACTTCCACAAGTCCTGATTGCTTTCAGTCCTAGAATGTACCTGCTGCAACACAAGGGAAGTATTAAAACATAATACTTTAATCCTCTCCCTCCCTGCCGCTGGTAAATGTGGCTAATTAGGCACTGCGTATTTCAGAAATAGTTTAATATTAAAAGTGTTGATTCAATGGCACACATGTGGGAAATGTCATTAAATACCATTATTCCTGGAAAAATTAGGAAAGGCCTTCACCTATTCCTATTAGTGGCACAAAGTCCTATTATGCACTAAAGGTTTGGGGCCAGATCCAGGAAAACATTCAGCATAGGCTTGACATTAAGCACATGCTCAGGGCTGTTGCTGAACCAGGACCTCAGTGAATCAGGAGAGAAGCGACCAGCTCAAAAGTTTGCGTTGCTTTATACCAAAGGTGGCCAAACTGTAGCTCCCTGGTTGCAGGGGATTTCTAAGCACTTCAAATGAAGCTCCTGTAGGAAGTTGTCTAACAAAAAAATGATTTGAGCTGGTGCAGAGTGTGGAAGGGTTGGGATGTTTGGCCACCCTGCAATGTACCTGGGGTTTGGGACCTGCATAGATCTGGTCTCCAGTTCTGTATTCCAGCCCGCATTGACCCATATAGGAATTTCCCTTTGGAGAGGCTGCAGGATCTGACCAGTACTTATTCAGCATTAGATTTATTTATATCAGGGCCTACTGCTGACTATCCAGACAGTCTGTGTCTTAATGAGCTTACAGGTGTAGGGTCTGTTGGGGTAGGGATTGGGGCCTGGGCTGATGCCACGAGTTGGAGAGAACTTCCTAGCTCTGGAGAAGTAGCACCTTATGCACAACTGGTCTTGTCTGCGGAGTAGCACCAAATCCCCAGGAGGTCCTGGGGGTGAATAATTTTGATCTTCCGCCCCGTGCCGAGCGACCCGACTCTCAGCTGTGCCAGCAGCTGCACAGCCGCAGTAAGCCGAGCCGCTGCCCCGGAGAGCTGTCTGCCTAAACGGACAAGGCAAACAAACAGTGGGAGGGCAGGGGCCGGCGCAGAGGGGTGAAGCGACGTGCCCTTGGCAGCGAGGCAGGTCAGTCTCGGAGCCAGGAATAGCGCTCGTCTCGCGGAGCCGCGGCCCTGCTCCCCCGGCTGCGCTGTCAGTAAGGAAACCCGAGAGGCCGAGAGTCGATTCCGTGTTCCTTCGTGGCGGTGTCACGGGTGCTGCAGGAGACCAGTGTGAGCCACGGCCCGCACAACGTAACAGTCCCGGGGTTCGTAATCCAGTCATTATCCCCAGAATATTAGAACAGCCCCAGTGCAGCTTTGTTTCTGCAGTACCCATTAGGAGACCTGGCTTTTTTCCCTCCCATTCAGCAAAACTCACTCCTTCCTGGGCATACTTATCATCTGCAGCCGCTTGCAGGCCGCATTTAATGGTTTCTGGGAGTTCATAAAAGCAGAGCTTGCCTTTAAATCCACCTGCAGAAGCAGGAAATGGCCAATCTGTGCAAGCCAAGGCCGTACAAATACAAAGTGCAGGAAGCTGTGAGAGGCCCCTTTCTGCAGGCTGGAGGTCTGGGTGCAAAACCTCTTTATCTCCCCGTAGATCTTAAAAAGTGCTGCTTTATCAGGGGCTTTTTAGTCTGTAGGAAAGTGAGCAGCAAGTGACATGGAAGCTGTAGAGGAGCGAGGTTTCTGTAGAGTCTCTGCTGCTGTTACACTTGGAAGCGTGGTGTGCCGTTAGCTAGCTATGCCATGCCTGGGAATTTGTGGTGGGGAGAAACATACTTCTGGATTGCCTCCTGAAGTCTCCCAGCACCTTTTAAATTAGTCCTGGACAGTAGGCAGATGTGTCAGGCTAACTCCTGCACTTGGAAATTGCTCTGGGCATGTCTATCTGTCCCTTAGAGTTTGGAGGAAGAATCCTGTCTAGATCAATGCTTGGAAAAAAAGGATCTGCTGCCTCCTAGTCTGCGTGAAAAGTACCTGTCCCAGTAACCCGATGGAACAAGTTTCACTCCATCCAACTGCCACCTCACCCTTAGCAAAAGGCAAGGCTGTTTTGTGGGTGGTGTCTGTTACTGGGCTAGCTTCACAGTTGGGAGAGATTTAGGCAAGATTTCAGGTATGAAGCACCCTGGACACGAGGCTTGTCCAAGTCTCTCCCAGCCATGCAGGTGGTCCAGTAAAAGACATCACCCACAAAAATCCTTGTCTCTGCCATGGTTCCTGGACCATCACTCCAGCACTACCACTAGAGTCGGCACAGTTGGCAGCGTTACTCCAGCACTACTAATTATGTTGGCAATTGCTTTTCTTTTTAATAGGTCAGAAATGCACTATGCTACATTTCTGACCCATTAAGAAGAAAAGCAATTGCTGGTTGATTGGCAGAAAATACCCTTCGGTGTTCATATAGTTCTGTTGGTCTTTGTCATGGTTTAAGGCCCAAAGAGGTTTTTGGCTGCTGCTGCAGTCTTTGCTGGAGCTCGGTTCAGTGTCTCCCTAATGGGGGAATAATCCTTCATGTTTAGAAAAGGGATCAGATGTCCAGAGAGGGCTTTCCCTGGCTAGATTCAGTGGTGATCATTATTAAAGAGCTGACAACTTTGAGCAAGGGTCTTTGTCCATCTTTGTGTGTGAGCAGCACATAGTGCAAAGCATCCGCCCCCAGCAAGACCTGCAGCCAGCACCCTCCTGCCTTTTATAATACTAATGATCTTCAGCAGTGCTGGAGAGGGGTGGAAAGTTAAAATAGCTGGGGCGTGAGTCTGGCAGCACTCTCAGCTCTGCCGCGGCTGGGTAGCCTGTTCTGGTGTGCTTCAGTTGTCTCAAGAGCCCTCTTCCATTTCAGATTTGTCACCTCCTTCACTATTTGGATTCAGGTCAAACCTGGGGGGCGGGGGAGACGGCTGATTGTGGTCCCAATGTTCGGCTAAATATGGGTCCCGCGCGACAGGAATTCAGGTGGAATGCCTTGCTGGCAGAGCTGTTTATATAGCGAGCCGACTTATTGAGGACAGCAACAGGGGCATCTAGCATAAATAGTCCTCTCGTCGCGGCTGTCTGTTGGTGGCCTGCAACTCGAGGGTCTCGGTTTGGTTTCCACCGGACAGGTGTCCGGATAACACAAACAAGGACAGTTGGCTTCTTGTTACAGGCTCCCCAAAGGGCCAAGGTTCGAACGGGTCAGAGAGTTTCTCATTCGTATGTGTGGTCCCCTCGCGTTGGGGGCGATGACCGATCCGGGGAAGCTCTGAAACGGGTCCGGCCTCTGCAGGGCTTTGCTCTCCAGTGCTCATGGTTGCAGTGCCCTTTATCGAGGAGCGCGGCAAGCCTGTCTTGCGGCCGTCCCGTAGATTAAATGGGGAAGGAAACACGAGGCCAGAAGCCGTGGGGTCGTGTGATGTAACCCAGTATCTGTTGTTACAGGCACTGTTGCTCCAGCACATGCTGGAATTACACAGCGCCGGCAGGGATCTCTCAGGGACGCCATAAAAGACTTGCTGTCATAGAAATGCCTTCCATGACTGCAAGGGAGACATGGGAGGGGGGATCTTCCAAGGCAACAACCCCGCTGGAGGGGAGAGGGGAAGCATTAGGAGGAAACATATTTACTCTCTGGCTGAGTGATCTTTGGGGGGGCCCCGGGCTGGGAGTGCGGCAGTGGCCAGGGTCACTTGGGACAGTGGGGCTAGAGGGACTGCCTTGTTCTCTCACTTCAGCAGCTGGGAAGCGCAGCCCAGCAGGACTATTGGGTTTCTTCTGGTAGCTCTGCCAAGAGTGAGAGGAAATCTATAATCTGAGCAAGGATTGAAACTTTTCAGGGGTGGGAAGGGGGAAATGAAATTCTTTTATAGCAGCAGGGCTGGGATTGGTTTTACTGTGGAAGTCCATCCAGCTGCAAGACATGCACGTGAGCAACTCCTTGTAGCGGAGGCTTCCCGGGTTGTGTGGACCTGATGCAATATCATGGAAAACGAGGGTCAGAAGGGACCTCTGGAGGTCATCTAATCCAGCCCTTGCTCCCAGCAGGATCATCCCCAGCTGTATCGTTTCGATCCTGTCCAGGCTGTTGATTTTTGTATGGGCAAATCCAGACTCGGGGGCTCATGGTCTCCCACAGGCTCGCTGATGATAGAGGCCCCTAGGCATCTTGTCTGACAAGCTACTGGAATCAGGACTTCCCGGCTAATCAGTCCCCTGTGGGCTGGGCTTCCTTCCAAATTTGAAGCTGGGGTCCTGATTCTTGAGCCACGTGCTTAATTTTAAGCATGTGCTTATGTGTTTTGCTGAAATGGGTCCTATAGGAGGCCAAGTTAGCCATTGATCAGAAGCCTGTGGTCTTGGTGTCTGGTCACAGAGCATTTATCTTGACTGAAAGGCCTGGTTTCATGTACCCTTCTCTGTTCGCCTGCCAGCAGACAGCACTCCTGTTAATGGATAGGCTTCCCTCCTCTGTGCGAATGTCTACATATGCACATTTACTGCACAGTAACTGAAATACTGCACAGTACAGGTGCACATCTACACTTGCATGCCATGCTGTGCAGTAAATATGGTGACTTACGTTCATGTGAGTGTAAATTTGATACCTGCATCATGCAGGTATCCGCACACACAGTGTTAATGTGCGATAAGGTGTTTACATGTACGGTACTGTGCAGTGACTAATTGGGCTTAAATTTGATACCTGCATGATATCTAATTTGATCTCTGCATGTGCGTGTGGACTGATTTGGGATTAACTTTAGTCCCAAATCAGTCCACACTTGGCATTAATGCGCTTTAATGCCTGCACATGTAGATGCCTGCCTATTTCCACTTGCTGCACAGTAACTTACTCCAGTGAAGGCCTGGAGGGGTTCTGGACAGAGGGTTGGCTGATCCTAGTTGAAAGGTTTCATAATAGAAAGTTGCTTTTTGAAGCGGGGGGTCATGGCTTTTTGAATTCTGAGCATAGATTGGCGGCGTCCTTCAAACTTGCTTCAGTCTGGAAAAGGCTGAGACCTGTTCTGGAGACCTGCAGGGCACTCGCCTCCCTTGTTAGCTTGGTGTCTCAGTGGAGCTGGCAAGGATGGTGGGAGCCTTTAAGCTGTGTGCTCCTCTCATAGTTTCATAGTTTCATAGTAGCTAGAGTCGGAAGGGACCTAGGTAGATCATCTAGTCCGACCCCCTGCCT
>NW_017728951.1:25852583-25854491 GCF_001723895.1 Crocodylus porosus | reverse complement strand
CCTCTGGACTCTTTCCATATCGTCCACGTCCCTCTTGAAGTGTGGCGCCCAGAACTGGACGCAGTACTCCAGCTGCGGCCTGACCAGTGCCTCTCCTGCATCCCCATCTAATCCCAGGGCTGCACTCAGTCCTCCTTTTTGCCCCAAAGCGTCCCACACACATAGACCTTCAGAGAGTAATACCGGCACTTCTAGGCTCCCTTGAAATACATTTGATCCAGGATCCCTGTCTGGAGGGACAGGCTGGACACATGGCAAATGTCTGACTTTTTTATATATGATGCACATGTTTTATTCTGTTAAAAAAATCCTTGTCCCTTCTAAGTAGGATCTGTGGGCAGGCACAAAGGCATGAAAGCCACTGAAGCAACGAGCAAGTGTTAGGGACCGAAGGACTGATTGCATGCAACCCTTTCCACCTCTAAATGATCTGGGCTGCTGTCCCCTGACTAAATGGGTGAGCGCCTACAGAGCAGAGAGTCTTTTATTTTTGACTTTTAAGTCATCTTTTTGAGGGGCCTTGGACATTGTCGGTGCCTGTGTGTGTGTGTGACGTAGTGGAGTGAGCTGGTGACTTGGAATCTGGACCCGGGGGAGACTTTGAGCTGGGATTTGGGGGTGGGGAAGGGAAATATTTTGGAGCAGTGAACAGAATTGAAAGTGGGCACGGAGCCCAAACTCTGTCTTGGGGGGGTAATAAGTGATGAGGAGGCTGCTGGACCAGCCCCGACCTGCACTCTGGCCTCAGAGACTATTGCCAGAGCTCCCTCAGAAGTGGAATTCCTCCTTCCGCAGGTCGAGCAAGTCATAGTCCCTTTGCAGGCTGGAAGGGAAGGAAAATTGAAGTGGGGAGGCTTTGTCTTCACCTCCGTAGCCTGGCTTTGCTGCTCATAAACGTCCAGTCTGCCGAGGCTTCCAGGCACTGTGCGTGCATGTGTGTGGTTCGTGTTTTTGTTTAAAGGGGGGCACAGGAATGCAGTCAAATTATAATGGTGACTAAGTGCCGGAAAGCAGAGAGAAAGGGGAGGGGGAGCGAGGCGAGCAGAGTGAGCCCCAGGCTATGGAAAGGAGTCTGGGAAAACGAGACTCCGGCCAGGCCCCAGGGCCCGGTTAGAGATTCCTCCACGCATTACCAGCCACAGGAGATGTTTATTTACAAGGGGCAAAGCTTTCTTGGGTGCTCTGTCATTTCTAAAACAATGGCAGGTCTTGGGAACGGGACTGGAGGGCACCTCTGGAGATGGGTGGGTGGGAAGGGGGTCACTGGATTCGGGGGGGAGGCAGGCACCTGCTCCTGCCTTGCATGCACAGGGGAGGAGGGAGTCTCAGTGCCGCTGAGAAATGCAAATTCCTTTCCCGTAGCAGCAATGCTTGGGACCAGGCAGCTTTACAGCTAGGAAGTTGGTCCTCAGTTCTTGATGCTTCCCAGGGAAAGTGGCTGTCCTGCAGAGCTGGGAGGGAGATGGGGTCCAAGGGCTGGCAAGAAGTCAGCTCTGCTGCTTGATTTCCAAGTCTTGTGGATAGTGAAAACCAACAAGTTGCTGGCAGAGGTCAACAGAGGCTTGAATCGTGTTCAGATGCCTTGCAGCTGGGGACATCCTACTCGAGAGCCACTCATGGGCCCTTGTTTTGGGAAGTAGATGGTTAACCCTTCACCCATGGCCTTGCCACGTCCCCCCAAGGTCCTAGCTCCATTTGTGAGTTTTCCCTGGTCACTGTGTAGCTCCGCTGGCTTTCTCGTGCCATCCAGCACAGCTGTGTCCCTGCGTGTTCCTACCTAGGTTAGTTTGGGGTGATAAGTGCTGCTTGTTGCCTTCTGGAAGTCCAGGAAGATTATATCCACTGCTCCCCCTGCATCTAACGATCTGGTGATCTGATCGTAAAAGGCCACCAGGTTGGTCTGACAGG
>NW_017728951.1:25822327-25851793 GCF_001723895.1 Crocodylus porosus | reverse complement strand
GGGAGTCCCTGTTCCCCCGAGCACGGCCAGGAGTGACCAGGAATAACGGTCACAAGCTGGCAGAGGGCAGATTCAGACTAGACATCAGGAGGCGCGACTTTGCGGTCAGGGCGGCTAGGGTCTGGGACCAACTGCCAAGAGACGTGGTGCGGGCTCCTACCCTGGGGGTCTTTAAGAGGAGGTTAGATGTACACCTTGCTTAGGGTCGTTTGACCCCAGTACTCTTTCCTGCCATGGCAGGGGGTCAGACTTGATGATCTGCTCAGGTCCCTTCCGACCCTAGAGACTATGAATCTGTGTTGTTTGCCTTTGTGATGGCTGTTGAGCCCTGAGCTGATGTTTTTAGTTACCTGTCCACAGTGACCCCCAGATCTTTCCTGTGTGGTAGCAGCTCCTGTAGAGCCCCTTGTAATCTGGGCCTCACTTAGAGTAAGGTTTTCAGCTCTGGAGGAGCAGCAAGCTTAGTCGGGATTAAGCGCGTGCCCACGGTGTTTTGAGGAACACCGTTGTAGCTAGGCAAGTCCTTGCCCAGCCTTGTGCAGCCTCCTACCACTGCATAGGAGATAATGGGGCTGTCACCCCTTCAGTCCTTCCCTGCCAGCCACAGCACGTCAGTCTGTAGCTCCAGGCAGCAGAGCTTTGGCCTGTTCTCTTCAGTTGCATAGTTCAGCATCACCAGTTCCTGTTACACGTGCCAGGCTGATGGTCGTGGCTCACTCCATCTCTGTTCTCTCTGCAGAGCACCTGGCATTCCCGTGAAGGAACGGGTGAAGGTCTCTCAGAACTGGAAGCACGGCCGCTGTCGCAGGGAGACACTGCTGAAATGGAAACGCAAGCAAGTGGCCCCTTTCTCCCCCCTCTTCCGTGCGCCTGCGGGTGGGGGATAGTGGGGTTCCTGACACCAGCTGTCCCACGGATCTGTAGGGCCTGGCCAGTGAAGCTGACCGGTTGTCCCCGTCTCTGCTGCTCCTGGCCAGCTGGGGTGGGGTACTGCCTGCTTGGTATCTAACCCAGATGCCGGGTGTCAGCTCTCTGCAAGGAGCTGCTTCGATTCTAGCCTGGGGATTCCTCCTTTCGGATTCCCCATGCTGCCGTGGGTGGATGCAGCAGTCACTTGGGGCCCCAAGCTTTGGACAATTTGCTTTCCAAGCCTTTCTGCTTCTCTGCTCATCCCCGCTGCCCAGCTCCTGACCTGGGCTCTGCCTTGCTGTCCTGATCCAGTGTGCATTTCCCTCCTCCTTCCTGTCCCTCCACCGGGCTCTCTTCTTTTATCTGCCTCTTGTCATGCATCCCTCCCACCCCCCACGCACACCTGGCCTGTGTCCATGAATTCTAACATATTTCAGACTGGGGAGGGAGGGAGGGAGGCTCAGGAAGGGATTCACCAGGTGCACATGCCATGTTGACAAGCTGCGATTGTGGTGCTTAACTCCCTGCATGCCATGCCGTGTGCTGCAGGTTTGCAAAGTAGATAGTGAGGCCAGGGACTTGTGCATTGTTGAACTGAAGCTGTTGCAGCAGCTGGGCAAGGACGTTTGAGGAGGGCTCCTTTACAGCAGGGGCCTGTCTGTAGCTCTCACTGTCCCATGGTGCTGTGTTCAAGATGGCGAGGTCCACCCCAGGGACAGCTCTAAGGCAGCCAGGGTTCATTTGCTCCCTGTATGTGGCTCTTGCACCTGCTGGTGAAACTCTTGCTTCGCCAGGGGCCCGAAGGGCTCTGGAAATGCAAGACGCCCCTGAAAAGCTGGAAGTGCTTTTCCCACGTGGACATCCAGTCTCTAATGCCGCCACAATTCAAACCACTGCCTCCTAGCCCAGATTTCAAATTCTTACCTTTCCTTTTGGGCAAATCAGTGTGAAGAGGTGAGATGCTAAATGGCAGCAGAAGGAAAAGCACTTTGGTGGCCAGCACAGGGAAGCTGGAGATTCGCTTGCTCTCAGGGAGCTGCGTGGGAGTGGAGGAAGGAAGGGGAAATCAAAGCCCACCTCCAAACCCAGGCTGCTGCTGCAGAGATGCTTGGGTCAGACGTGCTAGAGGCCAACACGGAAGCCCCTGCGATGAAAGCCAGTCAGAAGCCTCCATGCTTTTGCTGGGAAGCCCAATTCCACTTAGCTTCTATGTAGATAGTGGAGCTCATCCACAGCAGCCAGACAGCCTGGAGACCCTTGCAGGGCCTATGTGCTTTAGGGCCTGGGCAGCCTTTGGTCTTCCCCTTGCTGTCCCCAGAAGGCCTGTTTAGTACCACTGAAGCCAGTGAGCACTGCAGTTTGGGTGCCTGATGTTGCCCACGCCTGTTCCCATCTCTAGGGCCTGTTCTAGTGTCAGCTCCATGTAACAGCAGCAGAGAGCTCAGCCGGGGGCTCTCCTGTTTCAGCTTCTGTTACCAGATTGCTGCAGAGCAGCTCTGCTCGTGTTCAGGATGGTATCATGCCAGTGCTGGGAGCTTGCAAATATTCTGGCCGGTGGGCCACACGTTAGCCCTGCACCCTCCTTGAGTGCCACTTGGAACCCCTTGCCCTGCCCAGTGTGCTGCTCTGCTTTTTGCTCCCTGCATTGTGCTTCCTGCCCCCTCTGCTGCTCTGCTTTCTGCTCCCTGCCCTGTGTCCTCACCTAATCTGCTGCTCTGCTTTCTGCTTCGTGTCCTATCTGCTGCTCTGTGCTGCCCATTCCCTCCTCAGGCTGTCATGGGCCACACAGAATCTGCTGCACCATGTGGAAGCTCTGAGCCATAGGTTGGCCACCCTGACTTAGGGTGTGACTACCCCATGCTGGCGGCACGACTTAAAGAGGATACTCCCAGGCCTGCCCTGCTTGTGGGTCCTGGTGTTTTCTGGGTTGGAGTAGGGACGTCCCACCTAGGACATGTTGCTGCTGCAGTGTACAGTCCTAGAGGCGCGGGCTAGAAGGTTCCTCTGGAGGCCATCCAGTTCAACCCTGTCTGTAGGCAGATGCCCAGAGTCCCTGCAGAAAGCTGCTGCTCACACCTGTGCTGACACATGGTATTTCACACCCATGCCTCTAAATCCCAGGCTTCCCCGCTTGTCTCCTTCCTGAAGGCCTGGCTGGAAATGTGCCCCCAGCATGCACTGCCTCTGAGAGGGAAGCCTGGCTTCCTGTGCATGCTGCTGTACTAAGCACTGCTCCTCCACCTCTAGGACACTGGCAGCTCCCCCTTTGCCCAGCACTGACGCGTGTTGCTGTCTCAGTGTCCAACCTGTGCTTTTTTATTTGTTTTGCAGCTTGATGCCCTGGTTGCAGCTGGATGGCAAGTGTCTGTACCTGTCCCAGGCGGAGAACATTGGGGCCTACCAGCTTCGCCCCGACAGGGCAGGCATACAGCGCCACCCCCACGCCATCTTCTCCGGCCACCAGGAGGATGTGTGCCGATTTGTTCTTGCTGACTCGCACATTGTCAGCGGAGGCGGGTATGTTGGGGTGGAGGCGCGGTGTGGGTGGCCAGTTGTGGGTGGCCCAACTTCCTCCTTGCTTTGTACAAACCCGCTCTGGAGGTCAATTTTGTTCCATCATGTTTAACCTGTTGGAGCTCCTGGGGGTGTCTCAAACGTCTCTGAGTGCTCCTGTGACCTCAGGTTCAGGGCTTTCGTTCTGCTTCATCCATCTTTCTTCCTAGAGTGGTGACTGTGTAGACAGTGCACCTAGGCTGCATTCAAGGCCTGGTAGGTACAGCTGTGCATGCAGGAGAGGGGTTTTATCCAGGTGGAAACAGCTTATCAGATCCTCAGGTTATCAGATCCTCAGCTTTTCTACCAAAAATACCACAGCATCATGAGTACTGGATCCTCCTTCCCTGAGTGCACAGGGACACACTCAGAGTCTGAAACCCAAGCTGGGACGTTTTGGAGCAACAGAGATGCATTGTAGTTAGTGTCTGCATCTTCTGGCAGAGTAGGGTAGGAAAGAGTTTCCAGAGAGCAGCGATGATCAAGACTCTGGATTTAGTCTTGCTCCAGTGTTGGAGAGCTGCTGCAGATCTTGCAGGGATCTTGCTGCAGATCTTGCTGCTGCAGATCTTGTTACCCCACACCCTTGGATTTGGGAACCAGGGGGTTGAGAGAGAGAGAAGGCTGGAAAGACAGGAATTTTCTCTCCACTAGCGTAGTTCAGTAGTCCAGTAGGTTTTTAGGTTTTTTTAGTCCAGCCACCTTTTGTTTCCAAGCTCTTTTATACCGTTTTTCTTGGCATATATATTGTTTTGACTATTACTGACTACTTACGTAATTGAGTTTTTACTATTTTTTAATACCTTTGTATGCCTAAACACACCCATCCCATACACACCTGCAGATTTTTTTTTATTATATACATACCCTTCTTATTGCACATTCATTCTCTTTTTTAATTTTTTCTCCCCGGTATGACTAACGGTGCTGAGGCTTTGACAAAATTTGTAGCTGGTTGCTCAGCTTCAACCAGACAATGACCTTGCAACACCTCACAGAAGGGGTCAGGGAAAGATTTGCATCTCCCCTACCTCCTTGTGTAGCAGTGGGTTGGGATTCCAGTGTATTCAAAAGCACTAGTGAAAGTGGCTGTGTAGCATGGTCCTTGAGACACAGGAAGGTCACAGGGGTTCATGGGTGCTGCCACGGGTAGAAATATGGGGGGAGAATTGGGCAGGACTGGGCCCTACTGAGCAAATGGTGCAGTGGGAAGGACTGCAGTGCTTGTGCAGTGCTATCAAGCCCTTTACCTTCCCTGCCAAGCACTCACTGCCCCCCTTGCCTGCTTGGGGCTTGTTTTACAGGGATGGCAATATCATCCTCCATGAGATGCATGGCTCCTACAGCGTCAAGTTCTTGGCACATGAGCAGGAGGTGAACTGCGTGGATTTCCGAGGGGGCATCATTGTGAGCGGGTCACGGGACAGGACAGCCAAGGTGAGAAGGGCTCAGGTTGGCAGATTCTGGTGCTGCTCACAAAGAGCTGGACTATGAAGCAGATGGGGTATGTGTCAGGGGGGGTATGTGTGACTAGAGCTAAACCTTCACCCTTGCGCTCCTCTGTGTGGGGAACAAACTACACCTGGAGGGGCAGGCTCTGGAGAGTCTCTTGCCATTTCCTCACCAGGGAAGAGGTCCACAGTGAGTGGGGAAGCTTGCCACTGGTCTGAGAGGTGAGGGGAGGGGAAAAAGACTGAGGGGGGATTTGATAGCAGCCTTCAACTCCCTGCAGGGGGGTTGCAAAGAGGATGGAGCTGGACTGTCCTCAGTGGGAGCAGATGGCAGGACAAGGAGCAATGGGCTCAAGTTGCAGCAAGGGAAGTTTAGATTAGATGTTAGGAAAAACTTTCTCATGAGGAGGATAGTAAAGCACTGGAACAGGTTACCCACAAAGGTGGTGGACTGTCTCTCCTTGGAGGTTTTGAAGACCTGGCTAGACAAAGCCTTGGCTAGGGTGATCTAGTTGGGGCTAGTCCTGCTTTGAGCAGGGGGTTGAACTACATGTGACCTCCTGAGGTCCCTTCCGGCCCTCATTTTCTATGATTTGATGATTCTATGAAAATCAGTGGGGGCTGGTTCTCCTTTGAGATCATAGGAGAGTCCGGCTGGAAGGGACCTCTTGAGGTCACATTCAGTCCAGCCCCCTGCTCCAGGCAGGACCAGCCCTTCCTAAACCATCCCAGCCTCATGTCTGTCCAACCTTCTCTGGAAAAATTCTGAGAATGGAGTGTCCACAATTTCTGTAGGTGCCTGTTCCAGTGCTTGACCGCCTGCATCATCAGGAAGTTCCTCCTAAGTTTACCTGAGGTCCGGCTTTGTCCCTAAAATGTTACCGGAACGGCCTTTTCCCTTCATACGGGTCTCTTAAACATCCCAAACAGGAGATGGGGGGGTCTAAGTCTGGTTTGCTCTTCCTTACTTAGGTAGTGCAAGAGTGATGTTGTAGCTGTGATGGTCCAAAAATTATGAGAGACAAGGATTTCTTTGGGTGATCTTTTGTATTGGATCAACTATATAGCTGAGTTCAAGGTAGACAAGCTTTCAAATGCAAAACTTTCTTCCTCAGGCTTGACATGCATTCAAAAGCTTGTCTAACTCGATCCCAACTACATAGTTGGCCCAATAAAAGATCTCACCCTAAGAAATCTTTCTTTACCTTGTCATTCCGAAAGTAAGACAAGCGGTATCCTAGGAGGTCCTGCGTGAAGGTGGGAAAACCCAGAAATGTGACTGAGAAAAATGAAGTCATGGGGTCCCATTTTTTCCCTTGCCATGAAAATCACAGAAAAGATTCCTTTTTTTGTATAAACCCCACTGTGTCTCCAACTTGCTGAGGTGAGGACTGACTTGCTTCTCATGCTGCATCCATTGTTCTCATGGATAATTCTCCAAAGCTCTGAGCACTCTCATCTCACGTGTCCTGAGTAACAGAGCTCCTGCCACTCTCCTTGAGAAACTGTTCCACCCTCTGATAAGTCTTGTTGCCCCGGAGTCTCCGTAATACATTGGTGCTCTTCCCGTCATGGTGCACCATGGAGAAAGGCTATTAAAAGGGTATGTTTCATCATGGAGAACCTAGTTGATTGTGCCTTCAATTGGCCCATCCTGGAACCACGAGCATCTTAGAAATCTCAAACGTGTCGTTCATTAGAGGTAGGGGGACTCCATCCATAAGGGAGCACTGGACGGGCAAAGCAGTGTTTCACCTGCAGAAGTGTGCCAAGGAAAAGTCCGTCCAGCTCTCTCCTAGGGTTTGGGAGTTTCTTCTCTAGGTTAGGAGAGACCTGCCAGTGAAAACACAAACCAAATGAGTCCCATGCCAGTGCTAGTCATATACCAGGGCCTCAGGTTCTTCCAGCTCCTTTGAGCAGCGTTCCACTTTTAGCACTGGAGGAGCATGAAGGGGCACTGCCCAGTCGCTGGCCACACCAGCCGGGACAGTATAGCCCAGTGGTTAGGACAATATTGGCTCCAGTGCAGGTTTCTGACACGATCTTGGAAAAGCCGCAATCTCTCTATGTCCCAGTGGGTAACAGCACTGCCCTCCTGTCATACTGGGGGCTATACCATACCCCCATGCTGCTGCCAGGTAAAATGTAGGACAGGGCTACTACTCCTCTCTGCTAGCCTCTCCTAACCTGGAGAAGAAACTCCTGAACTATGGGGGAGTTGGATGGACTTCTCCTCTTCAGGTGAAATGCAACTGTACCCATCCAGCGCTCCCTGATGGACAGAGTTGGGTCTATTTTCACTGCAGGGCTGGTGTGTGGGAGGGCAGAGGGGCAGCGCGTCCTAGGGAGCTCTAAGTGCAGTGGCTGTATTGAGGGCTCTGCTGAGTGTTGATTAGCGCTAATCTCCGAATAGCTGCTAATGTACATTCCTTACTGATAGGCACCAGATAGCTGCTCCCAGCCATATTTTTAACCTGCAGGAGATAGGGGATGCCTCCAGAGTTAAGCTTTTCTGCTGCTTTTGCTGACACTAGGTGTTAAATTCCCCACGGACCAGAATAGCCTGCAATCCCAGCATTATCAACAAACAAACAAATAGGCCCTCCCGGCTTTGAAGTCTTGAAGTAAAAGGCTGGAGCTGGGAGAAAAAGGGAGAAGCAAAATCTTGGGAACTGGAGAGGAGGGAATGGGGGGGTATTGCAGCAGTGCAGGGTGTGCTTGGAGCCCAGCAAGAAGTGCAGTAGGGCAAGGGCAGTAGATCGGTGTGTATGTGTGTGCATGCATGGTGGAGGGGATTCTTCCACGCTGCTGCGAAGAGCAGGGCCTCTGCCCTTCCACTGTCTGATTCCTGGATGCAGCTTTTGAACCCGGGGTCCAAGGAGCTGGGTGGCTCAGGCTTGTTTAGAGGAACACTGATGATAGGGAGGTTTCCAGTGCGGTGTGAGACTGGAGGAGTGCTCCCTTCCGGCTTGCCCTGGGAGTGGGCCTGCCTGGTTCGATCAGTCTCTGACATGCTCAAGAGAGCTGTCTGCACTCTGGGGATGACTCTCCGCTCCAAAACACTTGTGGTGCCGGGCAAAGGGTGAGGGCACTCTGGGGTCCCCACACCATGTGAGGTGCCTGCTCCTGTTGGCAAGAGACTTTGCTTTTTTTTTTTTTTTAAAACTATGAGCTTTTTTGGAAGAGGACGGTGGAGAAGGGTCTTCTCAAGCATAAGCTTGTATCCTGCTCCTCCTTCTCAGGCGCTGACACAGTGTCTCTTTCTGTCTCCAGGTTTGGTCCCTGTCACCAAGCAGAGTTGGCCAGTGCTTGCACATGATACAGACAGAGGACCGGGTCTGGTCCGTCGCCATTAGCCCATTGTTAAGGTAAATGAGTCTATTATTAACTACATTAAGACCCTATGTAGCTCCTCCCGGCTTCCCTGTGTCTGCAAATCTGTCCAAGGTCCTGGTGTGATGTTCTAGGGACCTGATACAGGCAGGAGCAGGCGGGGAGGGAATCTGCAGACTGCAAGGGCCAGGGATCTTGGGTCACGGCTCCCCCCATCCATGTGGCTCTGTTCATAACAGTGAGTCTGTAAAACTGGTTGCTCCATAGCAGCTTGGGCAGGGAGGCCAGCTCCTCTTCTGAGTGTGGCTTTGTTTTGGGTACTGAGGCACTAGTGCTGTAGCTACTCAACTGAGTGCTGTAGCATCTTCTGGTTAGGGGAGGAGGAATGATGCCAAACACCAAAGAATGCTTCAAAACGAACTGTTTGTGAACTGCCCCATTTGTGTCTGTGCCGCGTTCGCCTCTTCCTAGGGAGTCTTCTTCGTTCTCCGTCTTCTCCAGGAGCAGCAAACCGAGCTGCTGCCTGTGTCTGGATGGTGTTTTGTGACCTAAGTGACACCAAAGCACTTGGTACAGAATACAGCACCATGCTGTGGATGCGTCGAGGGCTGAAATTCAGGCCAGCCCCATACCCAGGCTTTCCCTTGGACACCCACTTTTCCTAGATTTCCAAGTCCCGGAAAGTGCTGGGTGTGTCTGAGGAGATGTTGGGGGCTGGGGTGCAGCTTTCTATCCCCGAGTTGTCACTGGTCACATGCACAATGCCATATGTGGGAGCAGGGAGCCTTTGCTGTCCCCTCCCTGGTCAGTCAGCGGGGCCCATCGTGGGGGCTTCTGCCTGCAGTGGTCCTGCTGCCGTGAGGGAGCCACGTGCTGCTTGCTTCTCCTAAGTGATGACCTCTCGAGCTGGCCTCTGGTCAGGACAGGGCTGTCTCTCCCCAGTGCGCACACGCTTTGGTGCACACTCTCTGTCACAATATTTACCTAGCAGCCTTTTCCCCCGCTGGGTGATGAATGGGAGCTGCGGTGCAGCTACCCTGGGCTGGCGGCCTCGCAGCGCGCTCAGTTTACAAGGCCGTGGCTCCCTCTGCCCCCACCCAGCTCCAGGAACCTCCATATCTCTTTTAAGAATTAGAGGCGATTAGCCACGTCATTAATTCTTCAATTTGACGGCTGATATAGCAGGCCCCGAAACACACTGCTGACCCCATATAATGGAAACCTCGCTCCTTAACATATTGATGATGGGAGAAGTTAATTAAAATTCCACAGAGTGAAGGTGTTGGCTAACCTATAAACCTGTCGCTTCCAAGAACAAATCGCTGCCCTCGGAGAGGAGAGCACATCAGAGCCAGGAGGGCAAGGGGGGTGGATGGAGAACAAGGGCTGGGGCAAGGGCCAGGGAGATGAATTCTCCCTAATAAATATGTTGTTTGGTGTCTAACGAGGCTGCGGTCAGAAGTAACCTCCAAGCTCCAGCAGCCTCAGCTCTCGGGTCCTCGCTAGGCTTCTGCCCGCCTTCCCCCGCCTGCATGGGATGTTCCCTGTGCACTTGAGGGCCTGCCTGCATTGTCTCCCTGCAGTTGGAGAAGACCTGCAGGGTAAGGGATGAAGCCTGGGCAGTGCCCTTGCACAGTCTAGGTCCCTTGTGCCTTTCCTCTTGTTCCAAAAGTTCTGCCTAATTCTCTCCTTTCATGTATGGCTGTGATCTGGGAACCCCTTCCTGGCTGTCCTGACATGAAGCTGATGGAGATCAGAAGTGGGCTTTCCAGTGCGGCGCTTGGCACTGAAGAATGTGCAAGCCCTTCAGTGGTGCAGCGCAGCTCTAGAGCCATGGACGGCTGCAGTGCCCAGAGCAGCCCCCAGCCCCCCTGTTTGGGCTGGCTAGGGTATAGGACCAGCTGGGACTTGGTGAGGCTGAAATGGTGGAGCCCCTGGCAGCAGGAAAAGTGCTTTGAGAGATGGAACAACCAGGACTTTGGTTTCTCCTCACACTCTTCACTGTACAGCAGCCCTCTGTCCCTTGGACTGAGACTGGGTCAGGAGCCACCTGGCAGCTGCTGTTTCCTGCAGCACCAGGGCTTTCTAGACCCAGCTCTACATTCCAGTCCATGCTTTATAACTCAGTCCCAGCCACTCTTACAAATCCCCTCCCATTGAGGCACCCCGCCTTTGAAAGAAGAACCAAGGTATGGACTAGGGATGGTTTGGCCTTACTCGTAGCAGGGGCATGGCCTCTACCTGGGATCTCTTGAGCATATATTAACAACCTTTGCAGCAGCAGGATGTTGGCTAATGTGGTCTTCCAAGAGACCTAGGAAAGCTGTGTGCTCTCTGTCACTGGAGGTGTTCACTGGACAGCCCCTGGTCAGGGATGATCTAGCTGTATTGATGCCTGTGCTTTATTGTGGGGATTTACCAGACTTCTGAGCTGCGCTGATTGTCCCCCACCCCCTTTTCTTCTCCATGTGTCAGTGGGTTTTAAGAGATGCTGGCTGCAGCTCAGGCTGTTGATGGGGACAAGGCTGTGCCAGTGCTCCAGCTGGCACCAACTCTGCAGGGTCCTGGCTGGAGGGTCTTGCCCCTGCGCTCAGACTCAGACCGACGCTGCATTGGGGCAGGAAAGGATTTCCCCCCTGGCTCAGACTGGTCCAGACTGAGGGGTTTTACCTTTCTCTGCAGCGGGGGCACGGCTTTAGCCTAGACTCTCTGCAGCATCCATGACCCCCTCTGGCAGCACCAGGGCATTGGCAGCCATGGCCCTCCTGTCTCCAGGGGACAATGCCTGGGGCTGTCAGGGTTGACAGTAGTTTTACACACTTTGGATTATGGTTTGTCTGGGCTGGTTTGCACAGAGCTGATCCTGCCTCAGGCAGGGGTTGGACTAGATGTAACCTCCGCAGGTCCCTGCCAGCCTCAAGTGCTCCAGGATGTGATAATTCAGGTGGTTCTGTCTAGTATGGGAACACTTGGTATCTAATTCTGCTGCCCCAGGTATCTGTCACTGCTCTGACCACTGTGGGTGCTCTGACAAACGATGCAGGTATTTCCCGTCCTCTGCTGAGATATAACTTTGCCACCTGCATCTGTAGCTTCTCTGTGAGGCTTTGCAGCCTTCCCTCCGCCTCCTGCAGCTCCTCGTGCTTTCTGGAAGGTCCCAGGACCTGGACAGGGACAGCGAGCGTTCTCTGAGCCGGCACTGCTGAGATGGGAAGTTAGTTTTGGATTCGGAGACTGGCAGTATCCTCAAGCCAGGGAAGGGGCCTGGAAAGCAGTGCTGTTGTGAGGAAGGAGAGTGGCTCTGGCACCAGCCACCTCTGCCTCCTGCAGCTCCTCTCTTGTTCTTCAGGTTGCCGATAGGTAAAAATGCCTCTGCTTATGCTGCACTTCTCCACAGATCCAGCCCCAGTGGGCAGCCGTCTAAAACCCTGTCTTTTCTTGTGGCAGGATGGGGAGCAGGCGGCAACCTCCCAAAGCCCAGTTGGCATCAGTCCTGCCCCCTGCTTTCCTAACTGTTCAGCAGTGAGGGCTACTGCCCTTGGGCACACTGGATTTGGGAGAGGCCTACTTGTTGGGTACTGGGGACATTTGGCATAGGTGGTGCTGGGCCTAGGGCTTGAGGAGAGCTATGGTGTTCAGGATGGGTAATCTAGCGCCTTCTTAAATGCATGGAGTCAGTAGACTTTGTGCTGTTCTGCCAGGGCTTGTGCGGAGGGTATCAGAATCTGTCTCTTCAGCTGGGGAAACCCATGGGCTTTCCCATCCTTTCCAGGTGTGAGGTCTCCTCATCTTGTTTAGGTCTTCATACGATGGGTCTCTCCATTGCTGGAGAAAATCAAGGAGAGGCTGGACAGCCACTGGTGGGGGGCGATTTAGGTGCAGCGATGCCTGTGTTGTACTGGGGGATTTTCTGAGCTCTGCTGGTTGTTCAACCCCCTCTTTTACATGTATCAGGGGGTTTTGAAGCCTCCCCCAGAGGCTCTGGGTGCTGGCCGCCTGGGGATGGGACTGGGCTGTGCCAATGCTCCTGCTGGCACCAACCCCACAGGATCCTGGCTGGAGGGTCTTGCCCCTGCGCTTGGGCTCAGCCTGATGCTGCACTGGGGCAGGAAGGGATTTCTCCTCTGCTCAGACTGGTCCAGACTGGGGGGGTTTGCTTTCCTGTCTAGCAGAAGGCACGGCCTCTGCCTGGGATCTCTCAAGTATATGAACCTTTTATAGAAGCAAGACATTGGCTGCTATGGTCCCCCTGGTTTCCCTGCGGCAGGTTCAGGTGATGTCTTGTGTTGCGTCAGGGTTGACTAATTTTTTACTGAGTTTGGACAGTGGGTTTTTCTGGGCTGGTTTGGACAGGGCTGATCTGTCTCAGGCAGTGGTTGGACTAGATGTGATCTCTGGAGGTCCTTCTTGCCACACTTCTTTCTCTAGGATTCTTCCCTCCCTCTGAAGGTTCAGGACCACTGTGGGTGGATCTGGGATTTTGGAAAGCAGGGTGCAGGTGGTGCGATACAGCATTGCACAGAACACCTATTTAACGAGAAGCTAGAATTCTAGCTAATATGCTAGGGGCCCAGCACTTTATTATTCAGGTTAAGATCAAATTGAAACCAAATATAACTGTTGGGATGTGCACTCATTGCTAGATTATATTTTTAGTGTAACATGGCTTCACCTGGCCACTGGCTTGTGCTCAGGGAGCTATCCAAGTCGGCACAAAATGGACCAATGCCAGCTTGCAAAGTGAGTGGAAATTGCTGGGATTTCCAGCAGAATGGCTGCCTCTTCATGCTTCGTGCCTCCCAGCAGTATGAGAAAGCAGGGAAGAGAAGCGACTGTTGTGCCCCGTTGGATTTGGGGCTGGGTTTATGGAGAGAGCGGGGTCTGCGCCTGGCATTTGTGGCTTCAGAAGACAGGCATTGCAGTGTGTGTCGTGGTGCCTGAATGCACCACTCTTTAGGGGAACCTCATTGCAGCTCTGGTCTTTTTTTTTTTTTTCCGACAGAGAGATTTGTCAGACGCAGAGGCCCTTAACGTTGAATTATTTCCATCTTCGGCAAATCATTTATTGAGCACAGAGCACTGAGTCTTTGTGTATCGGACCTAGCTCCTTCTGCCTGGGTCTGTCTTTTGGGGTTTATTTTCTAGCCTTCCAGCAGTTGGGGTCAGGGAGGATCTTTGCTTTTGACTCTCTAGGCCCAGGGAGGCTTGGGGATAATACAGGTACAAAGGGATCTTCCAAAATGCTGTGTGTCATTGCAGGGGCAGTCCTGAGCCTGCAGGGTAAGACAGGCACAAACCTTCTGTAGGTGCGAGTGTGCAGCTGCAGAGTCAATGTGGTGTGGGCCCAAGGGACTGACGTGCTGGTCCTGGGGTGTGAAATGCTTCATTTCCAGTTGAAAAGCAAACCCCAAACTCTCCGAAGTCTCATAGAAAGCTTGACTGATTTATGGTGAGCATTGGATGGAATATCCATGGAGTAAAACAGCCTGATCCTGCAGCTGATATTTCCACAGCAGCTCATGTTGATCTCAGGGACTGTGCCAGGGTCTGAATTGGACCATTAGGGCCGTAAGCTGTAACCTGAGACACAAAAATAAGGCTATCAAGACTGTTATTTTAATATGCCGGCTCTTTTCTCTCTACAAACTAGATCTTTATGGAACAGCAGGGGGAGTGGGATGGAGCAGAGGGGTCTGGACCTAGGCTGATACATTTAATGACTGGGGGACAAAAGAGGTGAATGTCCTAGAATCGGAGGACATGAGGGTTGGAAGGACCTTGGGAGGTCACATCTAGTCCAACCCCCTGCTTCAAGCAGGACCAGCCCCAACTACATCATCCCAGACAAGGCTTTGTTTAGCTGGGTCTTAAACACCTTCAAGGATGGAGACTCCCCCACTTCTCTAGGCAACCTGTTCCAGTGCTTTACTACCCTCATTATGGGGTAATATTTCCTAATATCCAACCTCAACTTCCCTTGCTGCAGCTTGAGTCCATTGCTCCTTGTCCTGTATCTGCCCCAACTGAGGACAGTCCAGCTCCATCCTCTTTGCAACCCCCGGCAGGGAGGTGAAGGCTGCTATTCAATCCCCCTCGGTCTTCTCTTCTCCAGACTAAATCAGCCCATTTCCCTCAGCCTTTCCTCACCAGTCCTGTCCTCCAGCCCCATCCATTTTCATTGCCTTCTGCTGGACTCTCTCCAACTTGTCCACATACTTTCTGTAGTGGGGGGCCAAAACTGGACACAGGACTCCAGATGAGGCCTCCCCAGTGCTGAATAAAGGGGAAGAATCACTGCCCTCCACCCACTGGCACCGCTCCTACCGATGCAGCCCAGGATGCCGGTTGCCTGCTTGGCACCCAGGGCACACTGCTGGCTCCTGTTTAGCTTCTTGTCCCCTATCCCCCTAGGTCCTTTTCTGCAGAGCTGCTGCCCAGCCAGTCACCTCCAGCCTGCACTGGTGTAGGGGATTGTTCCCTCCTCAGTGCAGGACTTTATTCTTGTCCGTGTTGAACCTCATGGGATTTCTTTTGGCTCAGTTGTCCCATTTGTGGAGGCCACTTTGAATCCTAGCCCTACCCTTTACTGTATTTACTACTCTCCCCAGCTTGGTTCATCTGCAGACTTGCTGAGGGTGCATCCATCCCATCTTCCGGGTCATCAATGAAGATATCAAACATAACTGGCCCTGAGACCAACCCCTGGGGCACTCCACTTGATACCGGCTGCCAACTAGACATAGAGCCATTGATCACTACCCTCTGACTGTCCTTTGGTCAGATGCTCAGTGCAGTTTAGAAGCCCGTCTTTCTCCTCCATTGCGTGGTGGGCTGAAGTGGATTAGGAAGCCAGGGTGCAGGTACAGGATCCTTAAGCGACATGTAGAGAAGTCCTACAATGAAAGTCCTGCGTGTGTGTGTTCATATCAGCATGAGCTCCACCCTGGTGCATTAGGGCTGCGTGCAGCAACAAGCCCCTCGAGATCGACATGATCCAAGAGCTCCAGCATCTCTTTGTGGAGCGAGTTGGAAGGTGGGTGCCCAGGAGCCCCAGAGCCTGCAGGAGCTGGCTGGCAGCATGCAGCTTGCAGGTCAGGGGATGCCTGCCAGAGCCTCTGGTGTTTGGTGAAGCTAGCACAGCTTTGCGTGGGCCAGAGTCGTGGTCCTCCATGAGGGAGAGCAGAGCACTGGTGCCAGCGGCCTGGGGCTTGCTCAGCACTGCTGCCCTGGAGGGGTTGAGGAGCCTGTGTGTGATTTGCCAGAGGCTGCTTGCTCTTTGTTTTCAGCTCTGCTCTTCTTGTCAGCAAACTTCTGTGCTTTGCTGGTTGCCACATTGCACTGGGGGGAATCCCATTCCCATCCCCCTTTTTGGTACGTGTTGGGGTTTTGAAGCCTCTCCCAGAAGCATTAGGTGTTGGCTGCAGCCCAGGCTGGGGATGGGGACTGGGCTGTGCCAGTGCTCCTGCTGGGACTCAACCCTGGAGGGTCTGGGCTAGAGGTTTTTCCCCTGTGCTCAGGCTCAGACTAATGCTGCTTTGGGGGCAGGAAGGGATTTCCACCCTGCTCAGTCTCTTAGCTGATGTGCACTGATGGCACTGGGCTGGTTCGCATCCCTGGAGGTTCATCTCCACGTGTCCCCTTTGGGATAGGATCTGGTAGCACAGACTGTGGTTACCATGTGGTGCCTTAACCCCAGAGCCCAAGTGGTCATTGTTGGGCAGCAGGCTGTGTCTTCTCCTGCCTCTTGCATCCACAACAGAAGGGCTAGCAGAGTCCCAAAAAAGCATTACCCCAGCAGAAAGCCGCTCCGGTGCAGTTGAGAGAGCAAGTAGCCCAGGCTGGCTCTGCAGTGGGCAGCAGGCGGTATCTGCAGATGCCCCAATGCTCGCGGCTCTGTACAACTGCATTCGGTGCTCTCCTTCGTGTCAGGCTAATGGGCAGGAAGCCTCCCTTTCAGTTCTTCATTGCCTCTCCCTTCAGGGGTGAACGCGCTCTCTGAACACCTCCCCAGGGCTCTGACCCTGCTCACCCTGAGTCTCAAAGGGCAGCATTGTTTTTGGTAAGATCGAGTCTTGCTCCATTTCCTTCATTGGTGTGTGGTATTGAGTCTCCATGTTGCACTTCCCTGGGAGTGAGCATGTGTATGTACATGTTCCTGCCACCCCCCCCAGCACACATGCACCTACAGATGCACTCGAGTGTTTTGCTACCTTCTTTCCTTTCTTTCATTCCCTTCTGCCATCCCTCCCTGAGCTGAAAGGGTTGTGCCAAATGCAGCCTTTTGGTGCTACCCTAATTTATAGGATAATTGAGAAACCTAGAGCCACGGGTTGAAAGGGACCTTCAGAGGTCACATCCAGTCCAACCCCCTGCTCAAAGCAGGATCAGCCCTTTCCAAACCATACCAGATACATCCATAATCTAAACTCTTTATAAAACTACCATCAACTTTGACAGCACAGGACATCACACCCAAACCTGCCACGGGGAAAGCAGGGGGACTGTAGCGGCCAATGCCCTGCTTCTATACAAGGTGGTTAATGGATGCTCGAGAGGTCCCAAGTAGAGGCCATGATAAGCATTGTGAGAGCACCAGGTATCGGGCTTGGATGGATTCTCCATAGCAAGGGCAGAGGGGGTTGCTGTTCTGTGGGACCAAGAGCTGAATTTGATCCCATCTCTGACTTGTTGGGGCTGCAGTTTGGTTCCTCTCTGTGGCTGCTTGGGAGAAAGTCTCCCTCGGAGCCTGGGGACAGTCTCTGCCGTGTGCTGCTCTGTAGGTCTTGCGGTGAAGGAGATGCGCCTGTGTCAGCTTCTCGTGCCCTGTTGCTCATGGTTGGGGTGGGGGACAGTGGCGACCTGGCCCCTGGTTTCTGTTTCCACTTTGTGATCTTTCTCCAATTGCAAACCTGCTGGGGGAGCAGGTAATTTTCCGGGGCCCGGGCTGCTGTTTACTTTTGCCCGGCTGTGCAGCACGCCTTTGTTTTTCCACCTTTGATCAGCATCCTGCCAACAGATAATTTAGCAATCGCATCCCAGGGTGGAAGCACAGTTAATGTTAAAATGAGTTTTTTCCTTCCCTCCTCTGGCTGCCGAAGCGGAGCAAGGGAGAGGGGAGGCGACGGAGGCCATAAATTCTCGTCCCCGCGATTCTGCGCCTGGCCGAGAAGCGCAAGCCTCTGATGTCTCTGCTGCACTTTCATTAACATTTAAATTAAGGGTTTGTTTTCCAGGCGGCTTCAGCGTCGCAGCCCTTTCATGGCCTGACACAGGCGAGGCCGCGCTCCCTCCAGCCTGCGCACAAGAATAATGATTTGCCCTGTTTTTCTGATCTCCCTCTGGGGGAGGGCAGCGACCTGCTGGGCTGGGCCCAAGGTTCAAAGGGAATTGGAAGGACCTGCAAAGGTAGAGGGGCATCAGGCTGCAGGGTCCCCTCTTACAATTAAAGAGCGTGGTGCCTGCTCCCCTCCCCTCCTGCTCAAAGAGGGAGGCGATGCGGGTCTCTGCTGCTGCACAGACCCCCAGGTGCACATGCCTGTCACCTGCTCGGCTTCCTTCTCCCTGTGCAGCGGGCATTGATTCACACCTGGAAGCAGGGAGCTGCAGTGTCCTTAAAGAGCAGCTCAGGCTGCATTGCATTGCATTGCCCAGGGCTGAACCCCACGGTGGGTGCTTCTGATATGAGAGCTTGGAGTGTGGATGGGCAGTGAAGGGAAAGACTGGGGGGAGTCCTTAGGGCTCTGCTGGAGGGATTGTCACAGGGGAGGAAGTGCTTCCTTGTATCCTGCGCTGAGGCAGGCTAAGGTCTTCCTTCCCTGCAACGTACTGGAGAGAGACCCAGAACCCAGCACCCGGAGGCAGGCAAGCTGCTGCAGCCTGTGCTGATGTTATCCAGGCTGAGTGGTGCCCAGGCTAGCTTGGGGGTCTGCAGTGTTGGCCTGCCTGGGGCGCACAGCCAAGGGGGAGAGGCCTGCTTGGGAGCTCTGCCAGCTCTTCTGTTGCAGACCAAAAGGCAGGGGAGGATGTGGCTTGCTGCCCTGCAACAGCCAGCTCGGGATCTGGGGAAAAGCAACAGGAGCTTGGTACCAGATCCCATCCTGTGGAGATGCACCTTCAGGGCAGGGCCTCCGGGGAGGCGAACCAGTCCGGTGGGCCCTGCTGTGGTCCCGACATGTGGTATCATCAAAACAAGCACCTGTTGGTCCTTTGGGGTTTGCCCCAGTCATGACTTCCAGGATGCCGATGGGTCCTTTCTCTGTGCGTTGGAAATGCTGGCCTGTGGGAGGGTCTGCGAGCGGCTGGCTGGAATTGCTCTCACCACACGCCCCATGTTGCTAACCCTACAACTGCTTGCCCCTCTTCCTCCGCAGAGCTCAAAACTCTCTACTGAGAGAGTGTCATTGCTTCCATTTGATAGCTGGGGAAACTTAGGCACAGGAAGGGTGGAAGCAACTTGCCCAGAATCACCCAGCAGGGCAGGGGCAGAACTGGGGATGCCCCATCCTCCTGAGTCCCAGCCTGGTGTAGGACACAACCCCCATACAAACAGTGTCTCGGAGTGGGTGGTGTGGATGCATGGCAGGGCTGTGTCTCCCTAGCCTACAGCTGGCTTTGAATTTGCTGCCAATTTGCAGTCCTGGGGTAGCACCAGAGATGTGTAGCACCAAGTATGAATGCAGAAGCGGATGCAGACCATGCCCCCAAACCTAGTTTCTTTCTTTGCTGGGCAGCAACAGCAACAGGCTGCTACCCTCCAGCAGCTGGTCAGTGGTGGTGCAGAGCGGGTAATGGGCTGAGCTTGTGTCCCATGGGTTACATGCACAATCCAAGAGCGGGCAAGGAAAACACAGTCCAAGAGCAAGGAAAACAATCAGGCTCATGGGGAACAAAAGAGCTGCCATAGACTGGGTCAAACCCCAGGTCCATCCTGCCCAGTCTTCGGTGTCACACGGTGGCAGAGAGCAGGGGCTGGAAGGGAGAAAGGGATTTTTCCCCTCCTTCTCTCTCCCTTGCAGCATTGAAGGTCCAGGCAGGTTTGATGCAGAGGCCATGCCTCGCACTCCCTGCTCAATACCTACTGATGCCCCTTTCCTCCAAAAGCGTGTGCGATCCCTTGGTGAATCTGCCTGAACTCTCAGCTGCCACCGCATCTGGGGGCCACGAGCTCCACCCTTGAATTACAAGTGTAATTAATTACAAAAGAGGGTTGTGATTTTAAAATGGTTTGCTGGTTACTGCAGATGCTGGACCAGGAGTGGGTCTGTGGAGAGCAGTGGCCGGGCAGGTTGGATGCGGATGGGTGTTCCCTGCGTACCATGGCTGTACGGAGCGGGAGAGGGTTGCCATCCTCTGGGGTGCTGCGTCTGGTAGCATGTGGGGCGAGCCCAGAGTGACAGCATGCCTGGGAGCACAGAAAGCCTTTGTGGGTTTCTACCATTAGTTTATTTCTTTGCCAGGCGTACTGGGAATGAGTCTTGGGATGGGGCCTGACTGCTTCCTTGGGGAGATGGTTGCAGTGCCTCCATGGCCCTTGCTGTTCAGGTTTCCTGGCACCTTCTCCATCAGTCATCACTGGCAGCGCTACATGTATACAACCACCTTCCATCTCCTTTTGACCTTGCAGACTTGTCAGTACTGTTCAACCAGCTCTACCTAGTTGTGCCCCAAGCACGCTTGCTGGTGAGAGCCTCCCTTGAGGTCAGTGAAAGGCACGTTGGGTGTGGGGATGAGGCAAATGCTTTGCACCCTCCAGGACTGAGCCCTTGGTGCCCAAAATCACTTGTCCCAGGCAGGTCCCTGCAATGGTCTATGGGGCACTTAGGTGTCTTAGGTGTTTAAACCCTAGGGCCATGATCCCCGCACGATTCTGTTGACTCTGGACAAGCCACCCCTGAGTTTATTCCTGCCTGAGGCTGCCAACCCGTAACTCCCCCCTGAACTTTTTTGTTTGCAAGTCCCACTGTATTTATGGGAGAGGGGTTGGGGGGTAGGGAACGGGATGCCTGCCCCTGTTCCCTGCCCCCCAATGGCTCCACCTCCCCCCACATTGTTTCAAAAGGCCTTGGTGCATCTTTGATTAGGTGTAGGTCAAAAGAGTTTCCACATCGTGACCTTAATAACTGGGGTTGATTGGCAGGCGGGCTGCGGAGAGGGAGCAGGCAGCTTCTTTCATCTCCCTTAGTGCCGCGCGGGGACAATGGGCCAGCATATTTTCCTTGTTGTTCCTCATTTGAAAGGGTCTGGTATCTCTACTAGGTACCTGTGACATGGGGGTCTTGATTGGGGTCTCATAAAGGGCCCTGTCAGTGTGTCCAAAGGCCAAGAATACAAAGGCGATCAGTGGGTGGGGGTCTCAGCTGACCACTGAAGAAGGGAGGGGAGGGTCCTGGAAGCAGTGGAGGGAGAAACAACCCCCGATGGGAGCCCTTAAAGGGGGCAGGCAGGGAGGCGGTGGCCCAGTTTTGTCCCAAACTCATCAAGCACATCTGCAGAATTGTCGCCGCCGCTGCCTCCCGGTTTCAAAAGAAAATGATCGTTTGATAAACCGTCCTGATTCACCACTTTCTCACAAGGGCGGGAGACCCACCTCTGACCTCTGCGATTCCACATTGCGCCTGCCTTTTCTTCCCCCCTCCAATTGCTGGAAAAACTTTGAAATGCATCCCTTGCTTTCTCTCCCTCTCTCTCTTTCTTTCTTTCCCTCTTTCTTTCCCTTGCCTCTTCCCCCACCCCCCCCTTCCCTGGCTTTGTCAGAAGCGGGCGCACTGCTTTGGAGTTTAGGCAAGTAATTAGTAAAATCTTTCTGCAGCGCAATCAAACCGCAGCGCCTGAACCGGCATCTTCCCACCATTTACATACTCGCGGGCGTTCGAGAAAACAGGTGGCTTTCCCAGTGCATGGCGGCCTGTGAAAATCATTTGGCGGGCGGGGAGGGGAGGAGGCCGGGGACCCGCTCGCTGCTGTTAACGATAGGAATGCGCATGAATATATTAAACCCATTCCACACAATGCTCGTATTTTCCAACAGGGAAGAGGCATCTCGGCGATGAAAGGCGGCAGGCCTCTTCGCAGCGCGCTTTCCCACTCGGGGGTTGTCCACATGGGTCGGGGAGGGGGAGGGAGAGGACAGGGGGCCGCGTCTCCAAAGAGTAAACCTTTGTCTCTGCTTCCCACTCCGCGCTAGGGACCGCGGGGTGCCGAGATAAGGGTGATCTTCCCAACCTTCTGCCCAAGCAAAGACACTGGCCATCGTCATCACAAATTGATAACTTCTCAGAGCCGGGGTGCCTGCCCCACTCCCTTTCCCTTGTTTCTCTGAGTGACTTAGCTAGCGCCATGTAGTCGAGGGGCAGAGCTGGTCCTTCCTTCTGGTTTCATGTTGCATACTTGGGTTTTTTCAGGTTGCCTGGCCAAAGAAGGGTGCTGTGTGTGGAGAGGAGACCTTGGGCCTGGTCCCCAGGGCACAGATGCCTGGATGAGGAGGTGTCCCCCACCCCTTAACCTCAAGCACGTGCCCTCTTCAGCAAGGCTGGATAGGAAGCATCTTGGCAGCCGGGTCCTGACCACCTGGCAAGTATATGAAGAGCTTAAACGCTGAGAAGGGAGAGGAGCTGTGTTGGGTAACTAGAGAGGACCAGCAGGCATTGGGGGAGTCCTTGTTCCCCCCAGCACTACCAGGAGTGACCAGGAATAGCGGTCACAAGCTGGCAGAAGGTAGATTCAGATTAGACATCAGGAGGCGTGACTTCATGGTCAGGGTGGCTAGGATCTGGAACCAACATCCAAGAGAAGTGGTGCTGGCTCCTACCCTGGGGGTGTTTAAGAGGAGGCTAGAGGAGGCTTGCTGGGGTCGTTTGACCCCAGTACTCTTTCCGGCCATGGCAGGGGTTGGACTTGATGATCTGCTCAGGTCCCTTCCGACCCGACCAACTATGAAACTATGAGATGTTGCGGGGGAAACTGAGGCTAAAGGCCTTGAGGTCCTCTGCTGGGACATGGTGGAGAAGGGCCAGTGGGCGCGCTCTTCCAGTGTGGGCTGAACTCAGCCCCTGTCTGGGCCCTGCCAATGTCCTCACGCTGCCAAATCTCACGGTGGCTGGCAGGAATCTCCCTATGCCCAGCATGGAGTCTCCCATCCCGGTTGTGGAAGAGACCGAGCTTTGCATGGCCCAAACTCCCCGTGCTCCGGCAGCTCATACACCAGCAGCAGGCCTCACAGGGAAGCTTTGCTCCCAGTCCCATCCCATATGAAAACCAGGACCCCTTTGCTGGTGATCCCAGTTGCCGGGCTGTGACGCAGCCTGGGGAACCCGGGCGTTCAGTGCAATGGGGTCTCCTCAGCCTAAAACAATAGAAATCAAAGGCTATGGGATTCAGCCCTTTGATTCCACGCCTTCATCTAGGCTGGTGTTGGTCCTGAAGGGGTTTTCACCCTGCCAGAAAAATAACCAATGTCCCAAATGGCCAGGGGCTTTATTGTGTGAATGATTTCCTTCAGAAGTTCCCTTTTCCCACCCCTGACCCTCTCTGCACTTCTTAAAGAGGCAGGGGAAGGAAAAAAAAAGTGGTATTTTTTGTTCGGGACGGGGGTTAGAAAGGTTGAAAGGGCCACGCAGCCCTCTCGTAGGGGTGTCTTGTCAGGGCGCGGCACGGAGGGCACAAACAGATCATAACCTTTGGATGGAAACGCGCTGGAGGGCAGAGATGAAAGCCTCCAAACAAATTAGATACATCTATGGGGGGTGCTCAACTGGAGAAAATTAGCATTTCTTCCTAATTGGAGTGCAGGACATTCCAGTACAGGGTTTCATTACGGGGAGGCAAGGGCATTGGGCCTCTCGGGGGATTTCTTTTCTCCCATCCTTATTTATTTCTGAGAGCTAAAATATATTTGGGAGACAACTGAGGTGCGGGGAGGGGGAGGCTTAGTCTGATTTAGGGTCTGTAGCACTTCAAGAACCTGCTCTTTGCACCTTGAGGCTTCTGACTCAAGCACGACTCAGTGGTTCAGAAAAGGTTTGTAGGCTTGGTGAGAGAGACGTGAGTGTTCGGACAGGTGTGTGGACTGGGAAAAAAAGAAGTAGGTTATGTGAGTGGCCGGCATAGTCCTTTTGCTTTCTGCAGGCAGGTGTATTGGATCATCTCCAAGTGCAAAGGAACACATGCCTGTGCATGTGTTACGCCTGGTCCAGGGTGGGGGGATGATACTGCGCAGCCAGTTCTGCAAATGAAAACCCTCCTGAGCACAAGATTGAGGAGGCTAGAATCATAGAAACATAAAAAATGAGGGGTAGAAGGGAGCTCAGGAGGTCACATCTAGTCCAACCCCCTGCTCCAAGCAGGACCAGCCCCAACTGCATCATCCCAGACAAGGCTTTGTCTACCTTGGTCTTAAATACTTCCAAGGATGGAGACTCCATTACCTCTCTGGGTAACCTGTTCCAGTGTTTCACCACCCTCCTAGCGAGAGAGTTTTTCCTAATATCCAATCTCAACTTCCCTTGCTGCAGCTTGAGCCCATTGCTCCTTGTCCTGTTGTCAGCCCCCACTGAGACCAGCCCAGCTCCATCCTCTTTGCAGCCCCCCTGCAGGGAGGTGAAGGCTGCTATTCAATCCCCCTCGGTCTTCTCTTCTCCAGACTCAATCAGCCCAGGTCCCTCGGCCTCTCCTCACCAGTCCTGTCCCCCAGCCCACCACCATTTTCATTGCCTTCTGCTGGAGTCTCTCCAACTTGTCCACATCCTTTCTGTAGTGGGGGCCCACAGCTGGACACAGGACTCCAGATGTGGCCTCCCCAGTGCTGAATAGAAGGAAGAATTACTGCCTTCAACTTGCTGGCAGCGCTGGTACCAAAGCAGCCCAGGATACTGTTAACCTTCTTGACAGCAAGGGCACACTGCTGGCTCCTGTTCAGCTTGTTCCTTGTCCCCCCAGGTCCTTCTCTGCAGAGCTGCTGCCCAGCCAGTTGGTCCCCAGCCTGCACTGGTGCATGGGATTGCTCCATCCTAAGTGCAGGACTTTGCACTTGTCCTTGCTGAACCTCATGAGATTTCTTTTGGCCCCAGGAAGATACACTGTAGGACCCTGGGACTACAGGAAGCTGGTTAGTAAAGTGACCAGTAATGGCTGGTCTTGAGGCAAAGGTATGGGTTAGGATGTTTTGTTCAGGGCTAGGGTAAAGTGGTACTTTACTTGTCCTAGGTCTGAAAGCCCATTCTTTGCATGCTGAGGTTGGAGATCCAGCCTGGGACAAGGTTACAGAAGCAGGCTTTGAGCTTGGTCGCTTGAATCTCCCTCAGCCAGAGAGCTGCAGTCACCAGTCTGTTAGTCTGGACCCAGCCAAGACTGCCATTTTTTATTTTAGATGGGGCAGACGACAGGCTTTGTGGATGTACAAGCTCCAGTCTGACAAACCCTTAATGGGAAAGGTACTTGCGTTGCAAGGTGCAGGGGGTGGGACTCAGTGATGGATGGGAACTGTCCTAAATGCTGTAAAGCAAGTGTAAGAGGCAGGACCATGGACCTATTGTCCTAGGCTGAAAATCTTTCTCCTAAGAAACATGCTGGTTGTTGCAACCTTACAGCTACAGCCCCAGCAGAGGCTCAGATGATAAGCTACTTAGCTGGGTGGCTCTGTATGAAAGCAGACAAGCAAATCTACTTTGGGAGTTGCCTTCTGGCTCTGGTACTCTGCTCTCACAATGCGCCTGGAGCAACTTGCACGTTTGCGTGCCAGGGGAGTGAAATGCTGGAACAGAGTCCCCTCGCATGGTGCTGCCAGCAGAAGCATGGACTGTGCTGGAGAAAGCAGTGCCACATAATCCCTCCCGAGCAGGGTTCAGACTCTGGTTTCTCCCTCTTCCCCTGAAGCCAGCAAGACCTCGGATTCAGACGCAGGGCGCTGAATATGCTTTGACTTTGCATATGTTGAGACCAGCTCTGGTCCTAAATTGGTGTAGCAACCATAGTGTAGATCAGAGGGACCGGGGGGCTGTGAAGCTGAGCTCTGAGGCTGACTCAAACAGAGGGGATGGGACAGGCCTTTGGGGTGTCTTAGGAAAACAACGTCAGGTATTTCCATGCATGGAAGGGAACCAGACTCTGGCACTTTGTTTTACATGTAGCATCCTAAAAACCCCAGAGCCTGTTCTGCTCCCTTCTCAACCCCACCAGCCGTGGCTAATACCTCCTTGTAATCAGTGTCTGCAGCAGAGCCCCGTGGGTTGCTGGGACACCCCAGCAAAGAGGCACTTGGATTTGATTGCAGTTGTGTTGTGTTGGGGGTGAGATTAGACAGTGGATTTATATGGGCGCATTTAGATAGGGCTGATCCTGTCTCGGGCAGGATCTCTAAAGGTCCCTTCCAGCTCAACTGCTCAAGAATTTTGTGACTTTCGGTGGCTGACTTTCGTCCTTCACGATGCTTCATTCCCACGGCAGGATCTGTATAGGAAACCCAAACATGAGCAGTGCAGTCGAGCTGACTGGCCTGCAGAGCAGCCACCTTCATACTCAGCATCTTCCCATAGTCGCATGCAACGTGTGTGCAGTTGGTCCAATAAAAGACAGCACCAAAACCCCTCTTGCTTCTCATGGATTTCCCAGACTGTCGTAGCCATGAGAACACTTCACTTCAGCCCTGCTCGTTGCCAGCACTTCAGGTTCTGGTCGCTGAATAATTTGGGCCCAGGTATTAGGTTCAGCCTTTCTAATGTCGCCTGCCCCATCCAATTAGTAAATCCTTGCCCTCTTCCCCTTGAGATTGCTGTACATGCTTCATTTAAGCCCTCCCTGTCCATCAGAGAGGGTTTGAAATGAGTCCCTGCTATGGTTGGTAGACACGGGCTGCTAATGAGGAGAGAGAGCCCATTTCCTCTCAGAAGAGAGGGCTGTGCCAAGGTGATGGATGGCCTGGAGATTTATTAGCCTTGGGTGGGGGCAGGCCGGGGGCCAAAAAACCCAATGCAGCAGCTTGCTTCCGTCAAAAAAAGAAAGCAAAGAAAAACCCAGCCATCCCCTGTGTCCACCCGCTTCCTCCCTCTTCCCCAAAAGAGAGAGACATCCACGGGATGATCAGAAGAAGCAATTAGCGGATCAAAAAATGTAACACGGGGCTGCCCTGGGATTCTTACTCGTGATGGCCCAAAGTGAAGTGCAGCTGCATGGCCTCTTGCACCTGTGCCGTATCACTCCCTGCTTGGCACGCTGAACGAGGGCTGGGGATGCTGCGGGGCTTGTTTCCTCAGGCGTTCTCTTCCAAGTCGTCCCTCTTGTCCTGTGCATTAATCATTAGGGCTGCCTGGTCCAGGGCCATCTGTCTTTAACCCCTGACCTCACCAGGACTCTGGATCTTGGGGCACAGACCTGAAGGGAGCTGGGAGAGCCTCACCCCACATGTGGAAGCCATAATCTGTCTGTACTACCTTTTCTCTTGAGGTGTTTAAGGACCTTGAGAACTAGAGCTTGGGGAGGTCACTAGCATGATCAACTCTTGCAGAAAGGTAGGATCGAGGGGTTTGAATGCAGGACTCAGGAACTCCTGATTCGTGGTCCCAGCAACGATGCTAGTTTTGTCTGTTATACCAGAGGAGTTAGTCATAGAAATCAAACAGACAATGAGGGTTGGAAGGGACCTCAGGAGGTCACATTGAGTCCAACCCTGTGCTGAAACAGGACCAGCCCCAACTACATCATCCCAGCCAAGGTTTTGTCAAGCTGGGTCTTGAAAGCCTCCAAGGATGGAGACTCCCCCACTCTGGGTAGCCTGTTAAAGTGCTTCATCACCCTCCTCGAGAGAGAGTTTTTCCTAATATCCAGCTTCAACGTCCCTTGCTGCAGCTTGAGCCCGTTGCTCCTTGTCCTGTCGTCTGCCCCCACTGAGAACAGCCCAGCTCCGTCCTCTTTGCAGCCCCCCTGCAGGGAGCTGAAGGCTGCTATTCAATCCCCCTCGGTTTTCTCTTCTCCAGACTAAAACTCCAGATTCTCTGCTTCGTTGGACTTCTTTTTCCTGAGCTGTGAAAGAGGAGCAATTACTTTGCAGAACCATGGCAAGAACTTGAATCAAATGAAAAATAGCCCTTGTTGGGTATGGTTTGAAGGCCTGGGCAGGTGAAAAGCCAAGTGCTAGTGGGGAGTGAATGTTTTATAGGCAGCAAAACTGGAGCAAAAGATGCTTTAAGCTAGTCAGACTAAAGGTGCCAGCTGGGAGTTTGACCCCTAGTCCATTTCTGACCTTGATGTATTGCTGCCTTTCAATCAGAGGAGGGCTTGCATGGGACGGTAGGACTGCCGATGAAGGAGGATGTCTCTCTTTAGAGTGTCAGAAGAGATGGGTGAAGCCATGTGTGCTATGTCGGCATCAACAGGGGAGAAATGATTGGGCACAATGAATGGGGAAGGCTGAATTTGGGATCAGGAGAACAAGGGTCTGGCCAGCTGAAGGAAGAGCAGAGGCTCTTTCAACTCCTAAAATACCTACCATGTAGAAATCCAATAGATGTGACTGCTGCCATTGATTTCTGGGGTCAAGTAGCCATGAACAGACTGATTCAGGGGGCTCTGCTCTTGGCCAGTGATAAATTATGAGTGAATGGGTCAGAGCAGAGTTCACGTGCTGGCAACCCACGGAGGCTGCAGATTCCCTGGGGTCCTTCCAGGGTCCGCAGAGGGGCAGCCTGAGCTGATAGTCTCTGCTGTGCTATAATACACCTGACTCCATTAGAAGGACATCCTGAGGACTGCAGAGTCAGACCCTCCCATGCTGGGAAAGGTCCACGAGGAAATGGCCTGCGCAACCTTAGTTCGACCACCGTGCACATGTGAATTAGGGTATGGCCTCTAATTGTGGTGCCGCACACTCGTATTTCCACAGCTCTGTTCTTTGCAGGGGGGCTGGCTCTGGGTGTCTGTCCTGATGGAGGCTGCCTCTTGTCCTCCTGCTTTCCTTGTTGCACAAGTTATGGGAGTGAAGCAGGCAGAAGCTGGGATCGTCTCACGGCAAAGGCAGCTGATCAGGGTCCTGGAGAACTGGATCTCTCCCTCCCCCTGCTCTAGCCTAGGGTGCTGGGGAAGCTGCTCATCATGTGGGCTTCATTCACAGCTCTGTCTGAAGTCTGTAGGTTGGCTTTGTACAGAGATTGTGCTACTTGCTGCTACAGGCTCTGTGGAAAACCAGATTAGCAGATGCTTTTGACCACAGCCTGTCCATGTACCAATGCTGCCTCTTTAAAAGGAGCAGTCTCCACCTCCCTGACCTTGCAGGGCTTTGAGCTCATTGTCGCAGGCTGCGCAAAGCACCAAGTTGCTTTAGTCAGAGCCACAGAAGTCTGGTTTTGGAAGCAGTGCTGGATTAGTGCGCAGGATCCAGGGTTTGGGGCTATGTGCATTTAAACATACACATAGCCCAGCCACCTGCGGAGGAGTCCTGGCCAGACTGTGCAGAGATAAGCCTGGGCTGTTCCTATGCACGAGGGGAATAAAGCAAGGTGGCACGAGCTCCCCTGGTTTGAGCGCTTGGTCCACAGTGTTCCTGGTTACTGAGATCCTCAAAGCAAGCCGAACAGTCAGATTGTGCTGCACAGTGTCATATTGACCCTGACGCGGGTCATCAGCAGGGCCGAACCTTTTTGAACCTCATGCAGACCTTTGCCTCTTGAGTTGAGGGAGCTGCTGATAGCAGTAGTAGGTTGTCATCATCTTCGTGAATTGGCACTAGAGAGAGATGAGGCCTGCGCTCTGCCGGTGGGTTTCTCCGGTGTTTGACAGCAGAGGATGGCGATGCTAGAGGTGCCCTCGGAGGTCACGAGGGAGCATGTGTTCTTGTTGCCACAGACTCTTCCCCTTCCATTCAGATCCAGTTAGCACGTTCGTTCTGGTTTCCACATCCCAATCTCTTCCACCAGTCCCAGGCTCCTTGTCTAGCTGTTCTTTGTCCTCCCAGCTCCCTGTTACCACCTCCCTTCCTCAGCCAGTCTCTTCTTCCCACTTGGTTCTCTCCCACCCCTGCTAACTTAATTCCATCCCGCCAGCTCTTTGTCCTTGGTCTCTTAATTCAGCTAGGCTGGTTCCCCCTCAGTCCCAGTTTCTTCTCTGGCTTTCATAGATTTCATAGACATTAGGGCTGAAAGGGACCTCGGGAGATCATCGAGTCCAGCCCCCCGCCCAAAGGGCAGGAAGTCAGCTGGGGTCATAGGATCCCAGCAAGATAAGCATCCGATTTACT
>NW_017728951.1:25797037-25822227 GCF_001723895.1 Crocodylus porosus | reverse complement strand
GAGTCTGTGATTCGCTCAGTTGTGTAGGCCACATCCATGATGCTCCACAAAGCAATGGAAGCGAAAGGCGACTGCATCCTCGTGCTGTCCAGGTGCCTGTCTTTCTGAGTTGGGAGACAAGGCTCTTGGTGGAAGGCCTATCCCGTGTACAGCAGCTTTCTAACAGTGTTGCCATCGTGTCCTGGGTTGTTGGTAAGAACCGACCTCTAGCAGGGGTGGAGGGTATGGTATAAAGCTGCTGGCTGTGGAGCATCCTGCTTTTTCTTGGACAGAGGTTGTCAGAGTTGGGCAGTCCAGCTCTTCCCTGGTGCTGTGGCAGGAATCAATTTTGGAGCCTGTTTTTGGCATCCAAACTTGATCTCAGGGAGACTCTGGTTGGCGGTGCCCTCATCATCCATGCCCTGAAAACTTCAACAAGAACAGCTGTTCAAAGTAATGAGCTGTTTTGGCTTTCAAATTAGACTGACCTACGTCTTAGTCTAAATGTCTGTCTTGACAGTTCGATCACATGAATGCTGCCATCCTGGTCGTGATGGGGCACCTGAGATGGGGACTGTCCTAGCAAAAAGGGAATGGCCCAGAGCATGGACCAAAGTTTGGAGACTCAGACCAAAATTTGGAGACTCTCCTGCCCAGACCACAGACTGAAGTGGGGAGAGAGGGAGCAGAGCGTCCCATTTTGAGACATGGGAAATCTGGGCATCCCATTGCAATTCAGTCTTTAAAGCCCTTGAAGCGAGCAGGGGTGAAGGATGTAGGATGCTGAGCTCTGAAAGATGTTGGCTGTCACAGGGACTCAGCAATCAGGGGGGAGAAAGGGAGAAAATTCCTATGCTATGAAAGCCACAAGATCCCCTGGGCAGGAGGAGGAAGCCTTCAAGAGCTTTGAGGATGAGTGGGGTGGCGACTGTCAGGAGTGTGCCGCTGCTAAGCTCCGCAGCACCGGTGGAAGAGGGAAGCTAGGTCTGGTCGGATCGGAGCAGGACAACTTGGGCAGTGATTTCATGGCTCAGTTGAACTTAGACAAGGCTTTGCTTTTGTCCTCCACAAGATGCACCTGTGTCTCCATGCCTCAGCGTCCCGGGATACTCCTCTGTACGTGTATATATGGAAGTGTGTGCGTGCCTGTGTGCGCGTGTGTGTAATGTATACTCACACTTATCACCTTTAACCTCTCCTGTTGTTTTGCTCCCTAAGACCCTCTTTGAGCCTTATTCTCTCCCTGCTGGATAAGAATAACTCCTTGAGACTCCATCTGGGAGCGGCTGGGATGCTCTCAGGCACAGGAGCGGAGTCAAGCCCTCCAATTCCAACTGATTGAATGTTTCCCCCGCAGGCCTGGCATTAGGACAGCCACTGTTATGTCGAGTACGAGTCGCTGCCTGGCACTTCCCTCTGTGTCAGGGACACAGAGTAGACGGCAGTAGCTGGACACAGGAAATTGTCCTTCTGGAAAGCCACATAAATTTATTTTTTTACTTAAGGAGCTTTTTGGGTTAGAAGTGTCTCCCGAAGGAGGGGAATTTTGCCAACCCCCCCCCCCGCGCGCCCAGCAAACAAATAAACCCCAAACAAAAGTGTGTTCTGGCGCAATGGAAATATCTTCCCTGTCAGTTTAAATTGAAACGTTCAGGGGATTTTGGAGGTGCTTTGACAAACTCAGGAACCATCATTCCTCCCCTTGGTTTTGTTTTGCTGAGTCCAGCACGTCTGGTGGGAAAGGTCTGTCCACGCTCCTAGACTGCTTTTAAAGAACACTAGAAATCCGGTCCCTTATTAAATCCGAATGAGGAGGGGGAAAGCTGCCAAAGTTACAACTCTGAGTATGGAAAACCACATAATATTAAACAAAATGGCTGGCTGTTCTTTGCACAATTCTCTCCTGATGCTTTCCATCACTGCCTTTTCTCCCTGACTGTGAAGGTCGGGGACTTAAGCCTTGTTTAATGTAGATCTGGGAGCCTCCGCTTGGATAGTGAAATCCGGCTGGTCCGTTTTCATAGATTCATAGATTCATAGATGCTAGGGTCGGAAGGGACCTCAATAGATCATCGAGTCCGACCCCCTGCATAAGCAGGAAAGAGTGCTGGGCCTACATTACCCCAGCTAGATGCATAGTTTTCCTCTCTGTTTCTGTGCCCTCTCGGTTCCTGGTTCTCTGCACCAGCAGGAAGCTCTTGGCATTGATTTAACAGACAAGGAGACTCGATTAGATGTCTTCTCTCCTGGTAACGCTGACTTCGGTGAGTGCTGGGAACATGCAGTCAGCTGGGTCCGTCCCTGCACTAGGCTCTGCAAGAAGTATGGCATAGGGTGTGCGCTCCTCCAGAGCTGTGTTGTTTTGGGTTATGTTGCTAATCATCCAGCTTGCTTCCCAAGGTCCTCCCTCACCCACCAGCAAAGCGGTGCTTGCTGGACTGTGCTTTAGGTGCCTCTGCCCCACTGCTGGAAGAGCTGCAGGAGTGTTGCAGGAGAGGCTGCGGTTCCTTTCTCCTAGGCCGTGCCTCGTCTGTCCTCTGCACCCCTGCTATAGGGCGTTCTGAGTGAGCCTTACTTACCTGAGCCAACACCCGGGAATTGCATGGATGTGCAAGGGGACATGCTTTGAAGACCTCTTTCATTTCCCCACTGGTCCACGGGGCACGAGTGCTCCATCTCCAGCCTGCCTGAACGGCCACGGGGATGCTTCTCGGGGGGTTAGCAAGAGTAGGGGCTTCTGCTGTGGATTGCTTTGCTAGATAGGGGCTGAGCTTTTGAGTCAGGGCATTTTCGGCGGAGGGTCGGGCTAGTTGGGGCCATTGGCCCAGATGGTTAAAGCTCTGTCACTTAGCAAGCCTGTTCCGTGTAGGAAAGACCAGCGCAGTCCCAGAAAAACAGCCTGGTTTGTGGATCTGAGTTGGAGCTGCTTTGCAGCTTATCTGCTGTGATTGTCATTGAGTCTTGTAAATCAAGGGCAATGCTCGGAGGAGCCCACAGCGGGGGGGGCCTGTGGACCCCAAACCTAAACAGCACCAGCAGAGCCGGAAGGAGGGAAGACCCCAGCCAGCCTTGGGAGCTGGAGGATGATCTCTGCCCCAGCTCACAGAGGTGGCTTCAGAGTCCAGTCCCTGAGCCACAGGCCTGTCTGCAGAGGTTGCAGGTCTTTGCACAGGGGAGAGCAGGCTGCAGGCCAGGATTTCTCTCCTTTCCCTTCCTCCACTCTGTCTTCTGTGCTTCAAGGGCAAGATGCTTCATCTTGAAACAGGCGAACTCTTGGTGGAGGCTGCGGTGCCACTGGGGCCGCTTGACAGCCAGCTCCTCCATGCTCTTGGTGTTGACACCTCTCTTCTTGAGGGCTGCTATCAGTGTGTCCTTGAAGGGCTCCTCTGGCCCGCTGCATGCTGCTCGGTCTTCTCCTTTGCCCCCTTAGTTTCCAGGGCACACAGGCCGGGGTCAGGCATGGACAGCCATGGGATCGTCCAGCCTTGAGGTGCCCCTGGCTGGCCTGTCCTATCCCAGTCCTGTCGCCTCCTCTGCCTCGGGTCCCCCGAGAAGCCTTTGTGCAGGGTTCCCGCGCGGGGCGCCCTCCCCGCCCTCCCCCGCCGTTCAGTGGCACTGTCTGAAAGACCCTCAGCTAATTACGCCAGGCTGAAAATTACCACTTTGGCGCGTCCCCCCGCTGCTGGGGCCAGTTGCACGGGACGTCGTTAGAGGGAACAAAGCCCCCCCACTGAGCGAGGCCAGCCCCAAGTGGCAAGCTCCAGGTAGGAGCATGGAGTGAAGGGAATAATTACCAGCGTCTCCAGGTGAAAGCCCCGTTAAATTTCAATAAGCCAATTAGGGCTGGGGGGGACCACGGGACAGGGACACCCCCACCCCAAGAAGCGATTCCCACCAGGTAATTAGCAGAAAGCATTTGGAATGAGGAGCCCCGAAGCGGCTGCTTAGAAGCTGCCCCCTCCCCACCCCTCTTCCCTTTGCTTTTCTCCCGGGGTGGGGAGAAGGCTGACAAAACCCCTTGGTTTCAAGGCCTGGTTCCCCCAGCTCTTTGTGTGGCCTGAATGTGCTGTGGGGGGGTGCGAGGGGAACATGACAATACAGAAAAAGGAATCGCTGGAGCTTTACACCTGGGCAGGCTTTGAAGGGAAGAACAAACCAAACCCCAAGGCTGTAATTCAGAGCCTTTTCTAAGGCTGCATGTGTGGCCCCTGGGGGCCACGGAGGCAGGAGGGGCACCGGGTGCAGGGGTGGCTGCACCCACAGCGGGCTCAGGAGATGCGGTGCGGGAGGTGACAGGGAAGTGCAGAGCTTGTGTGAGATGGGTGCTGGGTGCGGAGGGACATGGGGCTGCAAGTGAGCTCTGCCTCACCCCATATGGGGAAGGGAGAAGCTTTGCAGGTGTCTGACCCGGGGCCCCACACTGCTGTGTTTCAGGTGGAGCATATGTTGTTCCCTTTGGGAAGGAAGAGGAAAGAGGGGAGCTTGGGTTTTCAGGTCCAGGAGGCTCGTGGGGGTATGTGAAGTCCTGCATTCACAGTGCCCCGATAAACCTGGGGTGACTCGGTCCTGAGAAAGGAGCAGCCTGTATGAAGGCTGGCGTTTGCCTGGCAGAGAGCAGAGCCAGGAGGTGACTAGGGCCGGGGTTGACATCTTGGGAGCCTTCCCAGCCCGTTCCCCAGCTCCCAGGGGCCGAGGTCTCTCCCCAGTCTTTAATTTGACATGGGATCTTTTGGCGCTCTGCTGCTTGGGGTGTATTTGATAACCACAGCATTGGCACGAGGACTTTCCTCACCCTTTGGCTCCTGGTCCATCCTTTCAGGCACAAGCCTTTAACTTGGAGCGGAAAGTGTTGCAGCATATCGCAGTCGAGAAGCAGAGTGTCAGGTAGGCTGGCATCGAGACACGCTCCTTCACTTTGAATGGGGCTTCCCAGCCAAGCTCCACGACTTCCTAATCCAGCTGGAAACTGGCGTGGATTCGTCTGGCGCAGGTGCAGTTCTTGTGTTCTTAAAATGAAACCAGGAGGCAATGGGTTTAAAATGAACCAGAGCAAGTTCCTTTTCACGCAGCATCGAGTCCTGGAGCTGTGAGGCTGGAAGAGATCTGGGGAGGTCACATCTAGTCCAGCCCCTGCCTGAGACAGGATCAGCCCTGTCCAAACCACCCAGGTTTCCTGCCCCATTGACAGGGTTTCTGTACGTGCTGCCCAACCCAACACCCAGTGAAGATCTCGAGCCTGGCTCGGTTAAGAACGTGCCTTTCCAAATGCAGTAACGTATCTGAACGAGGATTGCGGGGAGGGATTAGCTGCCGAGGGCAGGGGTAAGAAGTAGCGGGGCTGGGAGGCAGAGGAGGTGAAGTGGCAGAAGCAGAGCGTGGGTCAAGGCACAGCTGGAAATCCTTTCCCCAGCCTTGTGGATATTTGAGACCTCCCGGTGGTGTGAGAGGGGGCGGGATGCGGAGATGCCCCTAGGTAATGGCTATTCCGTGCAGGAGATGTTAACTCTTACAGAGCAGCTCAGGGACACAATCCTGAAGCCTCCTGTCCCACTGATTACTGACTCCGCTTGTGTTGCACGTGGCAAGACTCTTCTGCCAGGAGCAGCAGGTGTCATGTGGCTGGTCCCAAGGGATGTGTGGGGGGTCCCATCACCCAAGATCCTGTCCAGTGGGGTTGCTTTAGTGCATCTTCCCGTCTCAAAGGGCCCCAGGTATGTGTGTGGGGGGTGGGAATGCAGAGGATGTGCTGAACTGGAGCAGGAAAACATTGGCAGTATTGCAGCCTGTCAGCTTTGGACTCCAAATTTTGTCTTGGAAATTTCCTGCTGCCTCCTTGGCAGTGCAGGGGACTGCAAGCAGGTACACGGCCAAGGCTGTGCGCTCCCCAGTGCAGCGGGCTGTCCCAGAGAAACGGCTGAGGACGACCAAGCAGCAGTCGAAGCTCAGAGTTGGTGCAGACCGGGCAGGCAGTAGAAGAGCAAGACGGCTTGGGTGTGAATTCCCAGCGGAGGCCCTTCGTGCCCTGAGACCAGAGGTATTAGGGTATTTGCTAGTCAGCTGGTGGGAATAGCACTGGGATCCAGTCCCACGCACAACCGGGAGTCTGGCCTGGCATCTTGGAGAGCGGAGGAGACGGCCGCAGCGGAGAGGGCTGAGAGCGTGAGGAGCAGGGGATGAGCGGTGAGGAGGTCAAGACAACACTGGCTGCAATAAACCAGGCCGGGTACAATGAGGTGAGCATTCCCGCCTCTGACCAACCTGGAGCCCGACCTTGGATGAGAGGCAGCTCTGTTCCAGCCAGGCCTGGGCGCGATGGCTTTTCCAGCCTCTCCACAATGCTCTTCTCAGTGTAAAACAGCCAGGTCCGCTTCCTGGGGACCCACTTCGCAGCCCCCCATCGGGCAGTGGGCTGCGTGCCAGTAGTGCTTGGCCTGGCTCTCCCCGCCTGTGTCACCGGCGCAGCTAGGTGGGGAGACGCAGCTGTAAATTTGGAGAGCTCTCTCGGCCTCCTTGCACACGCTCTGGGAGTCCCGGAGAGGGTGCCCGCGGGACTGGGCCCGGCACTTCTCTGAGCTCCTCTGTGCACAATTTATGAGGCATGTCAGAGCACAGCGCAGTCCTGACCTGGCTGATGGCTGTGGAAATGTTGCCCGCAGGAGCCTAGGGCTTCGGGGAGCGCGGCTAACAGGCCTCACATTTGCTGGGCTGTTTGCAGGACAGGCCGTGCCTTTCGCCACCAGCCGCCACCGCCCTTTGATGATAAACGGCGCAGGAGCACGTTGCCAAGTACATCAAATTTCATGGTTGGTACAGTTGGGGGGGTGGGTCTGCAGCGGGGATGATGTGGCCTTCTTCCTTGGATCTCTCAAACATTTTAACAACCCCGGCAGTAGTAGGATGTTGGACTAGATTTGACCTTCACAGCTCTGCTTCTCTAGCATTTCTAGGAGCAAAACTGGACCATGGGGCACTGTCAACTGGGACCGAAGGGTCTGGGGGCAGTTGCGTTGGAGGAGGGGGGCAGAATTGGACTGGGATTGTGGTGCTTTGGCAGAATTGGGGGGGAAGCTGGACTCTGCTGTCAGCAGGCGCTGCAGTTGGCAACCGAAGCACCCTGGCACAGCTTGGGAGGGCAGTGTGATGGCCCCTGACTGTGGTGCTCCAACCCCTCCGTGGTGCTCTCTTCTCACTGTCTTCTCTGAAACAGGGTTTTCCCCCTTCTGTACAAGAGACATTTTGCTTCGCAAACAGCAGCTGCCCAGACTTCAGGGCAGCCCATCTTCCTATTGGCACCTACACAAACGACCAGAGCTTCAGCACATCCCCTCTACTGGGCATCCTCCTGCAGCCCTTCCCTGCCGAGAGGTGACATGCAGGTGGGCAAGGGCAGGGTTCCCAGGGGCTGAGCAGCCCAGTCTAGAAGATGGATGCGGTCCCATTTTCTCAGTCTCCCTTTCTGGGGCTTCCAGCAGTTGGAAGCAAGATGGCATGTGGGACAGAGTTACCTGATGGGCTGTCCCTGCTGCCTTCAATAGCAAAACCTGCATCAACTTTACTGGGACCCATGGCAACTGGGTTTGTTCCACTCTTGATGACTGGTGATGGAAATCTCTGTGCCACAAACTTGGCCACTCTCTGCTGCCAGAGGATTTGTTCTCAAGCTGTGTGTGCTTCTGCAGGGGGCATGTCCCGAAGCTCTTTATTGCACAGTCTCATTACCTGAGCCCCTGTGCACCTGCTGGGTGAAGCAGACTAGTTCAGGTCCTCCGAGGTATTTAGGCACCCAACCCTCACTCATTTATTTCAGCGGGCACCCCGTGGATGTTTAGTTGTGTCTGAGGGTTGTGCAAAGCCCTACCAGCATTTTCATCAGCCATCCTTCGATGCGAGGGTGGTCTCTACCATGGCTCGTTGATGGGTCTCAAGGTGACTTAAGAGTCCAGTCCTAGAGCCACAGATCCATCCACAGGAGTTGCAGGTCTTTCTGCAGTGATGGGGGATAAGCCTCCAGCTGCTGAGACCCCCCTCCAAGGTCCCCAAGCTCTGGACTGGATCCAGTGGCTCCCTGGACCAGATGCAGCATGCAGGCCATAGGTTTCTGACCCTGCCCTAAGTGATGGATGGAGGAGGAGGTGGGCAGCAGCACATGGACATTGCACCTTATATTGGTGTTGGTTTCTTAGGTAGTTCCTTGGGTGCAGCCCTGCAATAGCGGAGCTCTGTTCCAGCCTGCTGCATAGCACACGCACAGGCAGAGGCACAGAGTCCTCTCCACCGATCTCCTGGCAGGATGGAGCCCAGGGCATGCTGCTCCTCTGCCACGCATGGCTATTGGATACGGTGCTGCTGTGTGCAGTGCCCAGTCCTGCCTCTCAGCCTAGCCTGGTCTGCACACGCTTGGTTTTTCAGCTCTCTGTGCCAAGGCAGGTGTTACTCCCTGCTCCCAGCCAAGGGTTTTCCTGCCATGTGAGCCCTGGAGCCTGCCTCCCCCAGCACTGAAGAGCCCCTCCATCCAACCCAGCCATTGCTTCTCTTTGCTCTGACTTCATCCTAGTGAAGGAAAAGCAGAGCTTTTGAATTGTCCAGTCCAAAGGGATTGGACATGTGCTTGGAGGAAAGGGGCATCGATTGCTACTGAGGAGGGAGCGCGGAGCACGGCCTCTGCATCAGACCTGCCTGGACCTTGAAGGCTGCAAGGGAGAGAGGAGCAGGGGAAACCCTGCTCATTCCCAGGTCACTCTCCCTTCCAGCCTCTGCTCTCTGCCACCATGTGATGCGGGAGATGGGCAAGATGGACTGAAGGTCTGAGCCCGTCAATAGCAGCTCTTATATTCTTATGAGCTAATCCACAAAATGGAACAATGCTGATTTAGGCCTGAGCCGGCAAGCGGCATCACCACCCCCCTCCTGCTGTGCTGTGTGCATTGGCCCTGTTGGAAACGCTGCGTGTTGGAGTCTGTGGCACAGATTCCCCTCGTTCCCCTGCGACCTTCTCCCAGTGCTGCTGCTGTTGCAGCTGCTTCCCCCACTCATCTCTGCACCAAGTTTGTGTGACCTCAGCCCTCCCAGGCATGGTAGGAGTTGCCTTGCATAACGATGTCGACAGCTGAGGCAGTGGCAAGAAGACGGGACACGTTCTAATGATTTGCCCCAGCAGGCTGTGCGTGGGGTGGGGGGGTGTCGGGGCGTGGGGAGGACGGGATGTCGTGGCGGGGGCCCCACAGGTGCCGACAAAGACTTTGACCTTTGCTGCTATAATATCAGTGTTTCACAGGCAGGGCGGTTCGGTAACCCACTTTCAGTCCATCAAAAATTGATTTAATTGCAATTTTTTTCCCCAATTAGGAGCACTGGAGCTTGACTAATTGGAGTAATAGAGAGTAATAAGGCTCCGATAAAAAGCCTTCCTCTGCCTCCTTTGTATCTTGTGTCATTGCCTGTCAGAGGTCAGAGAGCTTGCATATTCTATTAGGCCGAGTTGCCTTCATTTGGACAAATTAGTTTACCCAACAGTAATTAAAATGCCAGTGCGGGTTGGGGAGAGCTGAATGCAATTGATGGGCACGTCGGTGAAGGGGTTGACAGCTCTGGTGGCCTCCCTTGCTAGAGCGTGTCAGTGCTGAATCAAAGGGTACGCTACCCCGGGCCCACGCGGGTCCTCTGTAGCACTGCATGCCGCAGCCCCGCTCCTCCAATCTGCTCCTCGCTCACCGCCTCTCGTTCCTTTCTGTTCCACCCAAGTCTGTTGTCTCTCATTCCCGCGCTGGGTCTCTTTGTCACTGGGTTACCAGCCCCTTCTGTCTGCCCCCTGCCTTCCCTGCTCCCAGCTGCCGAGCAATAACCGCTTTGTTTCCCGGCTGGATGATTCTCCGTGTGCAATCATCTCCAAAACCCGACAGTGATACTGGATCCCAAGCCACGGGGTGGCAGGGACGGGAGCTCTCACGGGACAGCTACATTCAGCTCTTTGGGTGCTCGGAGTCTGCAGTGGGACGGGGAAGCAATCTCTGCACCAGGCAGAGGTGGGCATCTGTGGCGGGCGAGACAAAGGTTAAGTTTGGATGCTGGGAAGGACTTTAAATGTCTTAGCAGTGCTCGAGTGTCTGTGGGTGATGCTGGGGTGGACGTGGAGAAGGGATGGGAGGTACTAGCCAAGGGATCTCTGCCTCCATATGTGCCAGGAGCCCCAAACTCTGTGCTGGATCCACCTCTGGGACCTTTCCACAACGATGCTTCGTGGCTGTTCAGACCGATTAGCCAAGGCCAGCATGGGAGTTGAGAGGCAGGGTGAAGCCAGCCGAGCTGGAGCTTAGCCAGGGCACTCCAGTGATTGCCCACCATGCCAGGGGATCCCAGGAGACTCCTCCTTGAGCAGGGAGCGCAAAGGGCCTGCTGTCTTGGGGTCGAGTTTGGAGCTAGAGGAGGGCTGCGATTTCTGGGGGGAATCCATTTCTCCCTGTCCAAAATAACCTGCGTTGGGCACAAAATTTTCAGGAGAGTGTGATCCAGGAGGTTAGGCATGAGGTTGGTCTCATGTTGTCAGGGCTGATGGCAGTTTTATGGAGAGTTTAGAGGATGGGCTGGTTTGGGCAGGGCAGATCCTGCCTCAGGCAGGGGTTGGAATAGCTGTGCCCTCTGGAGGTCCCTGCCAGCCCCATGGCTCTAGGATTTCTCTATCATTTCTACAAAGCTTGTGGGCTCCACATTAGAAAAAAAAAAAAAAGCAGGATTCGTTGGAAGGAGAAACCCCCCATTTGACAGTGGTGGTTGGAGTCTGATCTGATTTCCTCGAAGGCAAAAGATGAGAAAGGAGAGCGGGAAGATGCAGCTTCTGGGGCTGGTGCCATGTCTTGCTTTCAACCTCGCTGCTGGAGACAAACAGGCAGTGAATGGTTTTGCCAGCCGCTCCAAGACTGCAGAGCTGGACCAGCACCAGGCTGCTTTAGGGAAATGGCTGTTAGCCGCATGTCCCATGCTGGGATCACTGCAATAGTGTAGAAGGAACTCCTGAAACTCCTGTTTAAACAGAAGGTGCAAAAGAGAGAAGAATTGCAGTGGGGAAGCACAAGCCCGGTACAGCAGGGCTGGGCAGGATGCAGCTGTGGCAGATGGAGATGGGATGTTACCTCGGCTACCCTCTTGCCTTTGGGTTGGCCAAGACCAGAGCCGTGATCATGGTGGGCTCCATCCTAGGAACACAGGTTGGACCAGCTCGCTTCTTTATGTACATGTACTGTGCCCAGCTGTGGGCCCCCACTACAGAAGGGATGTGGACACATTGGAGAGAGTCCGGTGGAGGGCAATGAAAATGGTTGTGGGCTGGGGGACAGGACTGGTGAGGAGAGGCTGAAGGAACTGGGCTGATTGAGTCTGGAGAAGAGAAGACCGAGGGGGATTGCATAGCAGCCTTCACCTCCCTGCCGGGGGCTGCAAAGAGGCTGGAGCTGGGCTGGTCTCAGTGGGGGCAGACGACAGGACAAGGAGCAATGGGCTCAGGCTACAGCAAGGGAAGCTGAAGGTGGATATCAGGAAAAACTTTCTCATGGGGAGGGTGGTGAAGCCCTGGAACAGGTTACCCAGAGAGGTGGTGGAGTCTCCATCCTTGGAGGTGTTTAAGACCCAGGTAGACTTGGCTGGGATGATGTGGTTTGAGCAGGAGGTTGGACTAGATGTGACCTGAGGTTCCTCCCAATCCTAATTCTTTACAATCTACTTCCAGAAGAGTTTTTCCAGCCTCACTGTCCTTCTCTGAATGACCTTCATTGCTGCTATATCTGCTCGAAGCAGAGTCATCACCCTGGTGCGTGGTTTCCAGATAAAGCCTCACCGCAGACGCTACAAATTCCCACCTCATTCCCTGTACCTCCAAATGCTCTCTTGACTGTGAAGCTCTTCACTGAGGTGCATGTGAGGGCCACCAAGTTCATACAGTTGATTTAAAGTCTTGGAATTGTTTTTTTCCAGTCCAGCGTGTGTCATATTACCTTTACCCGTGTTATATTTCATTGACCACCATGTGACTCCTTCCCCAGCACTGATTCTGCTCCAGGCAGACGGGCCAGATGAAGAGGCCTCAGGACTGGAGCCCACTCTGTGCCAAGTCACTCCAGCCCTTCGGCTTGTTGCCTTCTGACCTGCAGCTATTGAGTCTGCGTGAGCTCCCTTTGCTCTCTGGTCTTCAACCGTCCCTCCCTCTGACCCCTAGATGGATTCTGAGAACCGAGAAAGGTTCAAAGAGCCCGTCCCACCAGAATGAAATACTTCCAACGTAAGAATAACCAATTTTTAATAGTGCTTTCTGTGACAAAACACAGAAAAGATACGAAAGACTAAACAGTACAGATAAGGCGCATGAAGCAGATGACTAAAATACATAAAATGCACATTTATCTCAAGACGTAGTGATCTTATTAATATTTGAAGGCAATTTAATCTTCAAGTTGCTAAGTCCTAAGGTCTTAAAAAGCATCTAACAGGTGGCCAACCTGTTGGGGACAGGACCTTCATACCTCAAGTCAGTCCCAAGGCCACTGCGAGTGTTGGGGCACCTTAGATGCTGTAACAACCTTCCTCCACTCTGCCCTGGTTGGCTAGCTTTGTGCACTCTGCCAGCTGAAGCTTTGTCTAGTCCTTAATATTGGTTCCTCAGCTCTTCTTGGGTTACCTCTTTTTCTGTTTCCCTCCACTGAGCTGTGCATTATGGTGTTGGCAAGGGAGTCCGGGCTTCTTGCAATGTGTCCAAACCACTGCAGCTTCCTTTGTTGCACCACCTCCAACCGTGGTTCGTAGGTTCCAATTTCTTGACTGATTTGCTGCTCGACAGACTCCTTGGTCTGGTGCTCAGCGTAAGAGACACACAGCCATCTCCTAAAGCAGCGTGTTTCAAATGCCTCAATTCTGTTCTCTAAATCTTCCTATGAAACATCCATGCCTCATAGCCATAAAGTGTCCTAGACATGACCACAGTGCCTTTGGTGTAATATTGCTGCTCATCCAGCTTTTCTTTAGCTTTGTTAGCTGGCTGGTGGCAGTGCCTATTCTGGTCTTGACTTCCTTTTCAGATGTGAAGTCTTCTGTGCTGGTGGCTCCCAGGTACTTAAAACTTGTTCTTCTTTCAGTTTTTCATTGCTGATTTTCACATCAACGTTGCTGGTGTTGATCTTGGAGGTTGTCATCATTTTGCTTTTCTCAGTGCTGATTTCCATAGTTCTTTGCAGTTGTCTAGCATTTCTGTCACGTTGGTTATAGCTGTGGTGGTCTAAGGACACAGGCAGACAAAGAAAGTTCTTGAAGCTCTTCAGATATCCCTGATATCAGATCCATGCCATCAGCAAAGCACAGGTTGCTGATCTTCTTACCTAGGTTTCAGAAATGAAGTTGCTGTAGGGTGCTAACCAGCTGTGCCTGAGAGTGGGTGATTTGGCAAGCAACAGAGTTCAAGACGGAAGAGCAAAAGTCCCAGTGGACCTGGTTTTTATGCTCTGCTGCTTGGCTACAATATTAAAAAGCTTCTATTAATATTCATCTGCCTATTTGCATTCCCTATATAAGCTTTATCTCATCTAAAATGAGCTTTGTCTATCACCAGAGCACTAGATGTGCTCAAGGAGACCTTTACCCTTGCTTTTTCAATCCATCTTTTTTAACTTTTCTAAAGTGCTTCGCACCTTGTGGCAGATGCTCACCTGAGCATTTCCTTTTCCTGTTCTTCTCTTAGCCAAACTATAGTCAAGCAAATCAAAGCAATGCTGTTCTCTCCTATCCTTAAACAATTTAAAGCCTCCTGTAGTCTACACTGCCCTGGGCCTGTTGACATCTTATCATATTCCAGAGCAGTGGGGCTGGAAGGGACCTCCAGCAGCCATATTATTGGCATCTACATGTGCACTTTAATGTGCTTTAACCCCCCTGACATTGGTAGCAGAAGGGGGAAGAGGGGTCATAATTCCCTCCTGGCCCCATGCAGCAGCCAGCATAGCCCAGAGGCCTGGGAAATGCCTACAGCAGAGCACAGGCATCGCTGTGCCTAGATCATCCCCCACCAGTGGTTGCCCATCCTTTTCTTGAACCCTCCGGTGATGGAGAGTACCCCCCTTCCCTGGCATCTGTCCCACAGCCTCCCTGCTCTGACAGTGAAGCAGTATTTCCTGATCTCCAATTTAAACCTCTTTTGCTGCAACTTCAAGCCATTTGGCCGCATCCTCCTCTCTGCAGGAAGAAGGAAAAGATGTCTCCCTCATCTTTAGTTGCAAAGGTGCCCCAATTCCTGTGCCCCCTGGCAGAGCTGGGTTTTGCCTTACTGCAGCTTGCAGGAAAGATCTGGCTGTCACACGTGGGCCATAACTGTGGGTGCGTGTGTGTGGGGAACTGATGTCCCTCCAGACACTAGCAACCCCTCTGAGCAGGCGAATCTCCCCTGGCACACCACTACCATGGCAGGGGACACTGCCAAGGGACCTGGTGGGTGCTGGGTAGGCCTCTTTCTGCACCCAGGGGGAAATGCATTAGATAAAGCTTCATGAGGCCACAGCACAGTGCAGGTTGACTAAGAGCTGGGGCAAGAGGAGCACAGATGGTGCCCGCGGTGGGGATCACCAGTGCATGGGGATTAGAGTTCCCTGTTCCTCCCCCCTCTGTCTGCCTATTGACTTACCTCCATGCTAATTGAGACCTGTGGCAGCAGTCAAAGGGGCTGGCTGCATACCTTCTGCGGGAAGTGGGGGAGGGCTCAGGAATGGGGCTTTCTCTTCTTGGGTTTTATTTAAAAAAAAAAAAAAAAGGAAAAAAATCCTAAGACCCCAATTGCCTGCTTGACTGGTTCCTCGGCTGCTATTATGTTTCTAACCACAGTAATTGGCTTTACTAGTTATTAATGGATTACGTGGAAGTTGGGGGGCGGGGGGCACAACCCAACACCTTGCTTTGTACTTCCAGACTTCAGTGGTGAAAACGTTACTCGTGAAATTGGGGGCTGAGTGGTCAATGCGGCTCCTTTGTGCAGCTCCAGCTGACGGGCCTGTTGTTGCCTCCTTTCTCCCCGCTGAATGGCAGGGTGGGGGGCGGTGGGGGCTGGGTAGAAACCCCCAGCTTGTGCCGGGCCATGCTTCAAACACAAGCTCTCAAATGCCACTTCCTAAGTTAAAATGACCTGGGTGACAGCAGCGGCATCAGGCTGCTTGCCAGCCCTGTGGTCACCTTGTAGACCTTTCATAGGCCTTGAGCATGTCCCTATTCGGGGCGTTCACCTTCCCAGCTGCTGGTCACTCTGTGGCTTTATCCCAGATGGAGGATGAGGATCTGGGTGAGAGTGACCTTGGTGGGGTATCTCAACACAATGGATCTCCTGCAGCTTGAAGCTCAGGGTTGGGCCTTACATCACTGACCCAGGTATGTGCCCACCTTGTGTGCCAGTCCGCACCCCTTCTGCCACCTCCCCAAGAACCTCGTGTTGAGGTCCTGGCTGCAGCTTTCCTTGCAGTCTTTAATTTATGCACACTCCAGCCATAGTCTTGCAAAGTCCTAGGACCTTCTGCTCAACCCTCTCCTGGCCTTGGCCAGACTGCACATACCAGACCTGGAGGCAGGTGCTGGCCAGGGGAGCTGGGGTGACTGCGGGTCTGTCTTCCTTTCCCTTGGTGGAGTTTCACTGGGCAGCACCCACTGGCTCCCTAGATCTGCTCAGGGGGCCGTGGGTTGCTTGGCACCCTCAGAAGTAGCTTATATCCTGTGCTCCTGTTCCTGCTTTCTCATCATTCGAGCCACATTCTCAGTTGTACATTTAATGGCCTTTGCATGGAGCTTGGAGTGCTGGTGGGCCTCGTCTCACCGTCACTTTGAGCAGGTAGTCCTGTCCCAGCGAAAGACTCGGGGCTGGTGAGGTGAGGGGGGCTCCTGGGACCAAGCAGCCTATTCACCTGGCAGGGCCGCTGACCTGGTGCCCCAGCAGCACCTGAGCAAATCCACGTGAGGTCTAGGAGGTAGCTCTGAAAGGCTGTGAACATGCAGCTGCTTTTTGCTGGTGATTCTAGGTGTGACTGTGAAGCAAGAAGCAGGACTTCTGGGTAGAAAGGAGCCAGGAGCCTTGGCCCAGGTCTCTCCATCAGCACGGAGTCCTCTTCCCCATGGGCAACAAAGATGATGAGTGCTATGGAGGGGCTTCCCTATGGGGAGAAGCTGAAGAGGCCAGGCCTGGTCAGGTTAGAAAAGAGACATTTGAGGGGGGACATGAATCATAGAAAATTTGGGTTGGGAGGGACCTCAGGAGGTCACACCTAAACAACCCCCCAAACCCTCTGCTCAAAGCAGGACCAGCCCCAACTACATCATCCCAGCCAGCCGTTTTATTAACGAGAAGATTTACAAGATAGTAAATGGAGAAAAGAAAGTCACTCGGGATTTATTCTTGACTATCAGCAGATGAGAACGGGGGGTCATTGCATGATACAAGTGGGATGGCAGTTTAAAACTAACCAAAGGAAGTTTTTTCCCCCCCAGCTTGGAATGAAAGCGGGGAGCTTGTGGCCCCCAGATGCGGTGGGAGCTGGGAGCTCAGCCAGGTTCATACTGGGTCGGACATGTGCTTGGAGGAAAGGGGCATCAGTCGCTACTGAGCAGAGAGTGTGGCGCATGGCCTCTGCACCGGAGTTGCCTGGGCCTTAAAGGAGGGGAACCCCTGCTTGGACCGGGTCACTGTCCTGTCCAGCCTCCACGCTCTGCTCGGGTGACACTGGAGACTGGGCAGGATGGACCCGGGTCTGACTCTGACCCTGCACGTGGCAGCTCTGATGGGGAGAGGTTTTGAGCCGTGTGCTAATGCTCGTGTCCAGAGGGACTAACCTGCTCAAGCCATAACCTGCAGGACTGCAGCTCAGTGCGGGATTCCCACATGACTGCCTGTGCACTCGTTTCTGACCGGCAGCCCCTGCTCTTCCAGCCCTGGCTCCCTGCTGTGTTGCGTCTATGGAGCAGTGTCTTCCAGGTAACACTGCGCTTCATACTCCCAGACCAGGCGGTGATGACCCTTCTCTGTTTGTTCAACAGCTCGTTCGTGACCGGGACGGCTTGCTGCGGACACACCTCACCTCTGCGCATCTGGGACTTGGAGAGGTAAGAACGGCTTCGGGTCTCCGCGGGGCCTACTTTGGGTTTGGGTGCAGGAGGGGTGTCTGCCCCAAAAAGAGACCCCTGAGGCAGCTTGTAATTGGATCGTTGTCATCCGGTTTGCCAGTTTGATCACTGCCAAACTGCCCTTTTTGTCCATGACTCAGTGAAGGAGACCTAAATGCGAGTGGTGGACGAGTGGAGATAGCTCTGGGGTGGGGATAAAGTTGGCGGCTGGGGTTGGATGTGGAGGCGTGAACAAAGGAGAGGACGAGGAGTAATTCTGTGTTGGAAGAGCAGGGCCCCGTGCCTGAGAGTCTCTTCCTGTCTCTTGCCCCATCCCATCTAAATACCCCAAGCCGTGGAGCGTCCACCTAATCCTCGGGGGTCGTGCTTTGTGGCTATAGTTTTCTTGCGCTCGGGAGCTGTTCTGGGTGCTCAGGTTCATCCCGGCAGTCATAGCTGGACCACGGAGCCCAGACCTTCCTCGCGAATGCCAGGGCCTGGGGGTTCATTACCTTAATCCTATTTTCTGGCTGGGATCAGGGGGCACCTGGTCTCATGGCTTCTCCTCTTTTAAACTAGATTGTCCCCTCGAGCTGCTGAGCGTAGCTGGGGGGTTCCTCGGGGTTTCCTCCCGCTGGCCTGTGTTTCTCCAGCACCGAGAGGCCACGTGCAGATGCTCTCATCCAGGCCTAAAATAGCAGGGGCAGGCACAGCACAGATCAGCCCTACAGCCTCCCCCGTGCCACTCCAGTCTCTTTCCCCTCCCTGCTCTGCTTTCTGCTCCCTCCTCTGTGCCCCCACCTGATGGGCTTCTCTGCTTTCTGCTCCCTGTCCTATCTGCCACTCATTTCCCCTGCCTGGTCTATTGCTCTGCTTTCTGCTCCCTGCCATGTGCCCCTGCCTGCTCTGCTGCTCTGCTTGTGTCAGTTGTGTGTCCCCACCCTGCTTTCTGTTGTGCACCCCCTGCCCTATCTGCTGCCCTGCTTTCTGCTTCCTCCTCTGTGCTCCATGCCTGATGTGCTTCTCTGCTTTCTGCTCCCTGTCTGCCGCTTCTTTCCCCTGCCTGATCTGCTGCTTTGCTTTCTGACCTGTTCTTTGCTCCCTACCTGATTGCCTACTCTGCTTTCTGTTCCCTGCCTTATCTGCTACTCTGCTTTCTGCTTCCTGACATGTGGCCCCTGCCTCACCTACTGCTCTGCATTCTGCTCCCTCCTCTATACTCCCTGCCTACTCTGCATTATGCTTTCTACTCCCTGCCCCATCTGTTGCTCTAGTTTCTGCTCCCCACTTGATTTGCTTCTCTTCTTTCTACTCGACATGCTATCTGCTGCTCCCATCCCCTCCCTGGTCTGCCACATGCCCCACACAGAGGCAGCCGGTGCCACTTGTGGGCCCCATGTCACAGGTTGGCCACCCCTGGCCGACAGCTTCATGGGCATGCAGAAAGGATGGTCTGGTCTCCATTGCAGCTTCTGCTCCCGCTCCGGGGCGAGAAGGGGTCGGGAATGAATTGTTCCGTCTGATAACCCGTGGGCCTTTCTGGCTGCGAGCGGAGAAGGCCGATGGTCTCGGCCTTGAGGCCGCTGGAGATGGGGGTCCACGCGTCAGTCCCCTGACTGGAGGAATCTGGATGCCCGCGGGGTCAAATCCTGACACACATCCCAGCTGAAGACAAATTTGTGGCTGTCAGCCCTGGGGCCTTTGTGCTCCGATGCCTGAATAGCAAATATCTGACAGGATTACCAAACCGCAGCCCAGCTTTACATGATTAGCGTGCTCTGTGGAGGGGCAGCACGGCTGTAGACGGGGTGGGGGGGACTGCCGTTCAGGATGCAGCGCGCTGTCAGCACAGGGGAGGGGGGGACAGGGCTGGACGACTGGGGTGGGCCTTGCATTGGCGTTTGGGGCATCGGCAGGCCTCTCGTGCCGTGGCTGAGGTGCACTGGCTGCAGTTGGAGGCTGGGGATGCCACGTGCTGGAGCCAGCTTCTGCCCCTCTGGCCTGCCTGTCTCGGCCTTTCCAAGAGAAACATGAGGGGAATGGGATGGGGAAGGGGCATAAGAGCATTGGAGCTGCCCTGTGCAGGGTCAGACCCAGTCTGTCTTGCCCGGGGTCCAGTGGCATATGGGCAGAGAGCAGAGGCTGAAGGAAGAGTGACCAGGGTCCCAGCAGGGTTTCTTCTGCTCCTCTCTTCCTTGCAGCCTTTAAGGTCCAGGCAGATCTGATGCAGAGGCCTTGCCCCGCACTCCCAGCTCTAGAGCCACCGAAGACCCTTTCCTCCAAGCATATGTCCCATCCCTTTTGAATCTGGCTGCTAGCTTTAAGTTGCTGGCCTCATAGCTTCATGATGTAACCCTTCGGAGATCTCCTGTGTCCCCCGCAGCAGCTCTCCCCAGGCCCTGCTCCTGGACGAAGAGGCCAGAGAGCGTGGGCGCTGGATGCCGAGGCGACAGGGCCAGTGCAATCCCCTGAGGGCAAGAGACAAGCTTTGACAAGCTCCCCGGGCTGGTGCCATGACCTCCTGCGCTCATGAGCTCCTCCCAGTTCCTCTCAAATAGAGGCATATGCCAGGAGCCAGTGGATGGGCCGTGGGGGTGGGGGTGTTCCTCTCCCGAGGAAGCACGGACAGATAATAAAGCTGTGTAGAAAATAGGATTAAGGTAATGAACAGGCACGGAGGAGTTTGATCTTTCAATAACGCCAAAGCCTGACTGACAGGCAAATCAAAAAGCCGGGGACAATCTCGCCAACGGGCGTCCACCGCCGTGGCTGGAGTGTCAGCCCGATTCTTCCCTCTTCACCTGTCACAGCTGGAATGCAGCGTGCCGCTGGATGGCTTTTCCTTTCCCGGGCCCTGTCCGTGGGGTGGCCGGGTGGGGGGCCTGCAGAGAGCCCCGAGTGGGCCTCGGGCACAGAGCGAGGATGACTGGGGAACCTGGCCACGGCACAGCGGAGCAGTTCATGGGGCAGGGCAATAGGGGATCTCAGCAGCTCTTGCTTTCTGCATGAAGCATCCTCCTGTTTGGCACTGGACTCCTGTCCAGAGCCCAGCGGCCTCGCTCCCCTGAGCTGAAAAGCATGAGCTTGGCGATGTTGGACACCAGTGCAGTGTGGGCAGGGAAGCCCTTTTCTTGCCTGGAGCCAAGGAGGATGTCTGCAGAGCTCAGGAGCTGTAGCCAAGCGTGGGAGCACCAGAGGTTCTCCCCCAGCGTCTGTGCCTGTCATCGCCCCATCACGACTGGCCCCAGCTGGCTCAGGGAGCTGGCGACCACTGGTGGAAATGGAGACCCTGAGTCTCTCCAGCTGACACGAGTCCTCAGAGGCTCTGGCAATGATGGCAGCACCTGTGCAGTGTTTTCATGCAGCAATGCTGGGCCAGGCTCTGCCAGGCGCTTGTATCTGAGAGCAGCATGCAGGCACCCGTCCCTTTCACTGGTGCCCACTTTGGGCTTCCTCCTCTCACCCCGCCAGGCCTGGGGTGTCTCCAGGATCAACCGGGGCATCTTATTGCCCATGTTTTCCAAAGCTCGATGCCATGATTTTTTTAAAGCTAAGCTCCAGTTGGCTGTAAGGCAGGGGCGCCAAACTCACGTGACCATGTTGACTGAATGAGTGATGTTGGACCAGTCAGTGGGCTGGATTGGGCCCACAGATCCCCTGCCACCATCTGCATGGCTGACCCAGTGGATATGGGACCTGGCCTGAGCAGGCTGTATGGGTGGTGCAGCCCAGGACCTGGCACTATGGGCAGCGATGTCCCGGATCCTGCACATGGGACCAGTTCAGCATCACCCGAGTCAATGGGCCAGCACAGAGGCTAGGTTATGGGGCCGCGTGTTTGACACCCCATCTCTACAGCCTTCTGGTCTCTCGGGGCAGGGATCTTTCTGGATCTGGAACGTGCGACACAAGGATTTACCACCAAATAACCTCTGGTGTCCAGACCAGCTTTGTTCCAGGCTGGCGGAGTTGATGGCTGAGGCTTCTAGCTGCTCTTCATGCTCTGACGTCTTGACCTGTCCCTCTGAGGAGTTTCCTGACCTGTGCAAAGGATGGACGGAGGTTGGGGGAAGACATTTGGGGAACACCAACTCCCTGACCAGCTTGTGTTTCCCGAGCCTGCTCAGCTGCTTCTCTTGGGGCTTTTGGTCCGGTGCCATTTGCAAGCCTGAGCCCACGGCAGTGGAAGGGCCACGTAACATCCAGGCGCTGTCTGAGGGCTGGAGTTGCAGCCGCAGCCACCGCTGGCTGTTCCCCTGGCGGGAGCACGAGCTGGACGCTCGTTCACGAGGCGTAGGGTTGCTGCCTTTTTCTAGGCTGCATCCTTGGGCACAGATGCACCGTCCTGGCACCAGTGTTTTCTGCTCCCTGCCTCCAACCCCACCCTATTGCTGCTGTTGTCCCAGAGATGTTTTGAAAGGCTTGGCACATCCTGTGTGTCCCGCGCTACGGGGAGGGGTGATGAATCCCCCGACCATTAGAGAAGCTGGGGAGTCACTTCTGTTGTTCACAGGTCTGGGAAGAGCCGGGAGAAGTCACTGGGCTGTCATTTCCAGACACGGTGCTTCTCCTTTGGACCAGGCTTTGGGGCGGTTGAGGAGTCTACTTCAGGCCTGGGAGGATTGATGGAGGGGGTCTGGTCTGTCGCCTGTCCGGCTCCCACGGACATCTTTTGCAGGACACCACACCTCTGTAGGCTCATCGCTGCCTGCACCTGCCTTTCTGAGCCTTCTTCTTCCAGACCCCTTCCCAGAAACCCCTCTCTTCCCACAGCAGAAACACCCTGCCAGCCCCTTGCAGGTCTGGGCGCTGGATCCGTCCTCTACATCCGTGTTGCCCCTGCTCATTCAGGCAGCAAAGTCTGTGGGGCATGGGTCAGGATGGCTTGTGAACCCGGCTAGAAATCTGGGCTCTCCGACCCTCTCCATGGAGCTGTCCCATGCCTCCGACCTGGTTTGGCCATCCTCATGTCCCACTCGCTCTGGACCTGTCACGCCTCCCTCGGCACCCCCAAGGCATGCAGCTTTTGGGGCTTGTACACGCCAAGCCTTTGCAACCAGCTGCCTGCTCCCCTCCACATACCTGAGCCCTTTCTTCTGAAAGCATTTGTGTCAGCTCTTTTTCTTTTAAGAACCCTCTAATTTCTCTCCCAGTCCCCTCCATCTCCCGAGCCCTTTGAAATCGGCTTTACGCCGTCCCTGACACCAAAGTGACACTTTGCCTTTCCCCACTTCTGATCCCTTTATGGCAACAGATGTTGAAATTTTGTATCCCTTTTATCTGTCGCTCTTCTCCCTCTTCCTGTAATTAGCTTTCCCTTGTTAGCAGTACAAAGTGGGCCGGTGTGCTGGCCAGCCTTTTGAGCCATTGTGTCTGAGCGCATGTGGGTTTTTTTTTCCCCTCCCCTCCTCCCCCTTCCCAAAAGGTTCCCCGCCCCCCCCCTCCGAGTAATAGGGGTGGTGTGGACAGGGGCCGTGGCTTTTCTTCCTTTTTCTTTTTTCCCCTCCATTTATCTCTGCCACCTTTTCAAAGAGCGAGCGGGGAAGAATGTGCGGAGGGGAAGACGCAGCATTGCGTGGCTCGACCTAGTTGGGGCCCCCCCGGGCCCTGCCCCCTTTTCAGGTGTCGAAGGCTGGGCCCCTTTGATGTCAGCGGGGAGCTAGCCCAGGGCACCAGGAAGGTGTGGGGCTGCACAAAGCCTGCCCCGGCGTGGGAGAGGGGGGCTCAGGTGTGTGCACCGAGCCGGGAGGGGGGAGGCTCCTGGGCGGACGGGGGCTGCGCCTTCGGGAGCGTCTCCGACTCTTAATTCTCTACTGCTGTGGCCTGGTCCTTTGCAGGACAGGGCAGACTCGGACCCTGGCAGCTCTCCGGTGTGGTCGGCTGTGTTAATCCATGCATGTGAGCTCTGGGCTGTGCTGGTCCCCCTGGGCTTCTGCTCCATGTTTTAGGGGTTTTTAAGCCTCTTCCAGAGGCGCTGGGTGCTGGGGATGAGGCTGGGCTGTGCCAGTGCTCCTGCACCAACCCGGGAGGGTCTTGCCTCTGCACTCAGGCTCAGCCCCATGCTACACTGGGACAGGAAGGGATTTCCCCCCTGCTCAGACTGGTTTGCACTGGGGGTTTTGCCTTCCTCTGCAGCAGGGGCACGGCCTCAGCCTGGGGTCTCTTGGGTGTATATTAAGAACCCATTCAGTTTAGACAAGAGATGCTGGAGTGGGGACAGGAGAAGGGTTTCCAAAATACTCAGTGGAGAAGAGAAAGTCCCTAGGGATTTATTCCTGTTTCTCACCAGACAAGGACGGGGGGGGGGTCACTTCATGACATGAGCAGGCCGGCAGTTTACAATGAGCACCAGGATGTGCTGTTTCACCCAGATTAAAGGGGGAGCTTGTGGCCCCCAGATTCACATGGGGTCAGACACGTGCTTGGAGGAAAGGGGCATCAGTCCCTATTGAGCAGGGAGCAAGGGGCACGGCCTCTGCATCAGACCTGCCTGGACCTCAATGCTGGAGGCTACAAGAGGGAGAGAAACAGAGGAAAACCCTGCTCAGCCCCAGTCACTCTCCCTTTAGCCTCCACTCTCTGCTGCCATGTGACACTGGAGACCGGGCAAGATGGACCTGCGTCTGGCCCAGCCCATGGCAGCTCCGATGTTCCTAACCTGTTTTAAAATAGGACGTTGGCCACCATGGTCCCCTGCTCGCCCAGTGGCAGGTTTGGGTGTGATGTCTGGTGCCATGTCAGGGTTCACGGTCATCTTACAAGTTTTGAGGATGGGTTTGTCTGGGGTGGTTTGGACAGGACTGATTTGGACAGAATAGCTCTGTCAGGCCTTCAGTCAGTGCAGATGTAGTTAGGGATCTTCTGGAAGGGCTGGACTTTTTTAAATCTACAAGTCTGGATGCCCTCCACCCAAGAGTGTTGAGGGAGCTGGCAGGGTCATTGCGCAGCCCTTGGCCCGGCCGTATGAGCATTCGTGGTCATCTGGCCACGTGCCGAAGGATTGGAAACTAGCTAATGTGGTCCCAATTTTTAAGAAAGGGAGGAAGGAGGACCCAGGTGACTATAGGCCCGTAAGCCTCACCTCGGTGCTCGGGAAGATCTTGGAGAGGATCATCAAGGATCACATCTGTGGGGGGCAGCAGGGGAGATTATGCTCGGGGGCACCCAGCACGGGTTCATCAAAGGCAGGTCCTGCCTGACCAACCTGGTTGCCTTTTGTGACCAAGTAACTAAATCCCTGGATGATGGTGTCACCATGGACGTAGTCTTTCTAGACTTTAAGAAGGCCTTTGACACTGTCTGTCACCCCATCCTCATCAATAAATTAAGTGATTATAGCACTGATGCCTACACAGTTGGATGGGTAAAAAATTGGCTGATGGGGCACACCCAGAGAGTAGTGGTGGACAGGTCGTACTCAACCTGGCAAGATGTGGGCAGTGGGGTCCCCCAGGGCTCGGTCCTTGGCCCGCACTGTTCAACATCTTCATCAGCAACTTGGACGAGGGGGTGGAAAGCAGCTGTCCAAGTTTGCCAATGACACTAAAATGTGGGGCGAGGTGGACACACTTGAAGGGAGAGAGGCTGCATCTAGATTTAGGCAGACTGCAGAAGTGGGCAGATGGTAATAGGGTGGGGTTCAACGTAGACAAATGCAGGGTGCTGCACCTGGGGAGAAGGCATCCGCAGCACACAGCCAGGCTGGGGGGCTCCCTCTTGAAAGCACAGAGGCGGAAAGGGATCTCGGAGTCATTATTGACTCCAAGATGAACATGAGCTGCCAACGCCAGACCGCAGCCAGCAAGGCCAGCCAGACCTTGTCATGCATCCGAAGGTGCATCTCGAGCTGGTCCAGAGAGGTGATCCTCCCCGTCTATGTGGCACTGGTCAGGCCACAGCTGGAGGACTGCGTCCAGGTCTGGGCGCCGCACTTCAGGAGGGATGTGGACAGTATGGAGAGGGGTCAGAGGAGGCCACTCGCATGGTCAGGGGGCAGCAGGGCAGACCCTACGAGGAGACGCGATGGGACCTGAACCTGTTCAGCCCTGGCAAGAGGAGGCTGAGGGGGGATCCCTGTTCCCCCAAGCGCTACCAGGAGTGTCTAG
>NW_017728951.1:25777033-25796917 GCF_001723895.1 Crocodylus porosus | reverse complement strand
CTTGGGCAAATTCAAGAGGAGGTTGGATGATCACCTGTCTGGGGTCTTGTGAACCCAGCATTCATTCCTGTCTGTGGGAGGGGGTCAGGTGAGATGATCTGATCAGGTCCCTCCTGACCCCAGCTACTATGAAACTATGATTCTGCTTCAGGCAGGGGGTTGTGACCTCTGGGGTCTCTTCCAGCTCCACATCTCTAAGATTTGATGATTTTTGACATGGGAAGGAAATGGAGCCATCAGCTGAATTAATTGTTAACCCTTCCCCGTGCACCAGTCGAGGGCTGGGGCTGTGTTGTAGTCCTAGAGCAGCCCTCGTCCTGGACCGGGTCCTGCTGCCGGGTGCCCTACAACATGGAGCAAAAGTGGCTCCTGCCACAGAGCCCTTCTGATCTACAGTGAGAGGCAACAGGCAGGGAGCAAAATGAGGAAAGCATGAGATGAGGTTTCTTAGTCATTTCAAGGCTTAGGTTGAGAAACTTGACCACTGCTGGTGCTTTTCTATCCAAATCCAGTGTTTCCAGCCTGGTACCCCATCCTTCTCTGTTTTGCAAGTCAGGTTTGGAGGCAGCAGACTGGCTGGGCAGGGTGGGGTCCTTTGGCCAAAATTTGCAGAGGTGGTTCCTAGTTATAAGCCTTTCTAGAGACTGCTTTAATGTAGAAGAGTGGGCTGTGTGTGAGCTGTGCGCCCAGCCCTGTGCCAGCTGTTCAAGTCCATCCCAGTTGTTCAGAGAGTCCTGGACATCTTCCCTGTGCAGCTTTTGACAGCTTACTCTCCTGTATTAAGTCCCAAGGGATCTCCTGATACTTTACAGCAGGTGTATTGGGGTGGTGGTGGTGGTGGGGGCTGGGGAATTGCTTAAGTAGCTCTGATGCAGAGGTGAGGACCTGATATGAGGCATTGTCACCAGAGCAGGACCTTTGAACTGGATGTCTCGTGTGGGTGGAGATGGTTGTGGGGGCACACATAAGGATAGTGGAGCCCAGCCTGGCATGGTTGGGGGCACAGGCTGCCATAGGTCCACAATCCTTGAGCACCTCTAGCGTCTTTGCCCTGCTGATGGGTTACGTTGGCCTCTGGTGAAAAGCCTGGGAAAGCTTCTTAGGGCTGCTGCAGACTCTGACTCTTCGGCATTGAGACTGGATGCCTTTAAACCACAGGGACCCTTTTGAAACAGGTCCCAGGCCAGCAGGGATGCGAGAGCTGCTGACATGAAAAAAGGTGCTAGAGGGATGTGGGGAGGCTGGAGATGGTTCAGAGCTGGGTGACCAACGTGAGAAAGGGCTTGGAAGAGAAAGCGTCCAAGGAGACCATGAGAAAACGAGGTCCCATCAGCTGGGAGACAAGGCGATGGAGAGCGGGGCCGTAACATCTTCAATATCTGAAGGGCTGCTGAAAAGAAGAGGGAAAACCACTGCTTCTTCCTATGGAGAGCAGGATGGGAACCCCAGGGTGATCTCAGGACAAACGCCCTAGTTATAAGCCTTTCTAGAGACGATTTAATGCAGAGGGGTGGGCTGTGTAAGGGGTGAGGTCTGCTGGGTGAGACTTGCGGGGTCTTCTCTTTCCAGTTGCCCCGTGCCTGGACTGCAAGGCTGAGCCACCCCGCGCCCTGCTCCCCTCCCCTGCTCCGGTCTGGTCCCGCGCAAGCTCTGTGGGGCCGGGGCTCATTCTCACGGGGCGTGTCTGATAGTCCAGCCTGGTTTTTGGTGCGGGGTCTTCCAGCCCCCTCATCCGGTCGGATAGATGTGAACGGGCAGTGCTGTGAACAGTCGAAGCCCAGTTCCTGGTCCAGGTTTTACCTGGGGTTACAGCAGAGCTAGGCAGAGGCTTTCCGAACCAGCCATCACCTTTATTGCACTTGGGAGCCGAGCGAAGGGATGTGGGGCAGGAGCCTTGAGGTCTGGGCCTTGCCGGTCTGCTCTGCCTCCAGGACTCTGCCTCTCGCTGGCGTCTCCAGCGCCAGGCATGGGCTCGGAGGCCAGCCCTCGGACCCAGCGCTACACGGGGCCGGCAGTAACACATCTGCATCCCTGCCTCCCTGCTCTTGTGCCCTCAGAGCTCTCCTTTGGCCCCATCCAGCCCATCCTGGGCTGATCATGCGACCTGCTTCCTCATGGCCTGGAGGGAACCACTGGGGCTCCGGTTCACTGCGGCTGGTGGCTGTCACGTTGCCTTCCTGGACCCGATCAGCGCCATTTATCCAGCTTCCAGTCTCCTGCCGTCACGAATCCCAGCCTTGGCTTCAGACTAAACCTTCTCGTGGCAGCCCCTGGATCCAGGATGCGGCCTGGCCCTTTCGGTCCCATCCAGATGCACCTCTGACAGCCTCCCAGTGCCGCGAGGCAGTGACGGCAGCTCCGTGGGCATCGCTTGGGTTCATCCCCACGGCGCGAGGCAAAGCCTTCTTTACTTGGCCCCCTGGGGCCAAGTGAGGCTCAGCAGACGCAGAGGGGAAGAAAGGAGGCGAGGGAAGGAGGAACCCCCCGGCCGCCACTCATTTCAACAGATGGCTTTGTTTGGATTTGCCTTCTCCATTTTTTGTTGTCTGCCCGCTAAAGGAGACCTCCAGAGCGGTCCCGCACAGCCGCCCCTTCCCACACAAGTGGCGCGAGAGGATTCCCTGCCTCTCCTTCCCTCTCTTTATTTTCTCTCTCTCTCTCTTCCCCCAGAAATCACAGTTTGAGAGAGCCCCCCCGGCCCCAACCGCGCCTGGGGGAAAGAAAGCCAGCGCGGCATTCTTGACATTCTTGGCAGAGAAAGGGGTTAAACGTCTGAATTTGGGGGTCACCGTGTTATACAAATTGCAATCTAATCGTTTGTACAAGAACACACGTGTGCTAAGAAAAGGAGCCCGGGACAAGACAGACAAGGGGACAGACAGCTTGTTTTGTCCTTTTCCCCCCGAGGTTTCGGCCCATTGTCAGGCCCCATCTCTGTCCCTCCTCACCCCTGCAAGGGAGAGCCAGGGTTTGATAGTTAAATTGGTTCGTAAAGCAGAAGGGCTTGGTGCCATTTCTGTTTGTTTTCCCAAATAAAAGCCCCAGCAGGGTCCCCTTTGCACTGTTGTGGCTTTATTTGAAGGAACTGGCTTTTTCCCAGAGCCCAGCGTGTCAGTTTATCCTCTGAACTTAACCTTAGGGGAACCCGGACAACAAAAACTCACAGGGTCCCAGAGCAGGAAAGGTAAAGAAATTGTATCTTTTTATTGGACCATTTAAAGTGTGTGTGGGCCCAGCCAGAGAAAGCAGAAGAAAAGACAGCAGCTCTCCACTCCCTGTCCCCACCACCACCAGCCTCCACGCCCCCCGCCAGCTCTCAGGCCCAACAGGCTTTGCACTGCTTAGGCTGGCATTGGTGAAAACATCCCCTCTGAGCCCCGTGTGCTTCTCCCTCGGCCTGCTTGGCTCCAGCCTGTGGCCCTCCTTGCATGGAGCAAGCCCCTGCCTTTCCTGCAGACCTGACGGGTGTTGGGTGCATGCCCAAGTCATCTCGGGGACTGCTTTAGCTCCCAAGCAAAAACGTGCCGGTTCTGGCTCTGGGTGGCTCCTTTCTTCACGCCTCCAAGCTTTCCCTCTCCTTGGGAAGGGTTTCCCCTTGCCATCTGCAGCCCCTGGCACTGCCCTTTCCAGACCCCCCTGCAGCTTGTTCTTCTCATCCAGGTGCAATGACAAGAGCCAGGCAAATGCTCCGCTCTGAGTAAGCATTAGATGAATTTTGCTTCTCTGCTCGGCTTTAGCTATGTTGGATTGATGGGCTCAAGCAGCCGGATCCCTTGGACAGGTTTTATATACATGCGTGTGCATCTCTGTGTGTGGAATACGTATTTAGCAGGTCGATCACGACTGCTTTGTTCCAAGTGGTTGATACCTGAAATCCTGCAGCCGGACCGCATCAGTCTGTTTTAATTGGTTGTGCAGCTAACGCGGAGTCATTTTCCCGTCCCGGATGGACAGGCGTAATTTGCAGACTTCAATTTCCAGAGCGAGTGCTTGAGTCTGCTTGGTTTCAGCAAATATTTTGCCCCCGAACACTCTCTCCAGCCAGGGCTGTCTGCTGTGTGTCAGTAGAGAGTAACCCCAGCAGGAACACTGGGGAATCAAACTAATTAACAGCCCAAACGAGTTGCAAATCAGTTGCAGCATGAGCCTGACTGGTATAACTTCAGATGCCATCCTGGTGTCATGCCCTCTTTGACTGGGCTGGCACCAACCCCGCAGGGTCCTGGCGGGAGGGTCTTGCCCCTGCGCTCAGCTCAGCCCTGCATTGCACGGCAGCAGGAAGGGATTTCCACCCTGCTCAGACTGGTGTGCATTTGGGGGGGGTTGCCTTCCTCTGCAGCGGAGGCACGGCCTTGGCCAGGGCTCTCTGCGGCGTCTGTAACCCACCACCGGCAGCAGCAGGATGTTGGTGGCCGCGGCCCCCCTGTATCCCAGGGGCAATGCCTGGGGCTGTGTCGGGGCGACTGTGTTGTGTGGCTCTGAGGTTGGACATGGGGTTTGTCTGGGCTGGTTTGAACGGGGGTGATCGTGCCTCAGGAGGGGGTTGGATAGATGTGACCTTTGCAGCTCCCTGCCTGCCCTGCAGCTCTGGGATTCTAGGAGAGCTGACAAGGACTGAAGGAGGCTGAACTGGATGCAGGGAGGTTGGTGTTTGCGTAGAGTTTGGAGTTGGGTAGAAAAACCTCAGGAAATCTGGAGCATTGTGATCGCAGTGTCCAGCTGTGGCCCCCCACTACAGAAAGGATGTGGACACATTGGACAGAGTTCAGAGGAGGGCAACAAAAATTTTAAGGGGCTGGGAGACAGGACTGGTGAGGAGAGGCTTAGGGACCTGGGCTGATTTAGCCTTCAGAAGGGAAGACTGAGGGGGATTTGATAGCAGCCTTCAGCTCCCTGCTGGGGGGCTGCAAAGAGGATGCAGCTGGGCTGTTCCCGGTGGGGGCAGATGACAGGACAAGGAGCAATGGGCTCAAGCTACAGCAAGGGAGGTTGAGGTTGGATATTAGGAAAAACTTTCTCCCAGGGAGGGTGGTGAAGCACTGGACCAGGCTACCCAGAGAGGTTTTGGAGTCTCCAGCCTTGGAGGTGTTTAAGCCCCGGCTCGACAAAGCCTTCTCTAGGATGATTTAGCTGGGGTGGTCCTGCTTTGAGTCAGGGGTTGGACTAGATATGATCTCCCGAGGTCCCTTCCAGCCCTCATTTTCTGTGATTTTATGGAAATCCTCCTTATTTCTTGGAAGCCTGGAGAAAGCCTCTTCCCCTTGGGTTCAGTTTGACTCCCAGAGCTGTGGGGCTGGCAGGGACCTGCAGAGGTTACCTCTAGTCCAACCCCTGTCTGAGGCAGGATCAGCCCTGTCCAAACCAAAGTGACCCTGCAGGCCAGAGCATGAGGACGTGGGAATCCAGCCCCTGTGGGCACTGAATCCTTTACGTAGCCCAGATCTGACACATCAGGTCTCTGATGCGTTTCTTGCTGCCATTGCTCTCCCCTGTCTGGCAAGGCCACAGTCCCCTGGCTGCTTCCACTTGCTGATCCCTGTGAGCTGGCTCCGTCCCAACCCAGCATGGAGAAGAGACACCAAATACCACTGAAAGGCAATAAAATAACCACATAAAACCAGTTGCGTGCTGCAGGGTCCAGAGAGGAGGGACAAGCAGCAAAGGATCCTCCTTGCCGTCTGACCAGAACAGATGGACATGAACGTCTCCGGGTTTTGGGCTTGTGCAGCAGGTGCCTTTCCCAGACGCATGGACCTCAGCAGCGGAGGAGCAGGGGTGTTGCATGCAAACAGGTTGTCTCTGTGACTGAGCTCCCGTTAAATCCTTCCAGACACCAGTCAGCACCTTGAAGCCGTAGACACCTGTCCAGCTGGCCTCTCACATGGCAGCGGGGGACGTTCAGTGCTCAAAGGCGGAGGCTGAACAGTTTGCAGTGACTGATGCTGGGCACCTGAGGAAGAGAGGCCTTTGCAACCTGGTGCTTCAGGTGCTGGGTGCATCTGTCACTGGGCCCACATCCTCTGCCATCAAAAACTAAACATCCATGGCTTGAGCTCTTCACCCTTGGGGTAGGAAGGGCAGGGTTTCGTGGCCTTGTGCGCTTTGCAGGACGAGCTCAGTCCTGCTAGTGCAGTGTTTGGACGAGGGCAAAGGAAGAGCCTGCAGGGAAAGGAAAGAGGGCCTTCATTTTGTGTTGGGTTTGGGTGGTGACAGGACGTCTGTGCTAGCAGCCGTGTTGTTTGGGGGACAGAGGGATGTGGAGTAGTGGTCTCATCTTAGAGGGGTCCCTTGCTCTGGCACAAGTGCCCTTTGTAGGGCGCCTGCTGCATGCCCACACAGGTCGAGACTTCATTGCAATACATCCGCCGTGCCTGCCTTTCCCCTGCTCCGCGCTCCCGCTTTGGTGTCCTCTCTGTGTGCTGGATGGCTGTAGTGCCAGGTCGCTCGCACCCTGGCCTGCTCTGCCCGGGGGGATCTGAGCCGTGTCTCGGGCTTGAGCGGGTGGTCGGTGAAAGCCGCGCAGGGTTCTCTGCATGGGAAACGTGAGGTTTGGCCTTGACTCTCCCTTCTCACAGCTCAAGCAGGCATGCAATCATGAGAGCTTTGTCTCGCTGAACAGGTCCTGAACCCTCTGGCTAGACAGGCCTGGGTTATCCCTTCCGAACCCTTTCTCCTCCCTGGTTGGGGTGGGGGTGACAGGAGAGGAGGAAACCTCCCACGTGTCCTTCTGAAGGCTCGTGCTCACCCCGGCAGGACGCTGGATGTGATCACAGTTCAACCTTGCCCGCTCACCGCCGTCAGCGCTGTCAGTCTCTCATCACCCCCAGGCCACGGGGCAAGGCCAGCTGGGGACGTGGGAGACAGACCGAGGTGTCCCGTGCTGTCTGTCCCCAGCCGTGCTTGTGGGATGGGGGCTGTGTCCTGGGTGGGTGTTGGCGAGCTTTGTGTGTGCGTTCGGAGGGCGCCGCGTCCTGGCACGGGGCAGCAGGTCGCCAGCAGGCAGGGCTCCCCATGCTGATGTAGCTGCGGCGTGACCTGTATCTATATCACCTCCAACTTCTTCCAGCGCAGTCCAGCACCTTCCCTCTGCCGTGGGCTCTGAGCCTGGCCCCCCATTCTCAGCAGACAAACTGGGGGGCAGGAAGCTGCCACAAGAAGCAGCTGTCGGGGCAGGGAGGAACTCCCCCATCCTCCCGCTGTGGAGCGTCTAAGGCCCCTTGAAGCATTTATGGACCTCTCTCCCCATTTCACAGCTTGGGAAAAGTGAGGCACAGAGGAAAACTGAGGCAACCCCCCCTCCCCCATCTCAGCCTTCTGCCTGAGCTTCGAGCCCAGCCATCCTTCCTCCGTGCCTCTCCCCCCCAACCCGCCTACAGGTGTTGGGGCCGGCGTGGCAGCCTCCCCTGCAAGGGTTAAGGTTGCAGAGGCGGCGGTGTCTGCCGGGCGGGGCACAGAGTCCAATAACCCACACCCCGGGTCCGCGGCAGGGGGATTAATTCATGCACTTGATGTTAAAGCCTGGGCGAGGGGCTTGGCCGGGGAGGGGGGGCATCGCTAGGGCCGGCCGGCCTCTCTAAATGGTTGCTAGGGGCCTGGCATCAGGGCCGGTGTGGCTGCCCACAGTCACGGTCACGGAGGGAATTACACAGCCACAAAGAAATTGTTCTTCTTCATAATCTGCTCTTTGGAGGGCGCCCGGGGAGCCGGGCCGGCCCCAGCGCTGTGATCAGGGAAGCGTGCTGGCCGCACGGCCTGGGCCGGGCCCTGCCTTCTGATCTGGGGGGGACCCCAGCGCCCCGGCTGCCTAAGCCTCTTTCCCACCGATCCCTCTCCCCGGACACAAAGGTGTTTGCTTGTTTTACCAGCTCCTGGGACTCCATCGCGCCTTTGTGTGGTCTTTATCCCCCCGACGGGGCTTTAGCCCAGATTACAGATGGAATTAAGGCATTTGGCGAGGGTGGCGAGCCACCGCGACACGGGATCAAGCAGCATAAAGTAACCGAAGGACCGGGCGGGGAGGGGGGGGTGGGAGTGACCCCACCGGCCGGGCCCATGCTGTCGGCTTTCAAGAGCACTTCATTGTCCCGAGAGCCCAGAGCCTGCCTCAGACGGCGGCCGAAACGCAGGTGCTCCAAGGTTTATTGTGTCCCTTTGGGATTAAAGCCGGGAGGGGGGAGCGGCAGATAGGTGGCCCCTCTGGCAGCTGGGCGGGCGGGTTTCGGCTGCAGGGAGGCTGGGGGCCGGGCCGGGCTTGCCCGGGACTGTGTCCGTAGCCGCGGGACGTGACTCAGGTGTCCGCAGCACCCAGCTTAGCATCCCTAAGCCCCAGGGTACCTCTGCCATCGGGTACCTGCCTGCCTCTCCACGTCTTGGTGGCTATGGGAGCCCGGGTACTGCCCAGAAAGAACCTCTTGGATCCGTGTCCAGTGGCGAAGCTCCAAGATGTTGAGAGTGTCTTGGGGCAGGGTGCTAAGGGGTCTGTGTAGCCCTCTGCTCAGCGAGGCTGCCTGGGGCTAACTGTAGCCGAGGTGCCCCCACCTCGTGCCAGTTACTCTGTGCCCATGCCCCTTTCTGCATGTGTCTCTGCCCCATCCGGACACCTGTAGCTCGCAAGCTCTTGCTGCTCTTTGCTCTTCCCTTCTCTAAGGGCCAGATCCTAGGATCATAGGAACGTCAGGCTGGAGGGGACTTCATGAGGGCATCTAGCCCAGCCCTCTGCTCGTGCCAGGATCATCCCTGACTCGACCATCCCGGCCATGTGTCCATCTAACCTGCTTCTGTTTCCAGTGACATGATGAAGTGTCACGATGCCCCTTTATACATCCGTGGTGTGTCCACACCTTGAACCCAGGGCCCCGTTCTGGTCCTCGCTTCTCCAAGAGGATCTAGAAGAGCTGGAGAAGGTGCAGAGAAGGGCACCAGGAGGATGGGTGCTATGGGGGGGTGAGGAGAGACTGATGAGCCAGGCCTGGTCTGCTTAGACAAGAGATGCTGGAGGGGAGACAGGAGGAGGTTTCCCAAATACTCAAAGGAGAAGAGAAAGTCACTGGGGATTTATTACTGACGGTCTCTCACTGGACAAGAATGGGGGTCACCACATGGCACGAGCAGACCAGCAACTTAAAACAAACACCAAGACGTTGTTTCCCTGGTTTGGGATTAAAGCAAGGAGTTGTGGCCCCCAGATGCGGTAGGAGCCGAGAGCTCAGCCAGATTCACGCGGGGTCTGACATGTGCTCAGAGGAAAGGGGCATCGGTCGCTACTGAGCAGGGAGTGCGGGGCACGGCCTCTGCATCAGACCTGCCTGGACCTTAAAGACCTCAAGGGAGAGAGGAGCTGGGGAAACCCTGCTGGGACCCAGGTCACTCTCCCTTTCAGTTACTTACTGCTCTTTGCTGCCGCGTGATACCAGAGATTGGTCAGGATGGACCCGGGTCTGCCCCCTCCACCCCCCAGCAGCTCTTCTGTTCTGATGCCCTGCAGAAGTCCCTCCCGGCCCCACTTCTCTAGGATTTCTGTCGTTTTTCAATCAGCCTTTCATTTTCTGCCTTTCTTACCAGGCTGTTCAGTGTTCAGCGAGGCCTGTTCTTCCCTCTTTCCCCCTTCTGCAGCATTTCAACCTGGGATGTGGCTGGCCATGATACCCAGGGCCTCTTTACATGCCCGCAGCACTAGCGGCTGGGCACTGGAGGTGACAGTGATGTGGCAGGGACCAGTTCTGGGCCATGCTGAGTTCCCCCTCACCCCATCTCTTTCCAGTGGGCAGCTCGAGACCTGCCTAGGAACCGACTTCCACCGTGGTGCTGGCGTCCTGGATGTCCTCTACGAGACGCCCTTCTCCCTGCTTTCCTGCGGCTACGACACCTACATCCGCTACTGGGATCTGCGGGCCAGCACGCGGTAAGGCAGCCTGGGGCATGGGACATAGGCGGGCACCAGGAGCTGGGTCTCTCTGGTGCCCATGCCAGCAGCTGGCTCCAAGTATCCGGGTGCCTTTGCTGACCCCCAGCCTTTTTCCTGCCCTGCAGGAAATGTGTCCTGGAGTGGGAAGAACCCCACGACAGTGCCCTGTACTGCGTCCGAAGCGATGGGAACCACATGCTGGCCAGTGGCTCCTCCTATTACGGCGTCGTGCGGCTCTGGGACAAGCGACAGAGCCGGTGCCTGCAGGTGAGGCCGGGCTGGGGGTGAGCGGGGCTGGACGGGGGCTGCTCCCAGCTCTGGGTCCCAGATCCCAACGCGACCCAAGCTGGCAGGGAGCCCAAGCCCCAGACCATGACTGTCCTCCTTGGTCCTCTGCAGAGCTTCTCTCTGTCGTCGCCCACCAGCAGCCCTGTGTACTGCCTGCGCTTCAACACCACCCACCTCTACGCTGCCCTGGCCTCCACACTGCATGTCCTTGACTTCACGGCCCCCTGACACCCACCCGGCACAGCAGGACACTCAGCTCAGGGACTGTCGGGTGGGGACGGGGGCACATGGCCCTGGACACATCTCACAGGGATGTTGGCTGCTGGAGGGAGCATGGAGGGGGCCGGTGGCCTCTCCCCAACCTGCCTTAGACATCAATAAAGGCCAAGGGGCCTTTGCCCCTTTCAGTCTGTGCCAGCTGGGTGGTGTGGGCTGGTTTGGGGTTTCACTGGGGTTTTACTTATCTCATTGGGACATAGCGCCTTGGGGCAGTGGGGAGCCCTGTGCCAGCACTCCAGGACAGGCCATGCAGCCACCGGGGGCACAGATCAGCCTTTGGATCATGGGCATGTGGGCCCTGGCAGGCAAAGTGGGGCTGACCTCTCCCCACCGCTGCTCTACATGGCGCCTTATGGGAGTCAAAGTAAGAGCCAGGAGCAGGGCTGGGACGCACGTGGGGAGGACATGTTTACGGGACTCAGAATAGGCAGGATGTTCACTGCAGCGTGCTGAGGGTCCGAGACTCACAACTGGCTCCAAAAGCAGCAGCCCAGGCCGTACCTGCCTGGCGTTTGTGCCCCAGGCAGCTGTCTGGGCATCATGGGGAGGTGGCAAACGTACAAGGCCAGGCTGGGGGTCTCTAGGGCACTGCAGGCTTCCAGGCATCTTGGCTTGGAATTAAATAAGCTTTGGGATTTGCTTTTGGCTGGAACCAGCGCTGACCCCTCACTGGAGCGAGGCAGTGGGCAGGAGGAGCTCGCTGTGCCACTTGCCTGGTGGCATCCTGAAGTGTGTTAGGTCTCAGCATGCAGCATTTCTCTGGGACCTGCAGCCTCCCTGTGCTCGACGCTGGGCATCGCTGTATTTCTGGGCGACCTGGGCACGGAGGAGGGAGACCCCGGCCAGGCTCCAGGATGCGCCGACCCGAGAGCACCTCTGGGTCCATGATCTCGTGGTTCCATGACGTAGTGGGAGAATAAAACATCCCTCCTTCTTGCAGCCACCGCCAGCTCTCCTTCCTTTCTATCAGAGGGAGTGTCTGAGCTGGGGTCCCTGGGGCTCTCTGGCTTGAATAAAACTACCCAGCCCTCAAGGCGTGGCTCAGAGGGTACAGGCCTTGCACCCAGGCAGAAACCATCAGCGTGGGCAACCATGTTGAGCTGGGAGCCCCGTCTGGCCGTGCGGTTGCCAGGCCGGTGCGTTCCTTGGAAAGATACCCCACGCCCCAGCCAGGTTGGGGGAGATGGGAGGTGCTGCCTGGGGTCACTGCTACCCTCATCCCCACCATGCGCTCTGCACAGCTCTGTCCTTGCGACATGATGAGCACTCGGTTCCCTGCTTTGTACTGCTGCTGGCCACTGAGCTCAGAGGTGGCCACATAACCAGGACAGAGGCTGGATGGGACCCGCCTGGCTTGGATCTGGGGCCTTGGCTGATGCAGCAGCAAACCCCTCCCTGAGACCTTCCTTTAAAAGAGCCGGGCCCTGAGTGCAGGAGCTGCCTCCAGCCCATCTCAACAGGTAATGGGGGGGGGGGCTTCCCTGGGGCACCTAGATGAGCCCTGGGCCTGCCTCTGAGTGCCTGGAAACCCTCCACCCTTTGGGGGCTTGGCCTGTGGCAGCATCCAGGCCCTGGGGCTCTCACGGTGCCTTCCCCAGGCTGGCGGCACATGGCACTTGTCCCCCCACCCTCAGATGGGAGGTGGGTCCCACACAGAGAGATCCCTGCAGCATCTCACAGCAGCCTGCTTTTATTAGAGAAAGACGGGGAATGAAAAGTAGAGCTGGGGGGTGCCTACAGGTGCCTACTGGGTCTTGCACTCCCCATCCCCGTTGTCCACTGCCTTGATCTTCTTCAGCTCCTTCTGCAACTCCTGCTCGGCGGCCAAGATCTCCTTCGGCTTCTGGTACTGTGGGATACGGCAGCCTCAGTGCCCCAGCCCGTTCCGGGATTCTGGCCCCGACTGCCAGGGCACGACGTGCCCTCTCCTTTCTCCCATCCTTTTCTCCCCGTGGCAGGTGCAGTATGGGCCTGGGGGGAGAAGGGATGGGCAAGAGGAGCCCCCACGCTTCCCTGGATGCTGTAGCCAGGAGGTGGCTGCTCCCTCTAGGCAGCAGGTGAGTCCTTGGCTCCTGTCCTTGTCCCCTGCAGAGGTGGCCTGTCCTTGTGCAGTGGTTACAGGGCTGGGACGTGTGCCAGGCTGGCAGTGTTGTGTGGTGAATGCTGACGCCCCCCCCACCCCCGACAATGGGAGGAAAGGAACAGACGAGCTGGCCTTAATCCCTCCACCAGACTCGCTGGCCTGTCCAGCTGGGGCCAGGCTGTGGAACCAGTGGCCCTGTCTGGCCCCCTGCCAAGGTGGAGTGATCACCAGGCGAGACCCTGCTCCCTGCCTCAGCTTCCCTGCATGTAAAGCCAGGCCAGGAGCACAGTTGGGACCCTACCGTGATGATCAGGGTGTTGTTGGCATGAGCGAAACTCAGCGCAGCAGCATCCAGGGGCAGCTGGTACCGATCCAGGTCGGGAATGGAGAACTTCTTGTAGTACCTGTGAGGAGAGAGGAGAGGCTGAGCGAGGGCATCTCCCCTCACAAGCACCGTGCCCTGGAGGTAATGGGTGGAGCGCGGAGCCTTCCTGCTGTGGGAAACCAGAAGGACCCCTTGAAAGCTGAGGCCTGAAGGAGGCCCAGAAGGAGCCACTGGCCCCAAGCTGCAGGGAAGAGGCTGCACAGCTACCAACAGGGCCCAGCATGTGGGGAGGCTCTTGCAACATGGCCATGGCACCACCTGTGGCCTCGCCTGTGACCAAGCCCAGTCTAGCTGCCTTGCTCCCTGACCCAGTCACAATGTGGGAGTGCTCCTGTCTTCCCAGAGCCACTGAGCCCTGCGAGGCAAACGCACTGCAGGAACACACATCTCCTGCCTGCCACAGCCTGTGGAAAGCTGGGCCCAGAGCTTCCTGCCACCACGGAGGGGCCCCTCTGCACCACATCCAGAGACCTCTGCACTAGAGCTGCCTGGGACCAGCAAGGCTGAATGGGGTGCAGCTGGCTGGCCTCCCGCAATGTACTCCTGAGCCACCACATCCCTTCCCACCGCCAATGGAAGAGTTCCACGGTGACCCAGCGTGGCGGCTGGGGGTGTTTCACCTCATCTCAGCTCTCAGCTGCTGCCTGTGGCTATGGTCTTAGCCACTCACTTATTTGCACTTGGTTAACCGTGGCCCATGGACGCCAGGGCCTGAGCCCTACCTCCCTGGATCCCTTCCCATCCTCTTCCCGGCCTGTGGGCTCCACTTCCCTGAGTGTTCAACCCCACAGCCCCCTTTGCAGGCTGTGCTGTTCCCCGCAGGGGATCTGATGCGCATCTGGACTGGGGTACCCTGCATGGAACAGGGGGCTCTCTCTCTCAGGGTGGGCTCCAGGGCCCCCCACGCAGAGCACAGGGCTCCTTCCTGCTCAGCACAGCAGTGCATGGAGCTCCTCTGCCTGGAGCCAGTGTCGCTGGCCGCATCTGGCTACCCCTGCCCGAACCACGGCAGGTCTGTCTTCGGTGAGCCTGGATGTGACGGGAGGAATGCGAGCCGCCTGTGGCCGCAGGGCTTGGGCCGCCGCGAGTCGTCACCGCTGCCAGGCTGCGGGAAAGGTGGCAGGCGCGGATAATGAGGGAGATGTCAGAGGTTAAACAGCAGAGATTAGATGAGCACAAAGACACATCGAGGAAGTGTTAACTTCTTACCAGCCAGACAAAAAAAAAGAAAGCCCGAGAGGCAGGACGCAGGGAGGCCCCGGGAGCCGTCAATGGGAACGGCAGCCTTCTGCCGCCCCAGGACTGAGGGGCAGAGAGAAGAATGGCTCTGCTCTGTGACAAGATCAAAGGAAACCAGATCTGCCAGCCACCCCCCAGCCCTGTAACACGACCGCTGCCTCTCCCGCAAGAATGGGCCCGGGCTCGGCACTCGGGAGGCCGCTTCGCCCGCTTGTTTTCCCAGTTTACTTTAATGGATTTATTTTGCAACGAGAGGCTTTAAGAAAATCCCACTTGAGCAGCCTCTGCCGGGGCCCGAGGGGCCGGGAGCGCGCAGCCGCCCTTGCTCGGCCACAGGGGTTTGGCTGTCCTGGTGTCTCACTCCGTGGCTGTGGGCAGAACTGTGCTCTGGCGTCTGCTCTGTGCCCGCATGCTGGCGAAGGGGCCATTTGGGCAAGTTGTTTCTACCCCCACTGGTTGAAAAGCTGCTTTCACCAGCCTCCTCCAGAGCTGAGCGCCAGCCCCAAGCACTGCATCCCCTGCAGTCACGCTTCTTGCCCAGCTGTGGTGGCAGCCAAGAGGCCCCCCAACTAGGGGCAAGGGTAGGAATCCCCAGACTTGGCTTAGCTTCCAGGGTCTCTGCTTCTCTTCCATACTCACATCGCCTTCCCTGGGTCTTTCCTTTGGCTGTTGTCAACTCATTCCCAGTTGAGTGGTGGCTGGCCCAGAATAAGACCCAGGTGAGCTGATCTGCGGTGATGGCCTCATTCTGCTCCCTGCTTCAGTCAGGTACAGAATTGGGCACTAGGCACCAATACCAGTTCCTGCACCATGGTCACGGGGAGTGCTCCAGCCTGTTCCATGACTGGCCGTGGCATCAACCACATCTCTCATCCCTTGAAGACTTCATATAAGATCTAGGGGGGAACTGATGGGAGCCTAACGCGAGCCTGGCAAAAGGCTGACACAGCTGCCATCATGGGCCAGGCTCAGAGCTGCAGCGGGGATGGTTCCAGCAGTTCCCAGTGCCTCCAGGATAGGGGCTTCAAGCACTGCTGGGGCTGGTCCCAGGCAGGGCTGGGGCACTTGTGCCCCCGCTTGCCACTGCTGGCTGCCATGACTGCAGCACCAGGCACTCGGGACCAGATCCTGCCCGCTGAGTGCATGATGGACTCTCCTGCGGTGGGCTGCAGCACCTCCCCGGTCTCTGGCTGCCGCGAGCAGAGCCAGGCACTAAGTCCTCAGAGCCAAGCTCTTGCTGGCAGCCTGCATGGCTTGAGAGAGATCCATTCAGACTGGAGCACGTGCCCTGTGAGCTTGTGAGGATGAACCTAGGCAGTGGACCCCTGAGCCTAGGGGAGTCCCCTGCTCTGGATGTCCCTCAAGCGGGTGAGCCAGGGGGTGGGGAGGAGCAGGCACAAGAGTGGGCAGCGTTGAAGGGGTCGTGGGCAGAGTTAGGCTGCAAGTCGGCAGGCGAGTGAGACCCCGTTGGGCCCTGGGGCTCTGGACAGATGACCCCCACATCCACTGCTGTCCTGGGACCAAGGACACACCATGTCCATCCCTGGGCCTCAGCTTCCTGCTCTCCGGGAACCCTGCAGGGACCTGTCCGATGCCGATGCTGGGTGGATTCATTGCCTTTCATTGAGGAACGAGTGGCAGTTCTTTGCCAACAGCTCCACCTACCGCCAGCTGCAAGGATCCTGCCAGCCAAGAGGCCAGGAAAGCTCATCACTAGGTCTTGACCGGCTTCCAGCAGGTGCAGGGAGGGGAGAAAAAGCACCAGCAGGTGTGGCAGCCGCTCATACCCCCATTTGTCACCAGGCCTTTTCACGCATGGAAGGTGCTGGAGTTTCACACTTGTATCCTTCTTGTGTGTCCTCCCCTCCGTGCCCTGACAGCCAGCACCTCTCCCACGAGTGTTGCTCCCCCTTCTGTCATGTTCCCCTCAGCCTGGCCTGGTCCCCGCCTGTGCAGCTCTGCTGGCACGGCCTCAGCCAGGGGCAGTTGTCGCAGCAGCCCCAAGAGCACCTACGGGATGGCAAGGCCTTATGGGGGGAGATACCGAGCAGGGAAAGGACGAGGCCTAGGGGTCCCCTCCTGTCTGTGGATCTGAGCGGGGTCGGCCCCGAGGACCTCTCCGTACCAGAACCATCCACACTGCGCTGCGCTGCCCTGCAAGCGCCACGATGCAGCAGCACCAGCGCCCCCCTCCCCGAGCAGCACGACGGCGCAGGACACAGGATGGGGGGACGGACGACCCCAGGTCCCCTCCGCGCCAGGCTCACTGACTTCTTGTTGGTGGTGCGGACGACGCAGCAGCGCTGCTCCACCGTGACGCTGTACACCTCCGCGGGGTAGGGCAGGTTGCGGATCCGCCACTGGAAGCTGTCCAGCGTGTCCTGCCTCGTGAAGAGGGGCTGAGGCGAGCACAGGGGCGTCAGCGGGGGGCCACCCGCCCCATCCCTGTCCCCGTCCCCGTCCCCCTGCGGGCCCCGCAGGCCCGGTGCACCTACGTTGCAGCCACTCTCCCGGATGATGAGCGCCGGCGGGGGGGCGGGCGGCTCCCCCACCTCCACGGCCCACTCGCCCGCGGCCCCCAGCGCCGTCGTCTCCCGCCACCGCCGCGCTGCGGAGGTCACAGCGGGGGTCAGTTCATGTCCCCCGCTTCCCTTCCTTCCCCAGACCTCCCCTCCCCCTTGCCCCCTCACCCAGCAGCCGCCCGCTGTCCGCCTCGTACTCCTCGACCAGCTCCCGCCCCGCGCCCAGCGCGTAGTGCACGCTCCGCCGGCCTGCGGGAGAGGAAGGGGGGGTCAGCGGTTTTGGGGGCCCTCCGGATCGGGCCCCGCGGGGGTGGGGGGCACGCTACCGTCCCGGACGAACGCGGTCTTGCGCGCGCCGCGCACCACCTCAGCCCAACCGGGCCCCGCCGTCCCCATGGCGACGCACGCGTCCGGAACCGCTTTGCCTGACCCGGAAGTGGTCGCCTCTTCTCGCCTCCTCCCGGAAGTCCTCCGGGCGTGACCCGGAAGTGCCAGTCCTGCCTTGTTCCTGCTGCGGCTCCCCAGTAAGTGGTGGCGGGAGGAGGGAAGGGAGGTATCGGGGGTTTCCTGCCATCACTCCCTCCACTTTGGGCTGGGGGTATCAGGGGCGTCTTGCCCCTCCCAAACCTGGGGTATTAGGGACTCTTGCCCGCCCTCGCCTCCAAGCCTAGGGCATTAGGGGCCTCTTGCCCCCCAGGCCTGATGTATCAGGGGCCTTCTGCCCCCCCCCAGCCTGGGGCATTAGGGACTTATCACCCCTCCTAGCCTGGGGCATTAGGTGCCTCTTTCCCCCCACCCCCGCCTGTTGTTTTAGGGTCCTCTTGGTCCCCCAAGATTCATGGGGCTGCCACATCCATGGGGCTCATTCGGGGCAGCCGGCAGTGCCCTGTGCCCTCGGCTTGGGGTGAGGCTTCATAATGAGCCCGTCTCCGCTGCCCCCGAATCGTCCCGAGCCGCCTCTCCTGGCATCCCAATGCGGGGTGCTCGTGGGCCCCGCATGGGGGCGTCTGAAGGCATCATTGGGGAAAACCTCTGGGGACGGTGGGATGTGGCTCGCCCGGCCGAGCAGCACGTTCGTTTGGCTCCCGCGGGGCCTTCGCTGGCCTCGCGCTGGGAGCGGGAGGCGACAGCTGCAGCCAGGCTCTCACCGCACTCTGGGAGCGGTTGGTACCGGTGAGATCAGTGGGAAGATGCTTGTGATGTTGCTGAACTTGCCCTTTGGGGCTGGAGGTTTCCATCCAAGCTGAACGGTTGTGGGGAAACCAAAGCCAAGGGGCAGTGGTCATGCCTGGGCTCTGTCCAGTGAAGTGATTGTTCTTTCTCTCGTGTCTCGTTGCCTTGCAGTGTGTGCCTGGGGCACGGGGCATCCCTCAGCCCATGTTGCCCACCGGCATTGTAAAAGCCTTTCCCAAGAGGAAGAAGGCGTGGGATGGGGCGGAGCAGGTCCCCCCAAAGATCCAGAAGGAGCCAGAGACAGGGGGCCCTGAGGGTGAGTCGGGGGCCCTGTCCTGCCTCCTGCCTTGCGGTTGGTGTGAACGGGCAAGGAGCTGCAGCCTGGCAGTGGCTGGGGTATCACTGCTGCCCGGTCCCTGTAGCTACATGCATGACTGGGATCCCTTGACTGGGCCCCTGAAGGAAACCGATGCAAGGCCGCAGTGGTTTTCCTGCCCTGTGTCACTGGGCGTGACACACGATGGCTCAGGCGTGATCATGGTGGTGTCACAGCCCGTGCTGCAGGTGCCAGTAATGTCTGCACCCTTAGAGCAGAGTATGAAGTGTGTGGCCCCTAGCTGAATCCTGCCCTAGGAGGGCCAAGTCTTCCAGGGCAGAAGAAGGGGGGGTAGACCCATTGCCAAATCCAGGCTATAGTTCCCCATTGAGGGCAGCAGTGGGGAACGAATGTTGGCTGTCAGTTCCCGCGGCTGTTGCTGCATCTGGATCCGGCCCACAACAATTTTGAGATTCAGCTGGGAAAATTTGACACTGCTGCCTCTCTGCAGATTGGCTGGCGTCTGTCATTGCCTACGTGCTGCCAGCGGGCATGGGCCGGACCAGGGCTGAAATCTTCCACAAGCACATCATGCAGCATGGGGGCCGTGTCTGCACCCAGCCCTCCCCAGAGGTGACACACATCATCGTGAACGAAGGCATGGATGGAGGCCGGGCACTGCGGCTCCTGCGACTGGCTGCACTGCCCCCCAGTGCGCAGCTGGTGACGGCTGCCTGGCTGAGCACGTGCATCTCCGAGCGGAAGCTGCTGAGTACTGCTGGGTACGACGTCTTGGTCCCAGACAGGTATGTGACCCCTGGCTGGTTCCCCAGGCTGAGTGGATGGATTAGTAGTGCCCTTCACCCAGAGATCAAATGAAACCTCACAGCCCCTCAAGGTCACTCCCTTTTGGAGATGGCTACATGTCTGTGTAGACAGCAGAAGTGGCTTGTCCTAGGGTGGGGCTTAGAAACATGGAATCCCAGAGCCGTGGGGCTGGAAGGGACCTGTGGGGGTCCCAGATACTCCAGTCCCTGCCTGAGGTAGGACCAGCCCTGTCCAAACCAGCCCAGACAAACCCTGAGTCTGACCTCTGAGCAGCATAACACAGTCACCCTGACATAGCCCCCAGACATTGCCCCTGCGCTGGAAAAGCAGGGGGGCCGCAGCTGCCAACGTCCTGCTGGTTCCAGGGGGGTCAAGGGCTCTGCAGATAGTCCCGGCCTTGGCCGTGCTCCTGCTACAGAGGAAGGCAAACCCTCCCCAGTTTGCACCAGTCTGAATGGGAAGGAAATCCCTTCCTGCCCCAGTGCAGTGTGAGGCTAAGCCTGAGCGCAGGTGCAAGACCCTCCAGCCAGGGGTTGGTGCCAGCAGGAGCATTGGCACAGCCCAGCCCCATCCCCAGCCTGGGCTACAGCAACACCCAGCGCCTCTGACACATGGAGCAGAACCCGGGGGGGGAGACAGCCAGTGCAGCCCAGAAGCCTGGGACCCCCCCCACAGCAGAGCATGGGCATTGCTGTGCCTAGATCATTCCCCACAAGTGGCTGCCCAGCCTCTCCTTGAACACCTCCAGTGATGGAGTGTCCCCACCTTCCCTGGACGTCTGTTCCACTGCCTCGCTATTAAGGTGGAGCAGAGGTGGGGGAGAACCCAGGAGGGAGGTGTGTCCGTACATCAGGGCAGGAGGATCCA
>NW_017728951.1:25764388-25776933 GCF_001723895.1 Crocodylus porosus | reverse complement strand
TGGGTCTCCTCTTGCCCAGTCCTCACATGCCCAGCTCTGCTCAGCTCCATGCGGTTGGTGGCAGGTCCCTGGATGCACCAGAGAGGCAGATATGCCAGAAGTCTCCCCTAGGCAATGGGGATGCCCAGCCCCAGGCACGGAGTGAGGCCCTGGGACCAGAGGCTGAAGCACAGGTGGACGCCTCGGGGCAGCTGCTAGCAGAGGAGACAGGACCTCTAGCACAGGTCAGTGTCCACCCACGGGACCTGTGGGGTGGGCTGTGCAGCCAGCAATGTACCATGGGCCTGAGGGCACAGCTTCCAGTGCAGCCCTGGGCCGGGGGGAGACTAGGGTTTCCCTGATGTCAGCAGGTCCAGCCCACGGATGTCCTACCTGTCCACCCAGCGGAGAAACCCCCTGACATCCCCACTTACGTGCGGAGAAGTCCTACCCTTTGGCCCGGCCAAGACTAATCTCCTTCAGTGCTAGGGTTTCCCTGCATGCCAGAGGAGGCTCCTTTCCTTATCCCAGGCCCCTCCCTGAGATGAGCTCCGTGCTTGTGCAGCTCCAGGGCACCTGCTTAGAGTAGCTTTGTGGCAGGGTGATATTTACTGGCCATTCCCTTCTCTGAATCTGCTCTGGGGGTTGGCGGCTTGGGCTTGAGGCATCACCCTAGACCCTCAGAAGGAGCAAGAGCTGCTTCTCAGCGTTGTCTGCCCTCATTGGGCCCCATCGCAGGGGCCATTTTTGCTGCCACAAAAAACCTCAGCCTGACCCTAGGTGTTGCTCGCTAGTTCCTGCTTTTCTTCCCAGGGTTTTCCCTGTCATTGAACATCTCTGAGTATGCCCGTGTGTTGGATACCCCCCTCCAGCTGTGTTATCTTGCTTCATTACAGGCAGAACCTGCTGTTATTTTGCCCCTCTTAGGTTGCAAACAGACACCACATTTATCCCAGGATAAACTGTTATATCCCAGGACAAAGTCCAGTCATGCAACTGGCTATGTCCATTGTTTCAGGATAAATCCTAAAATAGTTTCCTGGGTAAGAGATAAGTTTCCCAGTGACAGGTGAACTGTTCAGAAAGCTGCAGGCCTCTGATGACAAACACACCTTTATCCCTGGGTAAGGTGTGTTTGTGTTTGTCCTGGAAGAAAGATATCTTGGGATTGGTGTGTGCACAATCAGTGTTCAGCGAGCAGCTTAATACATTGACTCAATAGCAGAAAAGCAGCAATGATACAATCCTGGGATAACTGTACAGACGCACTTTACAATATCCCAGGATAAAGTTTTAGCACTTCTGACCCCATGAACCTTTTTTAGGCTATATTCCAGGGCAATAGATGTGGACATCTGAATCTTTGCACTTTGCCCTGGGATAAAATGGTTTATCTCAGAATAACTGTGACATCTCTCTGTAGCCCATCAGTTAGAGCTTTGTTGCACACAGTGGAGTCCAGCAATGCCCTCATGCTCCAAGGAGATGCCATGAGGGAGGGCGTTGCTGTTTCACTGCTGCTTTTTCTGTCCGTGCCCCCCAGAGAGTCTCTGAGGATGAGGGAAGTGACGGGGAGGAGCCCAGTGTCACCCCAGCTGACTTGGAGGCGCTGATTTTGGGGCATTACCCCCCAACTCCATCTGAGGGCTCCGCAGCAGCCCCCTCACCCGTTGGCAAGTGGGTCTGTGCTCAGTCCTCCCACACCAAGGAGGAGAATCACAACCAGTGCATCACAGAGAAGCTGGAGGTGCTGGCGAAAGCCTACAGCGTCCAGGGAGACAAGTGGAGGGCGCTGGGCTATGCCAAAGCCATCAATGCCCTCAAGAGCTACCACAAGCTGATCACGTCCTACGAGGTAACCCGCAGTCCCAGTCTCTCTGAGCAGGCTGGGCTAGGACAGGGCCCTGCTGGGAGAGCTGGGATCAGGCCCCCGCAGGCAGCAGCTCCTGCTGTGGGAGTGGGTTACAGGCTTGGACCCTTGGCCATCCTCCAAGACAGAGCAACAGCTCAGTTTGCTGGGGCAACTGCTATGTTCCCAGCTGTCGGTGGTTTCAGACTGGTGTCATAGGGTTGTGCTGTTTGTCGCTCCTCGTTCACCCGGCCCACTGTGACCAGTCCTCTGGGCTTTCCTGTCCTGGAGCCCCCACAGCCAGCTGATCCCTCTGTACTCTGGCCCAGGAAGCCTGCAAGATCCCTGGCATTGGGAAGCGGATGGCAGAGAAGATCCAGGAGATCCTAGCCAGCGGGCACCTGCGGAAGCTGGACCACATCAGCGAGAGCGTGCCTGTGCTGGAGGTCTTCTCCAACATCTGGGGTGCAGGTGTCAAGACTGCCCAGATGTGGTACCAGCAGGTAATCAACCCCTCCCTGCTGAGGATCTCTCAGCTCTGTCCGGGCTATTGAGTCCTGGCTTTCTCTTGGAAGCATCTTACCGGCCTGTGTTCCTCCGCTGCTGCCAGTCACCTCTCCTGCATGGCTGTGTCCCTGGGCAGCTTTGCAGTGGCAGAGGGTCAGAGTGCAGCCAGATCCCAGGGGGGCAGTAGGGAAGGTTTGGCTCTGACCTTTGAAGCCTGCATGGCTTGAAGCCTGGATGTGAGTTGCCTCTGTTCCCTGGGCTGCCCTGCTCTGGCAGAGATGAGCCAGTCCCCAAGCAGGTTCCCTGCAGTTGTGTAAGCAGGTACCAGGGCTCAGGAAGGGGCCTGGGATATGGGAAGTCCCCTCCTGCCCTGCCGGAGACCACAGCGGTTGCCCTTTTGGGGCATGCTGCAAGCTAGGAGACCATAAGAGCTGCTGCGCTGGGTCAGACCAGCCCTGGGGCCTGACTTCAGCAGGGGAGCTTGTGGGGTGAGCGTACAAAACAGGCTGTGTCTGGCGTGACCCAGATCCTCCAGTGCCCAGCGAGGAATATGTCTCTGCTGTCTGTGGTGTGGAGCAGCCCCTGGGTGGGGGTTGTATTGGAGAGACTGGGGATTGCAGGTTCCCTGGGGCAGCCATGGGAAACCCCTGCCCTGGGTATCATCTGTGTGTGCAGGACAGGGCTGCTGGGATCTCATGTGCTGCCTTCAGAGTCCCAGTCAGTAATGCCCGGAGCCAAGCTGCGGCCTGGGGACCCTCTCGGCTGCCCAGGAGACCCTGGAGTCAGAGGGGTCCATCTGCTTAGGCATCGATGTGCTGTGAGCTGAGCTGAGCTGGTCTGCGGGCTGTGTGGGGATGGGGCTTCCCCCTGTGAGTTACCTAGCCCCTGTCTGGATGGGGACATGGCCCATTGGGTCCATTACCATCCCCATCTTGGGGTGTCCAGGAGTGAGGGCTCTCAGTGCCGCCCCATGCTCTCCGCCAGGGCTTCCGCACTCTGGATGAGATCCGCACCAAGGCCTCCCTCACCAGCCAGCAGGCCGTTGGCTTGAAGCACTACGAGGACTTCCTGGAGCGCATGCCCCGTGCAGAGGCGGCTGAGATAGAGCAGACGGTAAGTCCCCAGAAGGCCCCCTGAAGGGTCTCATTGCTGTCCCCCCACTCTCCTGTGACTGTGGATGCAGTGGGCAGCATTACGCAGTCACAGTTACAGGGACAGTTTATCACTGTCTCATGAAGGATGGTCCCGAAGACAGACAGGAAACTGCGGAGATTGATGCACACATGCCCCTGAGCTGTGGGCTCTGAATGGGTGCCCCCAACCCCTGAGCCTGGGCTTGCCTTGATCAGAAGAGCTGGCATGTGACTTTGGCATGGCTGACATGGTACCGCCAGGCACCCACGCCTTCCTCTGTACTGGCCTCCCTCAGCTGGGTGTTTGAGTCGTCAGGCAGTGTGGGCTTCACCTCAGAGGCAGCCGGGTTGCAGGACATGGTTCACCTTCCCTGCCTGTGTGCTCGGTGATGCCCCCGGTGCCTGGTCCTGCCAGCCCAGGGAGAGCTGTTCTGCTGGGTGCTGCTCCGGCCCAGTGCCCGCTCAAGGTGCTGACCACATGCTTGCAGCCTGGGCTCCGGTGCCCCACCACAGAACCCAGCTTCTCATTCTTTGTGTGTGTGTGTGTCTCTCACTGCAGGTGCGGGAGGCGGCCCAGGCCCTGGATCCTGGACTGATGTGCGTGGCCTGTGGCTCCTATCGCCGCGGCAAGCCCAGCTGTGGGGACGTGGATGTTCTGGTGACCCACCCCGATGGGCACTCTCATCGTGGCATCTTCGCCAAGCTGCTCAACAGCCTCCGGCGCAGTGGTACATGAGCACCCACACTGGGAGGGCACTTGGCTCCTGGCTGTGGCCAGAGATAAATCTGCCCCCCCCCCCCGGGGAAAGAGAGCAGGAGCCACCCCTCTAGGGTTGGTGGGTGCCATGTGTCCCATGGTTTGGGTTAAGGATACAGCTGGGAGCCCTTCCCTGTTGGCAGGGGATTCTGGGGGTGGCAGTGTCGGACCCTGTGGTTGCTGCTGCCATGTCTGTGACATGCATGTGACTGTTGGTGCCTCTGGTCATGGCCTGGTGCATTGGGATGCTCTGGGCACCTGTCAGGGGCTTTTAAGCCTCCCCCAGAGGCAATGGGTGCTGGGGGTGGGGTTGGGCTGTGCTCTCCTGGCTGGAGAGTCTTGCCCTCACGCTGCCCTGGGGCGGGAAGGGATTTCCCCCCTGATTTCATGGGGGTGATGCCTGGGGCTGTTGTGTGGCTCCAAGGTTGCACACAGTGTTTGTCTGGGCTGGTTTGGACAGGGCAGATTCTGCCTCTGGTGGATGTGACCCAGCAGCTCATGGTGCCAGGGCAGCTGGCAGCTCTGTGGAGGCTGCTGCGGCCCTTTGCTAACCCGCTCCTCCCACAGGCTTCCTCACTGATGACCTGGTGAGCCAGGAGGACAATGGTGGCCAGAAGAAATACCTGGGCGTGTGTCGGCTGCCTGGGCCAGGTCGGCACCACCGGCGCCTGGACATCATCGTGGTGCCCTACGCTGAGTTTGGCTGTGCCCTCCTCTACTTCACAGGCTCGGCCTACTTTAACCGCTCCATGCGTGCACTAGCCAAGACCAAGGGCATGAGCCTGTCAGAGCACACGCTCAGCACGGCTGTGGTCCGCGGCCCCAGGGGCACCAAGCTGACACCCGGCTTCGCCCTGCCTACCCCCACTGAGAGGGATGTCTTTGCTGTGCTGGGGCTGCCCTACCGTGAGCCGCCCGAGCGAGACTGGTGACAGCTGTGAATTCGGTGTCCCCCATTGCTGCTCTGTGGGGTGCAGGGTCCATCTCCCATGTGCACGGGGCAGGGAGTAGGGTCCCCATCCTGGCCTCGCCCCCAGCGGTGTTGGGGGTGGAGCCCTGCCAACACCTGGCAGTGGAACAGGGCAGGCTCATGGCTCGGGGAATCCTCCTGGCTGCTGGAGCCATGAGCGAGGCAGGGATGGGACTGCCTTAGTGCTGAGAGAGGCTTTTCAGGAGGCTGCATCCACCTTGGGCTGGTGGAAAGAGTGTCCGGCCTCTCTTCAGGGCTTGGGCCAGGCCTGCTGGGGAGTCCTTGCTGGCACCGATGCTGAGAGAGGAATGTCTCTCCCCATGGGGTTTGAATGTAGCTTGGTGCACTGGGGACATGTGTCTGTGGGCTCCGCTGGTGGCTGTGCCCATTGTCGCTTGCCGTGGCCAGAGAGTACCTCTGGTACCTCTGCCAGGGCAGCACTGGCCTGTAAGCCCAATCCCATGCCAGCTGGGGAGGGGGCATGTGCTGCTTGTAGCTGAATAGCCCAGCCACCTGGGTGAGGGTTATATCCCCTTCCTCCCCCAGGCCCTGGGGACTCCCTGTCTCCTCTCAGGAGGGGATCAGATATGCCTGGGGACTTTCAAGCTGGAGCCCTCACCCTGCTGTGCTGCCTCATGCCCCCGGCACTGCTGCTGTCTCCGAGCTGGGGCCCGGCACCTGCTGCTCCTGGATGGTCCCCAATGGGCCCTCTGCCCAGTGCCCCGGGAGCGCAATAAACCCACCCCCGTTGGACCCTCCCCAGCATCCATGAATCCTGCCTGGTGACACCCCCGCGGGCTTGGCCTGCCCTTGCGTGGGTCCTGTGGGCCACAGCCATCCAGCACCTTGGTCCCTTCCTCCTCTACCCGGTCATCTTGTTCATCAACTCTTTTCTCTCCCATCGCCTCCTCCCAGCAGTGCTGGAGATGGTGGTGACTGGAGACCCGGCCCTTTCCTCCGCCCGCAGCCACCAGTGACTTGTGGCCGTTCCCGTCCCCTGGGAGATCCTCAGCCCACTGGCCCCGTGGTGAGAGCTTGGGGCTGTGGGTGGAGCAGGGCAGGGGTGTCTGTAGCTGATGTTTGACCACAGGCCTGCCCTGCCAGGCCCCTGGCTTGGAGTTATCCTGTACCTGGCTGGGGGGGGCGGGGGTTGCCCATTGCCAATCCAGCAGCCCCAGGCAAGGGGTGGGGGCCAGGCACTGTCCAGGCTGGGCTGGTGCTCAGTCCTCAGTGGAATGGGGCTGCGGGCCTGGGAGCGAGGGGCACCAGGGAGCCCATGAGCTGTGCTGGGGGCGGCGCGTGGCGCCGGGTGAGCAATGGGGGGGTCACACGGCTAATGCGGCAGCTCTGGGCTCCTGGGGAGGGCTGGGCGGGGCGGAAGCGCCCCCGGCTGGGAGCCTGATGGGCCTGAAAATTAAAAGCAAAGCAAATGTCAGCGCAGCCCAGGATGGATCTGAGGGGGGTGCAAGGGGGCTCTGCTAGGGCAGCCCTCACTCCTGACCCACAGCCCTACCTGGGCTGCCCCAGGGGAGGGGGTGCCCCCAGCTGAGCCCCAGTTTTGGCCTCCCTCATCAGGAGAAGTATTTGCTGGCAGGGCTGGGGTCTGTGAGAGTGGCTCTGCCCCCCCCAAACTCTCCCCCCACTGAGCAGGCAGGGAAATGAGTATGAATTTATCATGATTAGGAGAAGCTTGGGGGGGAAGATGGATCTGTGCAATAACATTAAATAAGGCCACCCCCCTACCCCCCGCGGCTTTGCTGATTTCTCTCTTTCCTCGAATTTATGAGGCCAATTAGGGCGACGAGGGTGGAAGTTCTTGGAACTTCGCCGGGTGCAAAACACGGCCCCGTGGCTCCCGTCCAATTCATTAGCTTCTCACTATTGATGGTGCCTGCGCCGGTCGCTCTCCAGCTGCCCCTGTCCAGGGCCCCGGGGTGGGCAACAGCCCCTTCCCTCTTGCCGCCAGCCCCACGTGAGCCGGGGCAGCCGTGGGGATGTGGGAGAGAGCAGGGCGGTCACTGTGGCATCCCCAGGCCTGCATCTAGGGGATGGGGCTCGGCCCCACGGAGCCTGCAGATGAGCTTGGGGCACCCACAAGGGCCAACCCCCCCCTCCCAGCCCACGGCAGGGCCCAGCATGGGGATCTCAAGCTGGGCAGGTCCTGGGGGACTGTCTCCCCTGGGTCACTGCCTCCCCCAGGCATTAGGGGGACTGAGCTCCTGGGGGCAGGGCTGTCTCGCTTGGTGTATGTCCAGCCTCTGGGGCCACTGAATGCAACCCGGGTTCGACAGGTTGCGCTAAGAGCTGCTGGCCGTGAGTATCTGTGCCACGGGTTGGATGAGGAGCAGAGCCTCTGAAACGATGGGGAAGCAAAGCAGTTTGAACACCACCATGCATGTGAGTGTTTGCAGCTGCTTTAGAGACTTGGTGTAAGAACCTCAGAGCTGCCCTGCGCAGGGTCAGACCCAGCTCTGCCTGCCCGGGCTCCAGTGGTGCATGGGGCAGAGCGGAGGCTGAAGGGAGTGACCTGGGTCCGAGCTGGGTTTTCCCCCTGCTCCTCTCTCCCTTGCAGACTTTAAGGTCCAAACAGGTCTGATGCAGAGGCCGTGTCCCGCACTCCCACGGGGGCTCACTAGCAACCGATGCCCCTTTCCTTGAAGCACATGTCCGACCCCGTGTGAATCTGGCTGAGCTCTTGGCTCCTATCGCACCTGGGGCCACGAGCTCCCCCTCTGATCCCAAACCGGGGGAAACAACGTCCTGGTGTTCGTTTTGAGCTGCCGGCCCGCTCGTGTCTGCGGTGACCCCAGTTCTGGTCTGGTGAGAGACAGTAATCCTGAGGGACTTTCTCTTCTCTGTGGGGCATTTTGTAAACCCTACTCTTCTCCCCTCCAGCATCTCATTTAAGCGGACCAGGCCAGGCCCCGTGAGTCTCTCCTCACCCCTCCATAGCACCCACCGCCCTTCTCTGCACCTTCTCCAGCTCTTCTAGATCCTCTTGGAGAAGCAGGGGCCAGAACGGGGCACCGGGTTCAAGGTGTGAACCCCCCCGCCACTGTATGAAGGGGCATCGTGATACGTCCCATTGGGTTTACAGTTCCCTTAACCCTTCCTAACTGAGACAAAAGTTTGCACTGGTCCAAAACCCAGCCTGGTTGAGGGGAAGTAGAGAGAGGTGAGGTTTTGGAGATATCTTTTACTGGCCTGGCTGCATGGTTGGGAGCGCTGCTGGTATCTGGCGCCCTTCCTCGAGGGAATAAAAGCAGCTATAAAAGTCCTAGATGCATGGAGGGAAGCAAAGGGAGGTTGATGGTACGGAGCAGAATGTGAATGCTAGGGATGTGTGGCTGCAAAGAGGACAGAGCTGGGCTGGTCTCAGTGGGGGCAGATATAGGGCAAGGAGCAATGGGCTCAGGCTGCAGCAAGGGAAGTTGAGGTTGGATATTAGGAAAATCTTTCTGAAGAGGAGGGTAGTGAAGCGCGGGAACGGGTTACCCTGAGAGGTGGAGGAGTCTCCATCCTTGGAGGTTTAGTAGACCCAGGTAGACAAGGCCCTGGCTGGGATGATGTGGTTGGGGCTGGTCCTGCTTGGAGCTAGATGTGAACTCCTCTGGGGTCCTCTCCACCCCACATTTTCTATGATTGTAATTCTAGAGAATGGATAAAGGAAGCAAAAGGCTGCCAGGAGAAATATGTGAAGGCCATATTGGAGAGCTGCTATATCAGGTGTATCAGCTATTCGTAGATTTTATAGATTCATAGATGTTAGGGCTGGAAGGGACCCTGAAGGATCATCGAGTCCAGACCCCCTGCCCCAGGGGCAGGCAGTCAGCTGGGATCATAGGATCCCAGCAAGATGAGCATCCAAATGTGTCTTGAAGGCATTCAAAGTGGGTGCTTGAACCACCTCCGGCGGCAGGCTACTCCAAACCCTGGGGGCTCAGACAGTGAGAAGTTCTTCCTTATGTCCAGCCTGAATCGGTCGTGGTGGAGTTTGTGACCGTTTGATCTTGTCATCCCTTGGCATCTATAGGATCTAATATCAAAACAAGATCCTGCATTGGAGAATTGCTGTCTCGAGTGCATCAGAGAGAAGGAAGCTGAGCAATGACATGGGAATGGACCCGGGTGGATGTGGGAAACGTCCATAACGACGTGGACAAGGCAAAGCGGATATGACTTGGCCTCCCCCCCAGGAAAGTTCTGTGTTTGGGCACGACCAGGTCGTGGCTCCGTGTTGTGAGACGATGTGCTTTCCACTCCATCCATCCCGCTGCAGTAGGCAAGTGTTTGTACAGCTGCGAGTCTAGACACGGTGCATCCCATGGTTTCCAAAGCCCAGGGCGAGCTGTTCCCTGCACCCTGGGCAGTGATTTCGAGGCAGTCGAGCACTGGAAGACAGCAAAGGACACACCAAGGCTCGCCAGGGCGGGCTCAGGGCCTTGTAGAGCTGTCAGCCCAACATCGCTTCTGAGTCAGGCCTCCATCAATAAAGCCTTGGAGGAGGGTCAGCACATGGCTGTACTGGGAGCAGGTCGTGTCCCGGTGCCCGGTGCCTCTTTCGGGATGAGCTTCCCCGAGGGATCAGTGCGGGCGACAGGGCCGTGGCTGGGAGCTCAGGCTGGTGGGAGGCGGGTGCGTCCACACCACGCGACACTGATAGCCTGGCCTGATCCCAGCCGGGTGCGGCCGTGTGTCCAGCGAGAGGCCTGCACGGCGCCACGGGGTATGGGCGCTCCTGGGCACTGGGGTGCTTCTAGCGTGGTCCCGAAGAGATGCGTTCTTAGTCGGGGTGGATTTGGTGTTTGAATCCACGGGCTGCAAGGAAATGCCATAAAGGGGACTCAGGAATAGAGGGAGAGACATCAGGGGAGTGGGGGGACTCCCAGCTCCGGAGGGTTCAAGGAGACGGTGGATGGGCACTGGTGGGTGATGCTCCAGGCGCATCAGTGTCCGTGCTGTGCCATGGGGTGTCCCAGGACCCTGGGCCGTGCTGGTTGCCCCCTTCTCCGCCATGTGTCAGGGGGTTTAAGCCTCCCCCAGCAGTGCTGGGGCTGGGCTGTGCCAGTGCTCCTGCTGGCACCGACCCCGCGGGGTCCCGGCTGGAGGGCCTCGCCGCCGTGCTCAGCTCAGCACCGTGTTGCACTGGGGCAGGAAGGGATTTCCCCCTGCTCAGACCGGTCGTGCTGGGGGGTTCCCCCTCCTCTGCAGCGGGGGCACAGCCTGGCCTGGGCTCTGCAGCTCCCGTGACCCCCCGACAGCAGCAGGACGCTGGTGGCCGCAGCTGCCCTGTATCCTGGTGGCGGGGGCATGGCCTGGGGCTGTCAGGGACGACTGTATCGTGCGGCTCCGAGTTCGCACACGGTTTGTCTGGGCTGGTTTGGATGGGGCTGACCCTGCCGCAAGCTGGGCTGGACTGGCTGTGATGCCTGGGGGTCCCTGCCAGGCTGACAGGGACCTGCCCCGCTGGCGCTCCTGGCACCCTGAGCCCCCTGCACGGGACCCCGGTTGAGCCCCCTGCACGGCGCCGGCCCCGCCTGGGTCCCGCGTGCCCGGGGTTGGCAGCTTCTGCAGCTCCGTGCCGGCGTTTTGCTGGGGTGGGACTGCCCAGGGCAGCTGAGGCGACCCCAGCGGCGTCCGTCTCTGGCCGCGTTCCCCAGCAGTCGATGCTCTTGGTCTGGAAAGCAGCAGAGCGGCACATTTACCCCGCTGCTGTGTCTGCAGCGAGGCCGTCGCCCTGTCCCCTTCGCCGTGGGGAAACCCGTGGCCGTGCCGGCCTGCCGTGCCTCTCCAAGTGCCTGGGCGATCACTCGCCCTCCTAGGCCTGGTGCTACGAGCTGGCTCCAGCACCTGTGCAGACACAGGCACCAGCCCCAAGGCCTGGCAGAGGGGGGTGTTGTGGGGACGTGGGTACTACCCGCCCCTGCCCCTGCCCCCTCTGTCAGGGCAGCCGGTGCTGTCTCTTTGCCCTTGTCCATGCCAGGCTGTTGGGTGGGTCCGGCCCGGCAGCCGCCGAAAGGCTTCATGACCCCCAACCCTCCCAAACCAGATCCTGGACCCACTTCCCCTGTCGCACCACTGAGGAAGAGGCACTGACGGAGCTGTTGCCCACAGTAACATCCGTGTCTCCAGAGGCAGCTTGGGGCCCGAACCCGCGGCGTCTGGGTGCCGTCGAGGCACTGGTCCACCCCGCTGGCTCCATTGCACCTTGCTGCTTCCCCGTCGTGGCCCTACCGGCGCTGCCCAGGGGCGCGGGTCCTGGCTGAGCCTGGCATAGGGGCCGGGGCACAGATCCAGGACTTGAAAGCTGTCCCTTGCCCTCTCCCTGCCGCCGGCATCCAGCCCTTGCCGTGCTCGGAGCTGCACAGCCGTGTCCCGGCACCGGTCTCAGCAGTGAGGCTGTCCCAAAGAGCCCCTGATGGGGCTAATAGTGGCCATCTCTGGGCACGGGGGAGGCAGTGGGATGTCCTGGACCTGCATCCAGCACCAGGGCCTGGCTGGTCTAAGGAGATGGCAGCATCCTGGGACCCTCGTGAGTGATGAGTCCGGCTTGGGGCTACGGGCCTCAGCCCCTGCTTGGGGGGAGCTACAAGTGGGTCTTTAGCCAGAATAGGGTCAGGCCTGGGACAGGCACACGAGAGTCGGGGGGATCCTTCTCGGACCTGGGGCTCCCGGCTTTGGTTTCCAGGAGCAGGGAGAGGAGCTGTGGTGCCGTGGCCCTGGTTGGTGGGGACGTCCCCAGAGCCTTTCTCCGCTGCTCGAGGGTTTCCACCCAGGCCCCCAGCTTGGGGGGACCAGGGCAGCTCCGGGGGTTCGTTGCAGCCTCCCCCTCCTGCAGGGCCTGGTTCGTGCCCCTGGGGTCCCAGCTGCAGGGCCCTGCAAACTTCCCCTGCGGGTGTGCGATGTGGGGCTGCGGGGCACGGGCAGCTCGGGGGGAAGGGGCTGGGGAGGTGCTCTGGTAGGGGGCTGCAGGCCCAGCCTGGGACGCTCCAGGGGGGAGCCCAGAGACCCCCGGGCAGGGCCGGGCCGAGGCTCCTGGCCTCCGGCAGCCGCCGGCGCCCCCAGAAAGCGGCAGCAGAGGGAGCTGGAGGACAAGGCAAGGCCCTGCGAGCCGAGCGGGCCCTGGCAGCCGGTGTGCACGGGTGTGCGGGAGTGTGCAAGCGTGCAGGCCTTGCGCCTTGGCCTCTTGCCCCCAGGCACCGAGACCTCCCTGGGCATGTCCAGAGGGTGGACGGGCACTGGTGGGGGATGCTCCAGGCGCAGCGCTGCCCGTGCTCTGCTCTGGAGTGTCCCAGGCCCCTGGCCTGTGCCGGTTGCCCCCTTCTCCAGTTTCTGCTGCATGTGTTGGGG